>NC_058131.1:353029902-353059157 GCF_016433145.1 Gracilinanus agilis | reverse complement strand
GAAGGGGGGGGGGGGAGTGGAATGAGGATTGGGGTGGGGGTGCTCCCTGAGCTGCCAGGCGCTGGGTGCGGGCAGGGTGAGGGTGGGGGGAGGGGGTAGGAGGGCGAGAAAGCTTTGGTCCTGGCCAGAGCCCGGGGCACGAGGACCCCCGCCTGGCACACACCCACCTGCCTCCTGGCTCAGGAATCCTCGGGCTGCTCCCTTCCCTGCCCTCCCCCCCTCCCCGCGGACCTAGGAGAGCCTCTTTCCCCGCCATGCTCTTCTATCCTCCTTCCCCGCCGCGGACCGCGCTACTTACTGGCCCCGGCATCTCCTCTTTTTCTTCCTCCTTCGGCTGGTGGGCTGGATGTCAGGGCCCGGGACCTGCCAGGGTCGGGGCTCCTGGGCCGGGGGCAGCCCAGAGAGAGCAGGTTCCAATCTCCAATCTCGAGCTTCCTGCGCGCGGGCGCGTGCACCAACACACAGAGTGCACACTCACACATGCATGCATACACACACACACACACACATGCACACACACAGACAGACAGACACTCACAAGCCCGGAGCAGAGCGTGCGCGTGCCCAGACAAGAGCCCGCGCGCGCACCACGAGCCCTCCCTCCCCTAGCCAAACCCCAAACCCCACACCCTCCCCGAGGAAGGACTCGCCCGAGACGCGAAGCTGGAGAGCGCACGCCCGGCACAGCGCCCTGGCCCCGGTCACCGCACGCTCCCACCCTGGTCTGCTGCTCTGCACACAGGCGCGCACACACACGCACACGCACCCACACACGTGAAAGGAAAGTTTGGAACAGTACAGTTGAGCAGTCACGCCGATCAGCTTGGCCAGGGGAGGGAAGAGAGCAAGTAACAGACCTGTGAAGCAGAGAGGATCCCGATCCAGGGGCTTCCTTGTGGTGATCAGCAGTCTGCTTCTCTGCGTACAGCGCGCCCATTGCCCATTCCAACAATCCAAGTCCGCTTGACAGACGTTTATTAAGTGCTTGTGGTATGCAGAGAACTAGTGGGAAATATGATGTATAAGCAGAAAATTCAACTTGGGTCAACTTGCGCTCCTAAAATATGCAAGGCCCAGTAGAGAACTTCTCTGATCTTTGATGCTCCACTAAGGCCTCAAGCCTACCTCACTCGTGACTCTTCCGGCCCCTGCGGCTGCCTGTGTCGGGGTCCTCAGAATTCTGCTGCCCATCCATAATCCCTTCTGGTACTATAAATACTGTCAGTCTCAGGATGCCTTCCTCTCCACACTTTTCTTTTCCTTCCAGTTCCTTCCTACACCCAGCCCAGACCACAAGAGGGCGCCCCTAGAGCTTCTTTACAAGGGAAAAGAGAACACAAATTAAGAAATACTATGCCAGGGCAAAATCATTAGAAGTATGGATAAATCTATCAGGTCCCAGACAAGGTGGGCTTCAGCTTTCTAAAATATTCCATAGTGACGCTTACCGTGGTCCTCCATGACTCTCCTGATTGCTCCAGAGCTGAAAATCTATGAAAAGACTTTATTGTTTTTTTTTGGTAAATAAACTAATTTAATTTGATATCCTTCCCTGTGCTTTCTGGACCAGCTTCCCTGGACTATTCTTCCAATTCCAGGCTCGTTCTTGGCCAATCAGGAGCCCTGCTGATGACAGGGCAGGCTTGTGGTGCCCCACCCACAACACTCCCTTAGTTCCTCTGGCTAATTAGATATTTTAGCATCACAGAATTTTAGAGTTGTTTAGAGATTGCCAAGGCCAAAGATGTCACCTGCTCTGTCTCCTAGCTATTAATCTTTCAGTGTTTACCTAGGGTGGACCTTAGAGATCAGACACAGACTGACATTGGGATTGTACTCCAAGCCTTTCCAGTCTGGTAAAGCTTGCTGGCGCCTCCCTAATACAGTGTTCAAGAACCTGGGGTCACTTCCACATGGGGCCCATGGGATGCTATATAGTTCCTGGCAGCATATTGCCCCTGAAGAATTGTGCATAAGGGGTGGGTACAAATGAGATCATTGGCTGGAAATGGATCAGTGAATTAGCCAGAGCAAAGGACAAAAGGATGGACTGCCTGAGTATGCTATTGGTGCCCATGTAATGAAAAAACAGAGTAAGAGCTTTTAACTTTTTTTTTTTTTTTTGTCACGGGCCTCTTGTGTATCTGGCAAAGCCTGTGAAATTCTTAGAACAATATTTTTAAGTGCATCAAATAAAATATGGAGGAAATGAATTGCCTTGAAATAATTATCAAAATATCAAAAAATGTTCATAGACCCCTTGAGATTTATCTAGGAACCCCTTTGGGGGTCTGTGGATCCTGAATGAATGGGCTAATTTACAGTAGGGCACCGATAAGGGTTACACAGAATGTGGAGGTATGAATAGGTGCACAAATGGATTGGAGGGAGTTATAGCGTTGGTGAGATCACAGATCCATCAGGGGACTGAAGGATTTTAGAGCTAGAGGAGAAGTCACAAGCATTTTACAAAGGAGAAAGCTGACGTCCAAGGACCAGAAGCCACTTGCCTACAGCTACATATGGAATGAGGGGAAGAACCAAGTTTTGAACTTTTGCCTTGATTGGGAGACAAAAAAACACAAGCAAGTCAGACAGTTTTCAGCTAACTCCAGCTTACCCCCCATATCCATAAGCACTTCTTTACAAAGGATAACCCAACCCCAGAGGACTTTCATGGAAGGGTGTGGCAGGAGGATGACTCTAGAGGGATGGTAAACAACTTGAAACTGGAGATGAGAGCTATAAGGAGGGATCCAGGTTGGATGGGAAGGAAAAAGAAGGGTTCAAAGATGGGATATTAAGAATTGAGGCACCAAGATCCCAAAGAAGGCAAAGAATAGATCCTGGAGGAATAAGGGAGAGAGAAAGGCGAAGATTTACAACGTGTGAACTTGTACAAATCTCTTTCCCTGTTTGGCTTCAGTTTCCTCATCTGTAAAATGAAGATGACCTCTAAGGCCACTTCCATTTTACGATTCTGAAGATATGGTGAGAGGAGACTCAAAGTTCCAAGGTGAGAGGAAGGAAGAATTTGGTTAGTGCAGTCCAAGGATGTGGTATCCAGGGAACTTTTGAAAAACTTTCCAATCTTTTGCTTTAATAACAACTTTAAGACAGAAGGGCACACAAGGCCTTGGCAAACAATATTAAATGACTGGCCCAGGGTCACACAACTAGGAAGTATCTGAGGCCAAATTTAAACCTAGGGTCCTTCTGACTCTGGGCCTTTTCCTTCTTTTTTGAAAACATTCTTCAATTTCAAAGAAATCATCTTCTACTACCTCCTATCTCCCATTCTAGAACTCACCCTTACAAATGAGGTCCATTTTCTGGGCCTGGAAAAAGGGACAAGAGAAGAGAGGGAATACACATTTATATAACACCTATTTAAACACCAGGCCCTGTGGGTTAAGTGCTTTCTACAAATATTATCTCATTTCATACTCACAAAAACCCTAAGAGGTATGTGCTTTTATTATCATTTTACAGTTGAGGAAACTGAGGCAAACAGAATTTAAGTGACTTGCCTAGGATCACACAGCTAGTAGGTTCTGAGGCCAGATTTGAACTTGTCTTCCTGATTCCAGGCTTGGCACTCAGTCCATTGTACCACCATACCTGCTAGGTATTAGAGATGGGGCAGGTAGAAGTTTTCTCCTGTACCAGGATTAAAGCCAGGCCTGGGAAGGGAAGGAGAGGGGTGTAAGTAGCTTAGCCCTGAGCTTCACCATTAGCCTGAACAATTTCCAGCCATATGGTTACAATTTCATTAGTACCTTACGTATACAAAACACCCCTCTCTCAATAGTCCTGAGGTGGGTAGTACAATGATTACTTTTATTCTACAAATGAAGGAGCTGGGCCCTCACGCCAAATGTTAGTATTTGAGCTAAGACTCAGTTCCAGGTCTTCTGACTCTCAGGCCAAAGCTTCCTCCTTTATTCCTCTAGAGCAGGGGTCGGCAACCTTTTTGGCTGTGAGAGCCATAAACGCCACATTTTTTAAAATGTAGTTTCATGAGAGCCATACAGTGTTCACAGTGCGCGCTCCTGTAACAGCGCCTGAAAAAAAAATGGACTTTATGGCTCCTGCAGAAAGAGCCACACGTTGCCGACCCCTGCTCTAGGGAATCTCAGTCAAGCACCCAAAGGCTTTAACAGAAACAGGAAGTATGATTACTCTGGTTCAGATGCTGCCGAGTTCATTCAGCCTCCTCCAACTGCCTTTTCTGCACTGGAACCACAAGATCCTTGCCAGGATCTAGCCAGGGTCCTGGCTGTGAGTAAGGGAAGGAAGCCCCCTTTCCCTTAAGTCAACTGTGTGGCTTTCTGGAAACAACTGGTGACAGGTAAAAGATCCACTGAAAATCATTGGAAAAGCATTTGAAGTGGCAGGTATGCCTTTGATGCAGTTATTAGCAGGACCCATCAATAGAACCAGTATGCCTTGGGATCCCTTGGCTATTTCCCTCCATCCACAAGTGTATATGAGGAGAGGTAAGGGTGGTTCTTCAAGATAGAACCACAGAAACTTAGGGCAGTAAGAGAACCTGAAGAGGCAGGAATCCCCTTTGCAAGAATGGTGGAGGAGCCATATACGGGACTAGTGGGCTGCCCTCAAAGGTGTCCAAGCTAAGGGAAGAAGAATCTAGCTGCAGTATAATCAGGAAGACTGGGGGGAAACTTTGTTTTTCCTTTACACTCTTGTGCTCTGTGGATTCATAGAGCTGAAAACCCTGTGGGTCTTTGAATCTCAGTGGATTTACAGAGGGATGCTCTGATGTCAGTGATGAAAGTTGGGGGTGGCAGTAGCCAATTCTCTGCTCCACCAGAGCAGCTCAGGGCAGGATGGAGGCTGGTGATTGCTAACAGATGGAAACTTTTATCTGGGTGCAGGCTTCCCACCACCCAGTGCCAAGAGCTGCACCTAACAAGACACCAGTACAATCTATATTTAAGCAAAAATGCCCAGGAATGGGCAATTTATTGCTGCCTGTGGCAGACCATTCTGCCTTGGGCAGTCAGCTCCTTTAAAGTTTTTTCTCTATATATGCCCAGACTCCCTTTGGCTTTATCTCATTTCTGTCCTTGAGAGCCAGGCAGAACAAATCAAATCCCTCTTCCACAGGAGAGTCCTGATGTTTGAAGATGAGGACCATCCCATCACTGTCTTTTCTTTTATGAGAACCTTCCAGGGGGCAGCTGGGTAGCTCAGTGGATTGAGAGCCAGGCCTAGAGACGGGAGGTCCTAGGTTCAAATCTAGCCTCAGACACTTCCCAGCTGTGTGACCCTGGGCAAGTCACTTGACCCCCATTGCCCACCCTTACCACTCTTCCACTAAGGAGCCAATACACAGCAGTTAAGGTTTTTTTTTTTTTTTTTTTAAACCCTTAACTTCTGTGTATTGACTTTATAGGCAGAAGAGTGGTAAGGGTGGGCAATGGGGGTGAAGTGACTTGTCCAGGGTCACACAGTTGGGAAGTATCTGAGGCTAGATTTGAACCTAGGACCTCCCATCTCTAGGCCTAGCTCTCAATCCACTGAGCTACCCAGCTGCCCCAAGAAGTTAAGGGTTTAAAAAAAAAAAGAACCTTCCTCAGGTTCTTGGCTTAATTGTCATATAGAATGTGGCTTTTAGTTGCCTCACCATTCTGGTTGTCTTCTATAGTTTTTCTTTCTTCTTTTTAAAATGAAAACCCCTTACCTTCCATCTTAGGATCAATACTGGGTATGATTTCAAGGCAGAAGAATGGCAAGGACTAGGCAAGGGGGATTAAGTGATTTGCCCAGGGACACACAGCTAAGAAGTACCTGAGATCATATTTGAACCCAGGACCTTCTGTCTCTGGACCTGGCACTTTATCCACTGAACCACCCAGCTGCCCCCTAGTTTGTCTTTCCTAAAATATGATGCCCAGAACTTAAAAGTATAGGTATGGTCTAATAATAATAGCTAGCATTTAAATAGCACCTACTATATGCCAGTGCTTTGCAAATATCTTGAGTGACTTCCCCAGGATGTCAGAGCAGAAAACGTATGAGGCTGGATTTGAACTCAGGCCTTCTTGACTACAGACCCAGCTCCCAATCTACTAGGCACAGAACCAAACTTTCTTGTCCTGATGCTTCTCTTCTATTAATAGCACCTCATTCACATCAGCTTTTCTGATTGTCCTGTAACATTGCTAATTTATTGAATTTGTAGTCCAAGCCTCCCCCCACCCTTATAACTGGGCAACTTTTTAACGCCTAAGCCCCAAACTGCTCGTTCTTTGCAGTTGAATTCCACATGGTTCTCATGATTAACTTTCTTACCTTGTCTTCCCTGGAAGAAGCCTTCCTGGACCCCCTAGCTAGGGCTCCACTTGCTAGCATCTCCCCACGGTGGCCACAAACCCCCAGATCATGGAGACGGTGTCTTACTTGGATGCTACCTCTTCCATTGTCTGGAGAGTGCTCCGCACACAGAAGGCACTTACTAGCTATTTGTATTACTGTATACCTCATAGATGTTGTTGGATCCTAAGCCTGTCAGCCCAAACATTACCTGCCACACTAGCTTCCTGTCATTCCGATTCAGACATGCCATCTATGAGAAAAAGCAAATGAAGCCCGGGGCTAAGGGTCTGCCAGGGCACGGACCTTCCCTTCCCTAGATCCAGCTACTGGCACTGTTGGGAGGCCACTCGGCATCATCTAGCTAGTTTTACCCCCAATACTTTGCTGTAAAGTGGGCTTGTGGGGTGAGCTCTCCAGTCATCCGCCCCCACTCCCGCCCCAGCTCTTCCTACAGGGGGCCATGGCAGGGATCCCAAGAAAGAGGCAGGCTGGGGAGCGGCAGTCGGTTTGTGCTCTTATCATATTCACGTTTGCATGAAGGAAACAATGGAGACACTGGGTATCGTACAATGAATAAAAGGCATAAAAATCAGTCTGTACATATTGGAACATCAGTGCAGTGCAAGCAAATGTTACCACAGATATGGTGCCATTTTAGGTAAGTCACAGTCCCAAGAAGCCTGGCTCAGTGGGATGACAGGGCCCAGGCTGAGGACAGGCACGCCACACGCTCAGAAACACAAGGAAGGGGCAGATTATTGCTAGGAACTCACACAAGGACAAGTGGATACTGTGCAATGTGGCTGGAATGTTTAAAAAAACTGCCCTCCCCCACCCCCACCCCTAGGGGATGGCGGGGTGCTGTCCTGGGGAGGGAGAAGAGCCCAGGCCCCACTTCTCTGGCCCCTGGGAAGGCACATGAGCTGTAGGCCACCAGGGGAGAGAAGAGGCTTCTCTGCTCAGACCTGGCAGGGGCTATGGAAGAGAAAGATGCCTTCTGGGAAGACTAAGGGTGGTATCCAGACAACCTTCCCTCCCTCCCCCCACCACAATGAAATCCTACCCAGAGGGTGTGATGCCGCATGGCCCAAACCCCTGGGCAGATGGCACCGGTCCTATAGGGGGGGGTTCCTAGGGGTGGCAGCCACAGGCCAGGCCTTGGTTTCCTGTCTGTGCTACCTCTGTCCCCAAGTGGAGGCTTATTTTGGGGCCCTAAGTGGCCCCAAACTTTCCTATCTGGAAGCAGGCAGGGAGGGAGTCTCCAGCAAACACAGGGCTATGCCAGGCCACTGGAAACAAGGCAGTGGGATATGTAGGCACAACTGTCACTAGTTCACGGTGGGTGACACAGTGAGTGTGATGGGGGAGGGCCTAGGACCCAAACTAGCTGCCCAGCAGCCCCTCTGGGCCAGGTGGGGGCCCTTTGGTTTGGCAATAAATCTCCCCCCTCTCTGCTCTGGCCCAGGAAGGGCCACAGTGAGTACAGTGGGCAGTGGTGGTGGTGGGGGGAGATGGCTCCTCTGCCCGGTGATTTAAAAATCTACAGTTGATATATACATACATACAGATATATAAATATATAAAATTCCAATGATTCCTAGGGGGCAGGTTTGGGAACCAGAATCTGCCACCTCTAGAAAGGTGTCCTAGGGCACCCCGTTCAGGCTGGGTAGAAGAATGGAGCAGATTTCTCCTCCCTGCTCCACTCCCGAGGGTGCGAGGGAAACGACCCTAGCAAGCCAAAGATTTAGAACAATCCTGGCATGTGCAGGGATTGCCCGGCTCTGAGGTGCCTCGATGGGCCTTTACAGACATCTTTAAGGACAATTGTGCAAAACTGTAAACAGGGCCGGTGGGCAGCTGGTGGGCAGCCGCTACCGCCATCCGCCAGGCGTGGGTGTCAGGCCCTCGGGGCTAGAGGCGGGTGGGGGACTCTTCCTCACTGTCGCTGCAGTTCCCACAACAGTCCTAGAAAGGGGAAGGGAAGGAAGGGGAGAGACAGGGAAGACAGAGAGGGAAGCAGAGCAGGCAGGGTTGAACAATGTTACTGGCCTCAGGAAGCCTGGTGTCGCCCCAAGGTGCCTGCAGGGATGCTCCTTCCCCCCCCCCTCCCCATCTCCCACCCCTGAGTGAATGAGCAGAGTTGGTTACCCCCCAGGGGATATGGGGGGGCGCTGAGGCCAGCTGCAGAACAGAGTTAGGGGGCAAAGGGGCCTGCATTGGGGAAGAGTGAGATGGACGTGGCTGAGCCCATCCAGGTTCCCTTGTGGCCCGTGCACCAGAAGTTGGCCACAGACCTACAGGAAAGAAAGCTACAGCCACAGAGGATAAGACACAGAGCAACAACAGCCGCCTCCAGGCTCCTGGCCCTATTTGAGGAAGGAAGGCACTAACCCATGTCCCAGAAGCTGGGAGGTACCAGGCGCAGGAGCCAGGGCTGGTGATCTGGGGGCGAGGGTGGGGGTGGGGGATGTGTGTTCACATTTAGAAAGGGGGTCCCCTTCCCCCCACCAAGCCATTGTCTCTGGAGATAAACTTGGTGGCTTCTAGGGAGGCTTGGCAGAGTAGAATAGGGGACAACTGAACTCCTTCCCTGCAGCCTCTTCAACCAAGCTGGTGAAGGCAGGGCCTGGGCAGACAGGGCAGCCAAGCAAGGATTAGTGGCTCTGGGCATTTAGAAATGAAGCAGTGGGCAGGCAGAAAGGGGGGAAGGAGGGCACCAGGCACCGGACTCCTCTTGCCCACATCTCGCCACTGCTGCAGAAGGGATTAGGCCCCGCCGGGACCCACACACTGGCTCACCTCTGGAAAGAGAAAACAGCATGAATGAGGCCCCGGCAGGGAGGGAGGGAGGCTCTGAGGCAGAGGGAACTGACTGCTTCCCCGCCTCAACTTCTACACAAGAATGTGGGTGAGGGAACTTTGGGGGAAGTTGTCATCAGGGCCCAGTCCCAGTGCAGGAGCAAGTTTGGGGGCAGGTGTGACCCCCCCAGAATAGTCTCTTCCTCAGGGGCAGAGGCTGACAGGATGGAGTTGCAGCTCAAGTAGCACCTGGCACACTCTGGGAGTACCTGGAGTGTCCAGCTCCATAGGGAAGGCCAAAGAGGCTGTCTCTTGGGGGACCAGCGCCTGCTTGCCTATTACCTGTCTGCTGAAGAGTCGCTGAAGCAAGCCCTTTTTGGGCTGTGGGGAGGGTAGGCCCTTCCAGTCAAGGTCTGGGGGTACTGTTCCGTCCATGCTGAATACATTCAACTCCTTAAAGCACTCCGTCTCAATCATCTGGGGCCACAAGGCAAGAATGTGGTCAGAGCGAATGCTGTGCTGGGATATTTCCCACTGTCCTTTACCACCCACTGTGCCAGGCAGGCCCGTGTACCTCATTCTGCCAAGGGATGGGCACACTCCCCGTGGCAAACTTTTGGTAGAAGTCATTGTCTGTAGACTCCAATTCCACACCCTTCACCGTGGAGAACTGCTCAATATCCAGCACATCTTTGCAGTAAATAGCTTGAGGCTGAGAGGGGGAAGAGAGAAAGGGCTCTCTGGGAGACCCAGCAAGGCCAGGGAATGGGAGGTGCCAAAAGGTCCCTCAGACTCCCTCCCCACACCTGGCAGCCCCCCACTCACTCCAGCCCAGTGCCCCAGCCTGTTTTCTCTCCAGCCACCCATGGCCTCTGGTGTTTTGTGGAGCTGAGCTTCTGATCCCTTCAGCTGTCAGGGATGCAAGAGACCCAACGCTGCTGGTTCTCTGACTTCTGTGCAGGCTGGTGTGCTGGAGCCCAGCCCAGTCCTGCCCTAGTCAGTCCCCAAAGCTGGCTCCCACTAGGGGCCACCTGAGTCAGGAGAGCCAGGGAAGCACTCACATCGGGCTTGAAGGGAGGTTCCAGCATCCCAGCTTCCAAGCGCTTAAAGTTGATGCGTTTGAAGATGGGGTGTTCCTTGACTTCCTGTGCACCACCTCCTCGGCAGCCAAGCCTTTCCCCCGGGTCTTTGCACAGGAGCTGCAGAAAGGCAGGGAGGTCAGGACCCTGGGCTGGGGTGGGAAATAGCCTCCTCTGCCCTGGCCCTCACAGCCCCACCACATTCACATACCGAGGTGCAGAGAGATCGGGCCTTGGATGAGAACTTGGCTGAGTATTCTTCTGTTACCTCCCTCACCAACCGCTCCACCTCTTCTCGTTTTATCTTCTTCTTTCGCTGTTGGAAGGGTGACTGGCCCTCAATCATCTCATACAGCAGGCACCCCAGGGCCCACCAGTCTGGGCTGAATGTGTACCTCTCGTTCTTCACCACCTCAGGGGCTGGGGGGACACATGGGACACAGTGTTACATCAGTGTCCGTGATGGTGGCTAGTGGGGAGAACGTGAGGAAGGTACCACCAGGAAGAAGGCAAAGAGTAAATAAAAGCACAGGATTGAGAGGGGTATAAAGAGTAAAAGCACAGTCTAGAAGGGACCTTACTGATGATCTAGGTCCACACCCCTCATTTTAGAAGGGTAGAAATTGAGGCCCAGAGAAAAGAAAATGACTTGACCAAAATCTACAGAGCCATGAAATAGCAGAACCATGACTTAAACTCATCTCAAATTTAGGGCTCCTTTTACTTTTACTTAGCCATGTTGTCTTTCCAGGGCAGGATAGAAGCCAGAAAGCAGCAACACAGGGGACCTCAAGTGGCCCCCAATTTGTCTTTCCAAAAATGGACAGGGAAGTTTTTAGCAGCCACAGGACCAGGTCAGGTCTCTTGGAACAAGGCAGTGGCATATGTAGACACAGTTATTGCTGGTGCACTGTTGGGCAGCATGGAGTGTGACGGAGGAGGGCTTGGGACCCAAGCTAGTTGTCCACTAGCCCATCTGGCACAGTGACATAGAAAACATTTTTCTTTTAGGTATAATCAAATGGCTGCTGGTGGGATAAAAGCATTCACCCCACTCTTATCCTCTCCATGCCTGGATATCCTCATTGCTGGAGGTTAAGGCCCTGTGAGAGCTAACATTTTCATTAATACCTAAAAAGCAATGAGTTTTCTTGACTAGTTTGTTACTACCTCCTGTCCCTCAGGGATAAGGAGGGCACAGACTAGGTAGGGGTGGTGGTGGTGGTATAGAGAGAGGATATTAAGGGGCCAAAGGGCACAGGAGCCTGCATGGACGAAGCAATGATGGGTAGTAGTGGAAAGCCCATGAAAAAATGAAACAGGAATAGGAGAAGGGGGGTGGGGGGGTGGGAGGGAGAAGGAAGGCAGTTTTACTGAAGATGCATAGGCTGACCTAGCTCTGTACAACTAGCAGAGGGTACAAGAAGCCCAGGTCAGGAAGGCAGCTTCCCTATGGAAGGGGGAAGACACTCACCCATGTAGCCCACAGTGCCCACTCGACCTTTCATGGTCTGACCTTCAGGCACATACACAGCTAGTCCAAGATCAGAGATTCGAATGTGGCCTGAAAGGGAGAGGTGGTCAGAGTGGGACTAGAAGAACTAGCCCAACCCCCACACGCCCTTGTTCCCCCACTCACCATGGTCATCCAACAGGATGTTTTCTGGTTTCAAGTCCCTGAGGGAAAAGGGGCAGGATTAGTGCTACATTTGGCAGGGGCTGGAACAATGGGCATTCCCCAGTTGTAGACGATCCTGCCCCTCTGTGGACCAGGTTTCTGGCCCAACACTGGTCCCCCAAAACACAAAGACTCTCAGGGCTAAAAAGGACCTCATGGAACTCATGGCTACTTGACCTAGAACAGGACTTAAGACATTTTCTAGGGGGGTGATGAGGAGAATGACTTGTCCTTACTCAGCAAGTACCTGACAGAAACAGGACCCAAGCCCAACTCTTCTCTGACTGCCTATCCAGAGCTTGAATCCTTAGAATATCCCCACAAGGGTACATCCAATCTCTGCTTCCAAGGCTTCAGTGACTGGAATTTACTGTCTCAAGAGTACTCTCAAGA
Source organism: Gracilinanus agilis (assembly GCF_016433145.1). Classification (NCBI taxonomy): domain Eukaryota; kingdom Metazoa; phylum Chordata; class Mammalia; order Didelphimorphia; family Didelphidae; genus Gracilinanus; species Gracilinanus agilis. Next base: position 353,046,863 of record NC_058131.1, on the reverse strand, counting down.
GTGTCTTGGTTCATTTTTGGGCAGTTTTAATTTTGAGGAAGTTCTTTATATTAAGGGTCAACCTGTTACTTGCCCATATACATGCTAATTTTGTTCTCTGGAGCCTAATGGAAGAGCCCAATCTCTTTCCCATGATAGTCCTTCAAATACCTGAAGATAGAATGCTCCTGATAGGACTGATAGTAAGGGTGCCCTAGGGAGGGAGTGTAATAGATGATTCTAATCAGCCATGGACTCTTCCTCTCCAGGTTAAGCATTCCCAGTTACTTCAACTAACTCTCCTTGACATGGCCAAGAGCCTGCCAACATTACCCTTTGGTAGACTAGCCAGGCCTACCTGTACACGATCCGCTCTCGGTGTAGATCCTCCAGACCGCAGCAGATCTCAGCCGCGTAGAAGACGGCGCGGGCTTCCTCAAATCCTGCTTCACCCATGTGATAAATGTGGAATTTGAGGTCTCCTCCATTCATTAGAGTCAGCACCAGGCAAAGGGCATCTTTCGTTTCATAGGCATACGCCAGGCTCACCTGAAATACCCAGCAGTGACCTGAGTGTTATAACAGTGGGCTGCCGGCCCACTAGCCCAGGCTCTCCTCAGTAATTAGCAGGTTGCCTCCACCCCTCCCTTTGTTCAGGGCTCCACATCCAGAGGGGTCCCACACTGGCTGGTGGGAGTTGGCGATCTTACTGCTTTAGGGATGAAGGACCACATCAGTCCTGGCTGGAGTCTTTCTTTCAACCTCATACGTAGAGGAGACCTAGGGAGGGACCCTTGTGGGCACTAGGTGGTTTGGAAATTGTTGGCTCAAGGCAGTGGTCCCCTCTTGGGAAGCCCCAAATCGGTGAGGCAGCAGAGGCTAGACTGATTCCAGAGTGTGTGTGATGTGTGTGTGTGATATGTATGCATGGCTGTCTGTGTGTGATATGTGTGTGGCAGGCCCTACTTGGAGAGCAGAGCCAGATGCAGGCATGGCAGGGTATGCACAGTGCTGGCCAGTTCCCTGTGGACCAGATTATAATTGCTTCATTCACAGAAGCTTCCCAGGTGTGATTAAGAAACTAACTTGGGATGTGGAAAAATTGATGCCTTATGGGGAGGGGCTCCCCAGGCACAGGGCCCTGGCCTCCTGGGTAGGATTTGGAGATGCTGGTCCCGTGGGAAGTTGCTATTCCTATCAGTGGGAGGAATCATTGTCCATATCAGCTCCCAGATAAAAAGGCAGCTGAGGCAGGGCAGAGAAAGGCCAGGGTTATGTGGAGAGCAGGGAGGTCATGCCAAGGGCAGGCTCAGAGGCCTCTCTTGGAGGTGACTGGGGGTAAAGGAAAAGGCCTCCTCTGTACTTACTACAAACCTACTGTTCACTTTCTCCAGAATCTGTTTCTCATTCAGAGCCATAGCCTCTCCTTTCCTCTTCTTGATTCGCTTCTTCTCTAGTTTCTTGCAGGCATACATCTTGCCTGTGGCTCGAACCTGGCATGCACAGACCTAGATGGAAGGAAGGATGCCCAGTGAGTATTCGCTCTCTTTTGATCCTCCGGGCCCTGCTGCTAGCCCCAAACCCACATCCTTCGTGCCTAGCCTCAGATCGTCTTCTATCAGGGTTTCCAAAGGCTCCTTGGTCCGTTTAGCCCTGGATTCCCTAGATCCTACCAGTTCTCCTGGTCAGAATGAGGCTCTTTCCCTTTTAAATCCCATTCTGGCACAATTGAGATAAAAGGAAACTTTACTGAGGAACTGAGGTGAAATTTCCTTTAGCAGAAATAATGACACATCAATGGCCCTATGATCTCATCAATGTGGATATTCTCTAGCACAGCACTTCCCTCTGCCCTGCCTTCCTATCCTGTGTGATTTTTGTCAATGCCTGGCTTTTTGATCCTGCAGGGAAGAGCTTGTCCAAACTCCCTGGAAGTCTTTTTATATCTCCTGAGTACTGGGGTTGAACTTGGCCCATTCATCTGTTCTCCATCATCTGGATGACATTCCTCCTGTCATTTTCTATGCAGAGGTCATTAGTCTAAGAATGCTACAACCAACTTACAGCCCCAAGCATGCACTTTGGTATACTCAAAACTTTGATTCCTTGGTGACTTGTGTAGATCTTAAGATCTACAACTTCAGAGCATAACCAAGAGTCTTTGGCTTAGAAAGTTGAGGCTGTGTGTTGGGTAGAAGAAGCTTGGGGCCAATGAAGGTGCCGGGTAATTAAGCAAATGCATTTTTGCCTTCTCCCATCTTCTTCAATTACTGGCTCATATCACTCTCCACCCCAGTACAGTTGTATAAACTCTGCTGCATGTTTAGATAATTGACACTTGTTATCCATTTGGTTTTTCCAATAGGTAGGTATATGCCATATAATGGATAAAGCTTCAGAGCCAGAAAGGGTAGGCTCAAGTCTCCTGATACATACTGGTTTGGTTGTGTGATGCTGGACAAGTCCCTAAACCTCCAGGTCTCTAGAGACTATTTAAGTGGCAGTGGTGGTAACTAGCACTAGTAAAGGGAGTTCCTCATCTAAAGAAATTCCATGTTTAGTGTCTTATCTCTATAAAGTCAGGGAGGCCCATTTTTTCTGAATAATGAAGGAACTCATGAAGGAGCCCTAAATCGTACCAGGGACTAGATTAATTAGCATGCCATTTGTGAACAGGAGGAACAAAGATGAATCTCTTTGGCAGGCTCTCAGCTCTCCAGTTTTCTGTTTTGCTTGATGTTACTATAACCATTTGTCTCAATGTCAATATTGATGTGGTTCAGTTCTGCAAATACTAGTCATTGGACAAAGATCACCCATTTGGAATACCTCTAATTAAAGTTTATATACAGTCAAAAAACTGATTAAAGAGAATGCTTCCCCTTTGAATCCTGCATGGGACATCTCCCCAGTACTAGTGAACACCTCTGGCAGACATCTATATTCCTATTTTATGTCTTGCATCCTTGTGGGTACATTTAGCAAGGACTTTTACAAAGGAATGAGGCAATCCTTGTAAGGTTGCATCTTTCTCTACCAAGTCAAATGAGTCTGGATTTGTTTTTGTTTTTGTATCAACAAATAACCTTATAAAGGATTGTAAATATGATGGGTGTGACCCTGGGCAAATCACTTAACTTCTGTTTGCTTTAGTTCCCTCATCTGTAAAACGGAGATAAAAGTAGCACCAACCTCCCAAGGCTGTAGTAAGGATCAAATTAAATAACTGTAGAGAAGCTAGGTGGCCCAGTAGATAGAGCACCAGGTCTGGAGTCAGGAGGACCTGGATTTAAATCTGACCTCAGACACTTCCTAGTTGTGTGACCCTGGGATAAGTTGCTTAACCTCCACTGCCTAGCCCTTTGCCTGGAATTAAAACTAAGATAGAAGGTGAGCATTGTTTAAATGTATATACAAAATAATTATAAAGCCTGTAGCACAGGGCCTGGCAAATAGTAAGCACTTTATAAAATGTTAGCAATTATTATAGTGTAGATATTCTGCATATGTAGATATGTAGATTAAGGATCCTTATCTTTAATATGTAGATATTGTGTAGCTTTGAGGATGGAATCTGCTATGGGAAATCATGCCATACCTTTTTTGATTATTCTTCATGTGACTTCTTAAAAAATCATTTTTGGTTATCTTCTCCCCCACTAGGTAGCATATTTGCTTTTTTTTTTTAAACCCTTACCTTCTGTCTTAGTAACAACTCTAAGACAGAAGGGCAAGGACTAGGCAAAATATGATCCTTTGATGCTTCTCAGGATACTATTTCTTCCAGCATGGATACCCCTGGTGTGTACTTTGATCTGATCCAGGTGCTTTTTTTCTAACTTCATCTTAAGTGCCATTTTCACTTCCTCTTAAAGAGACTGAAGTATTAGGAATAAAATGTGGTGGTTTTACTGTCACCATTGTAAATGGAGGGCCCTAACATACCCACTGCACTTCTCTTCTAATTGTTGTCCTGTCCATTTCATTGATGAATGCTTTCAGCAATATTCTGGCTTAGTTGGGTCTCAAACCAAGATTTCTACAGACTTGTTTTTGCCCCCCACTGCTTTTAAATGTTCTGTGAGGTGTTGCTGTTGGTGAACTTCTATCATTCTCCTCTATAGTGTTTGCAAATGTGCTTGGGGCTTGGATTTTTAAATCAGTGCTGTTCTTGGCTATTTTGTCTCTCCACCTGGCAAGGAGGTCTAGTGTTTTCTCAGTGAGGATATTTTATCCTAGGCTCCTTTGGCCTCCCTGTGGTGGTGACTGCTTCATATTGGTTGACATCTGCAGAAAATGGTTTAAGTCATGATCACGGTTTCCCTTCTTGTTAATAAAGTGCTTGAAATAAGCCAGGCAAGAAGTGGGGAGGGCAAGGAGGGAGGGAAAAAAAAATGCCAGTTTGAAGCTGTTGGATATGTATCCAGTCCTTGTCATTTTCAGCCTTTCTTCCACACTGAGACTGATTTTTTGATCCTTCTCTCCTTAGAGGTTGAATGTGAAAGCCTAGAGATGGCTAATTCTGATATGATTTCCATGTCTGTCAGGGTAGTCCATTTCATTTCCTGTGATGTTGTTAGGTGTCCATCTCATTAAAAATCTTAACATACTTACTAAAGTATTCATAATATACAGACATGAGGTTTCTGAGTAGTCCACAAGTCTTTAGTCTCTTAAAACTGAATCATATTCTCAATGTACATAGGATCTAGATTTAGAGTTGGGAAGGACCTCAGTGGCATGAAGATCAACTCTATTTTACAAAGTAACTTGCCCAAGGTCAAAAAGGTAGTAAATACTAGAGATGAGATATGAGCCCAGGTTCTCTGACTCCACAGCCAATGATCTTCCACAGAACCATGCTGTACCTTTGGCCATTTTTCCATCTTGCGTTGTAGTCATCAAATATAAAGGGAAGGATTGACTTGGTTTGGAGGATCTGGTCTAGTTTGTCATAGAATTTCTCTACTCATTGTCTGCAACAAATGTTGATGTATAAGCTACAATCATTATCTTTTTGATGCTCTTTTTTGCTTATTCTCATTATAAGTGTTATGGGAAATGACCAAGTGGGCTATCAAATGTTTCTTGTTGCCTTTGAATGCACAAACACACCAATTCTGCTAAGTCCTTATTTACTTCCCAAAGGAGAACCAATGAGCCACCCTTCCAATTAGCTGTAATTTCCTTTTCCATTCTAGCTTCATTTATCTTAAGAATGCCAACACTGATGTGATTCGGTTATTTCAGAACTAAAAAAGTTCACTGGTGAGAGATCTCATATTGAGAATATCTAAAGTTGGTGTTTGTGGGTAGTCTAAATATTTTACACCCACTGCCTCCTTTTTTGCCATTATATAGCTATCACTAGAAATGACAGTGGACCCCACAAGTCCAAGAGCCATTTTATATTTCTGTTTCATGAATTACCATTGCCTACAGACAACCCACTGGGGATGAGCTCCTTCATACTTCTTAGCTGGGTTAGTCCTCAGAGTCAGCAGACTGTCACTGGACCTGCATTCAAAGCCTTTCCGGCTTGGCAGAAGAACTTATATTCAGTAAGCATGAAGTCTTTGGGAACTCAGGGTCACCTTCATATTGTGATGAAGCATTGTTGTTGTAGTAGTAGTAGTAGTAGTAGTAGTAGTAGTAGTAATAGTAGCAGTACCAACAGCTGTCACCACCACTACTGTTCACTTTTGCCACTTCTCTTTAAGGTTTACAAAACCATTTTTTTTTTACCAAAACAAAACAAGTTCTATAAGGGAAGTAGGGAAGGATGTATCATTCCCATTTTACAAATGGGAAAATCAAGGTTCAGAGTATGACCTAAAGTCACAAAGCTGGTAAAATTTAGAGCCAGGATTTGGACACAAGCCTTCCCGACCTGTTATTTCACATCTAGTCTCTGCCTAGTTATCTTTTTCCTATATCATAGATGGAAAGGATCCTTCCATTTAGCTACCATGGGCCAAGCTGAATTACTCTTTCCTTAAATGTTCTGAGCTTGTCTCAGTAATGAAATGGTTGGTCCCTTCCACCCCCTCTCCATCCCACCATCTTGGTCCCCAGAAGTCAGACAGAGACTGGAGCAGTGTAGAGAGAACAAAGATGAACTTTGGTTCAAACCTCTCAGAGAAGGAAACCAAAATAGGTGAGAATCTGGAGGCCTATTACCACTCTTTCTCACCTGGGTCATGTCTCTAAAAGTGGTGGCAATAGTGGGATAAGACACAAAGGGCACTCACTGCCTTTCCAAAAGCTTTGGGAACTAGTGAATGAAAGAGTACAGTAGCATGTATAGGAGGAATTATCTCCTTGGCAGGGGGACCAAGCTCCCCTTTGAGAGTTGGGTCCCCTGTTCCATCCAAAGGTCTAGTCTCACAAATTCCAATGCATTCAAGGCCACTCACCTCTCCAAAGCCACCCTTGCCCAGCACACGGTACTGGCGGAAGGTGTTTTTGGTCACTGGCTGCCTGCAGAGGTGAAAGGAGAAGAATTACCAAAGTAAATTCCTGAGGCGGTGTGGGATTTCCACCTGGGTGATGTGGATGGGGGAAGGCTATGTCTGGGTAGTATCAGAGAATGAGGGTAGGGGAATAACAAGTTTACAGCTAGAAATGGGAAGAAGGTAGGTGCTGAATCTCTCTTCTACTAATGCAGGGCAGGTCTCCTAAGCCTCATCTAAGATTACTGGCTGCCTCGGCCAACTGTCCATCAAGACATCCTTTCACCCCAATAGCTCAATACATACATTCCTCCCCACGCACCCCCTGACCCTGATACTTCTAGTATAACAAAAGTAGTTAATACTCACCTTTCCATCCATTTCCACTGTAGGAATCGATTGAAGTAGATGCTGTCGAGGTAATCCGCAAAGGGGGCAACACTCAGGTATTCATGGGTCAGCCTGCGAGTATAGTGAATGCTGAAGCTTCAGCTGGCTTCAGTCATCACACAAGGAGCCCTTCAGGACAACGGGTGATTGGGATGGTGGCTTTTCCTTTTCCTCCCTTTCCTAGGGATTTTGACTCCCAGCTTCTTGCCCCACTGTGGCAGGCTTTCCCAGGGCAGAGCCCATCTTTGAGGCCAAGGCACCCCCCCCCCCACCCCGTCCCCGTCCCCGTTCCAGCCAGACTGACCTTATAGGATAGCCTCCTCTTGTTTCCACAGAATAGAAGGATGGGCTGATACGCACCTGGTGAGCTCCTTGAAGAGGTCTTTACAGGGCCCCTGTTCAAGTCTGTCAGCACAGGCACTCACTAGCTGGGGAGGAACTTCAGGGATGTGGTCTGTACACTGGGAATTCCAGCAAGGGTAGAGAAGAGTCAATGTGAAGGGCTGAGCAACTTACCCTGCCCTAACCCTCAATGAGCTCTAAAAAGCAGAGCTGAGCTTTCTCCTGGGCCACACGCATGCACCAAGGGTTTGTAGGCCTATGAACTCATAAAAAGTTGGAGCTGTTGGTCAGAGTCCAAACTCCCTGCCCCTTCTGGAATACTTTTATAGCCTTCCTGATAGGGAGTCATCCACTCTTGGCTTCTCTACCTTCTGCTGCAGCCTGGACCACTGCTGGACAGCCCTGACTGTCTGTTAGGTCATGCTGGATATTGAGTGAGGGGCCTGAAGCAAGCTCCAGGGGACTCTGCTTGGCTCCAGCAGGATTCCAAGCAGGCAGCCAGAGGGAAAGACAGGCGTGAGCCAAGATGGCAGATACTTGTGATTGCCTTGGCATTTCTTGTCTCTAGTCCTTATCCTGTACACAAGTAAGTACTCACCTGGAAAGTAGAGTTAGTCTACTAGCTTTCATGCATGGATAGGGTGGGCGGAAGCCAGGGGAACAGAGAATGGTGTCCAGAAAACTAAGGATAGATGATCCTTTTCCAAGAAGAGCCAGTGGGTCTTAACCTGAGGTCTGTGAACTTCTTACCTTACCACTCTTCTGCCTTGGAATCTATACTCACTATTAATTCTAAGGCAGATTAGGACTAGGCCAGTGATGGTGAACCTTTTAGAGCCTGAGTGCCCAAATTGCAACCCTCATGTCACATGTGAGCCCCCTGCCTGTTTGAGGCCAGATCTGAACCCAGGATCTCTAGCTGCTGAGCCACCTAGCTGCCTCTGTGAACTTGTTTTTTAAAAAATATTTTAAAACTGTACTTCAAATTGGTTTCCTCTGTAGTCCTATGCATTTCATTTTATGCATTTAAAAACATGATTCTGAGATAGGGTCCAAAGGCTTCACCTTATGGTCAAAGGGGTCCATGATACTAAAAAGACTAAGTACTTCTTCTGTAAAAAGAATATTCTAGAAGGTGCTAGTAGTTTAGACTAGATGACTTCTACTGCCCAGCCCTTTAGGTCCAGGAGTTCTCATACTCCAGGGTTTGCCTGGTTCCTCCCACTTGTCTGCCTCTTCCTGTAAGAAAGGCTCTGAGCCAAAAGGCTCTGCATGATCTGGACAGCCCAGTGCCTATCACTGACCAGATCAAACTTTTTGGCAAGGACAGACTCCTTCCTCCCAAGATGAGGCTCTCTCACTGGTCCTAGTAGGGCCTGGTTGCAGCTCACTTACCTTGGGGTTCAGGTAGTTCTCCATCAGCCTCTGGGCAGCTTCTTTCCGCTTATCATCAGGAGTCACCTCATACTCAGCCTATAAGAAGAATGACCCTAAGATCTAAAGGTCTTAGCCTCAGAAAGGTAGGGTGTATAGAAGGGGCCAGAACAGGAGGAATACTCGGGGCGGACTGGGCCTGAACACCAAAATCCAATAGGGAATTGGCCAAGGAAGATACTGAAGATGCTCCTACCCTGAGACCACTGCTGGTAGGAATGGCCTGCTAGGATTTCCAGGCCCTTGGCCTTGGAACAGAAGACCCTCAGGAGGCTTACTTCCCTCACCCTGGTCACAGGAACATTTGGAAAGCAGAGGAAGCCCTTACCACCCCATCCAGGAAGCTGATGCATCGGGATAGCTCCGGCCGTGTCTCGCAGAACTGCCGAAAGAGCAAGTGCCCAATGGGCTGCCTCTCACACAAGCTGTGGTAGTCCCGCTCTACAAACAGAGGGAATATCTGTGGCTACCATCAGCCCAGGTAGCTCCCCCTACCTCCCTGCATCCTCCACAGCAGAGTTGTGCCAGGAGAGACTTAGTTCAGTTGGTCAGGGCACTGTGTCAGCCAGGTACTCTGGTCTCTTGGCCCTGAGGAAGTAGGCTGGGATAGTTGGGGGAGGCTTTCTGGAGGAGGTATGACAGGAAGGAAATAGCAGGAAATAGTGGCAAGAGTCCTGGATCTAGAGTCAAAAGACCCACTTCTCTCTAGGTAAGTCACTTCACTTTTCCTTATTGATTGAAGGGATTTCTAAATCCTATGACAGATGGAGAGAAAACTGGGCCATGCACCTCAGGGCCCCTCTGACCTGGACAGGCCATGGGAAGTAGGAGGTTCCACAGAGAGGAGGAGACTACTTCTGCACCCTTAGTATTTGAAGTGTGGCATCACTAGGGAGGAAGCAGGGGTTTCCTGTATAGCTTTCAAGAATACAGGGCTCAAGAACAGAGAGGTGCTTCTGTCTCAAGTGTTGTGGGGAGGGGAGAGGGCAAATCCTGATGGCCTCCATGGAAGTTCCCCTCCCTGCCTCCCACCTTTTTTTTAGACAGGCATTTTTATAGTCTCTTCTGATATCTCAGCCTTAACTCCACCTTGGGAGTCCAGCAAAGAGGGACACTAGCTTCGGGGGCCAGTGCAACTTGGAGTCAGGGATGTTAGTCACCCTCAGCCCTAGGAGCATGGATGAAGGCACAAGTCTAATTCTAGGTTTCAAGATCTTGTTGAGCTAGTCTCCCAATGGACAGCTCCTACACCTAGGGACCTGGCCCAGTCTGCTCTCTGCCTATTTAATCTCCCCATCCTACAAGGCCTGGCTGGCTCCAGCCCACCTCTCCAGATGAATCTTTTCCAAGGTTGGCTAGTCTCACCAAGCCTCTATTGCCCCAACTTGGGGCAACCACAGCAATTCATCTGAGTTTGTCAGAGAACCTTCTGCTGATAGAGACCCTGGTAATCCCCTAGCCCAGTGATGGTGAACCTTTGAAAGACAGAATGCCTGGCCCTGCCCCTACCCCCCACCCCAGACCGAGTGCTCTGCCTGGCCCTCCCCACAGAGTACCATGTCCCACCCCCCCTAGGCCCCCTCTCACATAGGGGAGGAAGCCCTCCCACTGGGATGCTGAAGTGAGGAATGTTCTCAGTGAGTGTAGAGAGGGGGAGGGGAGTGGCCCAAGGGCTCTGCTCCCCTCCAGCTCAGCTGCCTGTGATCTGCCCACCTTACCCCCCCCCCCATGTGCTCCCATTGGCTGCTGGGCAGAGGGGCAAGGGAGGTGAAAAAATGCCATCAGGGACAGTGGAGAAGGGAAGGGGAGCAGCTCGGCCCAGAGTCCCTTTGCCTTTCTAAAACAAACTCCCAACTAGGGGGAGGGAGAAGAGGGGAAGGTGGCTGAGTGTCCACAGAGAATACTCTTTGTGCCATCTTTGGCATCCATGGCATCGCTGCCCTGGCCCAGCCTACCCCCCCTTGCTTTACAGAGGGGACACTGAGTCCCAAGAGAGAAGGTAGCATGCTCATACAAGGCCATCTAAGTGCCAAATACTTCTTCCACTGAGCGCAATGGTGATAACAGTAAGAGTGTCCATATTTGCAACATTTTCAGGTTTACAAAGTACTTTCTTTCCAAACTTTTCCTAAAGAGATAAGTAAGGAGTTACTAAGTGTGAGGGCTGAGGCTCAGCTCAGGCTGGGGCACTAAACCTTATCATATCCGGCCTCAAATTCCAACATTATTTAATATTAACAGTGAGCTCCCTGAGGGCAGTCCTGGGCCTCCTCTTCTTCCTCCACTCTATTCTCTCTTTGGGGGTGGGGGTGTCAAGTTCAGTAAAATGTCAGGCCAGATCTGAACCCAGAAAGGATCCCCCTAGCTACAGGCACTTTCCACCTCCCCACTGACCCCCCCATCAGCCCTTCTGGTCTTAAAACTAACACAGCCAGAGAACAGGCCTGTTCAGGCTAAGAGGAGAACTGTGGTCACTCCCACAGCTTTCCTTCTGGGCTGCAGGTTTGGGGCGGCCTGCAAAAGCCAGGGCCCAGGAAGTTCTGACTTTGGGGTGGAGTAGGCCTTCCCCCAGCCCAGGCTCAGGAACTGAAACCCTCTGGTGGGGGAGGGGGAGTGGGTGGTGCACACAGTCTGGCTTCCTGCCACACCCCCTCCCTAAATGGGGGAACCATTTGTCCCAAACCACACCTGGTACACTTATGAACCCCAACCAAGGCAGAGGGGCGGGAGCAGCCGAGCCAAGCACCTCTCCTCCGAGCCAGTCCTCCCAGAGCAGGACCACCTGACTAAGAGATCTTCAGTCATCTATGAAATCCCCTTTCAGACACAGAGGCCCAGAAAGCTGGACCAACTGGCTCAGGGACACACAGACACAGAGGGGGACTAGGCTGGGGTTGAGTGGGGCCTAGCTGCCTGCTCTGGTGCCCCTCAGAAGCCTAAAGGCCAGGCCCTTCCTTACCCACACTTTGACGAAGGTCCTCACACAGGCTGATGTGGGGGAACTGAAGCATCTGTCGCCATTTCTTGCTTTTCCCCTTTCTGTTGCCACCACCGCCTGTAGGGGTCATGGGAAGATTAGGAAGGGGGTGATTGGGTTCATGGAGAGGGAGGACTTGCCTTCTTCCCCGGCCCCTGGACTTCGAGGCCCAGTTTTAGCCTCTTCCTCTCCTTCCTTACTGGGGCACACCCTGGCTCCCAGCTCTAGCCATGGTCCATCTCTACCCATGCCCCTTTCCTTCCCAAAGGTCCTGGGAGCTCCTAGAGGAGAAACCTGGGATGTATACAACTTGGTACCAGGACTGTGTACAGGGGAGGCAAGGCTAGGCCTAAGGCTGAGGGCGACTTCTGGGCCCCATGGGAGGAGTGAGAGACAGTCAGAGAAGAGGCTGGTCTTGGCCCTAAGGAAAGAATGTTACCATATGGGAATTTGTTTTACTTGTCTATTCTTATTTCCTACAAGGGTTTGTTTTTTCTGTCCACCCCCTACCCCCAACTCTGAAAAAAATTAATAAAAATTAATAATAGCAAAAGAACATAGCATAGTAAAAAGAGCTCTGGATTTAGAAACAGGTGACAATTCTACCTCTGTTACTGCCTACCTGTGTGACTTTAGGCAAATCGCTTTCCTTCTCTGGGCCTCACCTATAAAATGAGGGGGGTGGATGGGATAACTTCTAGGGTCCTTTCTAGCTCTAAAATCCTATGACCCTATGAAAGGTAGTTGGGCCTATAGCTCCACCCAAAGATGAGCCAGCTCCCTTCTACTTTTACCCTTGGCGGAATCACAAAGAGTTATTGATGAGGCTCAATGGGTAGCGGCTGAGCAGAAGCCAAGATGGAGGGTGTCCTGCACCCACAGACTACCTAGAATGTGAGCAGGGCAAACCTACTCAATGCCTGGGCAGAGGCAGTGAGAGAGAGAGCTTCAAAGAGGAAGTGTTTGATAATGTCCGTTGGGAAATCCTTCCCTTCCAACCCTGTCTGTTGGGGGCCTGCCCTAGGAGGTTGCTTCACTCAGCAACAAGGGCACTTGAGGTCTTGGATTAGCCTTGGGCCCAATTATATGGCTTTTAGTACCCAGAAAGGTTCCCCTAACCTTCCCCACCTCCTCTCTAATAGTGTGGGCTCTGCAGCCTCAAAGAGGAGACCAGAAGAAAAGAGAGAGATGCAGAAGAAGTTTTTCCACCAAGCTCCCACCTTCTGCAGGTCACTTATATGCTTTAACCACTCCATCTTCCCCTTCCCCACAAGCTACTTCCTCCCACCCTTTAGGCCACATCAAGGCTGCGGCAGAAAGTCTCATGCAAATATCCTGTCCCCACCCTACCTCCTGCTTCTTCCTCTTCCCCACCCAATACCTAGTTACCTGTCCTCTTTCTCCCTAGAGCATGTTCACAGGGGGAGGAAGAGGCTTTTAAGAAGGGTGAGAAGAAAGACCTTCTTTCATTTAAGGAGATTCTGGGCCTGAAAAATCAGTCCTTGGGAGTAGGATGGGTTTCAGATCCTACCATGGGCCCCCCAAAGCTGTCTGTTAAGCTTCACCCAGCCCACCCCAGGCCCTGAATGAAAGAAATCCTATCACAGCTGAAGCTACTACCATAGCATCACTAAGCTGCTATCAATTCCTCCCTTTCCTCAGGTCTTTCCAGGTTAGACAAGCCAATATTCTTCCTCAACTAAGCTACGCATTTATACCTAGGACTAATCTTCCCCACCAAGAAACCCTTAAGGCATTGAGATATCTATAGCCCAAGGCAGAAGGACCAGCTTGAACAGTGCCTTCCACCACCCCCCAACACCCCCCCCCCCCCATCCTGGGCAGAATGATGAGGCAGAAAAAAGAAACCAGAAGACATCTCTCAGGGGATAGAAGGAAAGTCTGGTCTGGCTGACCTGATAAGGGAGCTGAGATAAGCCAAGCTAGGCTGCCCAATGCTGAATGTCTGCCAGATGCCTCTTGGGTGGTCATGTTAGCACTGGTGGCCAGAAGTCTATCGTTCAGGGTCCCAGCACATGCCCAAGAAGGGCTTTCTCACTGGATCCTAGATGGGTCACTTACTGAAGCTACCAAGAGAGACAAGACACTACAATTCTTACTTCTTTTTTGAGTACATCCAGATCCTATGCCCAGCTCTGGATATCTCTGGCAGGAAGACAATCTGTCCACAGTACCTGTCTGAGTGCACTGGATTCATGGAGCTAGAGGAAAAGCTAGTACTAGCCTAAGAAACCCAAAAGGCAGAACCACGAAGCTAAAGAGACAGAGTTGGCAAGATAATAGACAGAGCTGGGGCTGACTTGAGGATCTAATGGGGGGCTAGTTATTGCCAGTCAACCCAGTTCCAGTTGTCATGAGTCAAAGAAAGCTTAAAAGGGATAGGAGAGGCAGCAGCTTGGTAGCTCAGTGGATTAAGAGCCAGGTCTAGAGATAGGAAGTCCTGGCTTCAAATGTAGTCTCAGACACATCTTAGCTGTGTGACTCTGGGCAAGTCACTTAACCCCCATTGTCTAGCCCTTCTGCCTTGGAACCATTACTCAGTAAGGTAAGGGTTTAAAAAAAAGAGAAGAACAAAGGCAAAGAAGGTATAGATTTGGAAGGTCACAATGCTCTTGGCACACTGGGTCCAGGGACTATTCAATCCAAGCTGATCCTTAGCTGAGACTGTGCCACCATGAAAGGCTGAGGGTGAGGATAGGACATATGTGTGTGTATAGAATATATAAAGCTGAAAATATCCATTAGAATAGAGGCAGAATTTTCAGGGGAATTCAATTCAACAAGCATTTATTGTGTCAACTACATACCAGGGAATGATTTAAGATAAAGGTTATAGAATAAGTGCCAGCCTGGATTGGTAGAATTTCCTCACTAGGAGTCTCATACGTTGATAAAAATCACAGTTCTGTCTCTACCTTCACCCCCCTCCCCCCCCAAAAAAAGGACAAACTAGGCATTGTATTAGAAAGCACTCAGGATACCAAGACAAAATTTAAAACAGTCATTGCCCTTAGGGAGCAGAAACCATAAGATCCTAGACTACAGATTTGGAAGTAAAAGGGGCCTTAGAGATAATTTAGTCCAACTGGCTTATTTTACAGAGGAAGAAATTTAAGGTTAGTAGTTAGGTGACTTGTCCAAGGTCACATAGGTAACAAGTAGGAGAATCTAGAAAGATGTAGCTCATCTGGTAGTAGTACTGGAAGTATGGATCAGTAATGGCCACTACCAACTAACTGGATCCCCATTCTGGGATAAGGCCTTGCCTACAGACAACGGGAACAGCCAGTTATTTTTGCCCTGAGGCTGTATGGATCTTATATTCCCAACATCTTTAGTAGGTATGTGGACTGGACTTTACCTTGAAGAGAAATGTGACACCCCAAGGGTCACTTAGATACAACCTGGTGTAGATGGCTAGTTGGGGTAGTAGATCCCCTGTCCATAGCATGGCTTATAGTCAGACCATGCTGGCAACAGAGCATTTAGGGTGGCCAGGTCTCTGTCTATATATAGTACTATGATGGGTCTGAACTGCTAGAAGAATTTGGGAGAAAAGAAAATTATAAGATTGGAGACTTAGGGCTGGAAAAGAACTCAGAGGTTAGATTACTTATTCTAGCCACCTTTTATGGATGAGAAAATTGAGGGCCAAGGAAGCTGATTCAAACCCTACCCCAAATTTAACATTTGTTTAACTATATACTACTCTAATCTACACAGACACTGACATACACATCCCTCTCCCTCCCTTTTCCTAGGGCTCCAGGCAGTTCTCTTAGCTAGCCACCTCATGGGGCCCCAAAGAATCCTTGAAAAACTTTCGGGTTACCACCATATGTTCTCATTGGGCCAGTGAACTCTTTTCCCTCCACCCCAATAAGAACCACTTTGACTATGTTTGACTTGTTAGGCCTTCAGAGTCAAAGCTGAATATCCAAGTCTACAAGAGGGCCCCAGCATAGGGGTCACCCACTGAAAATGGAAAACTCCCCCAAACAGCTAAAAAAGCTCTGATACCAGTTTCCTGGAACAGTCCCTAGGGTCTTCCTCACACTGCATATCACCATCTTAGGTCATTCTCAAGAGGTCAGCCTCTACCAATGGGGTCCTGATGCTCAGTCCCCTCCCAACTTCTCTCTGACTTGCTTCCAGAAGGGAGGCCAAAAGGGTCCCCAGCCTAGCCTGGCCTGTTCCCTTTTCCAGGAAGCCCGGGCCCCAAGCTCACCCAAGCACCCCAAGCTCTTCGGCACTGAGCCGGAAACAAGAACCCCGGGTACAAAGGGGGGGGGTGCTGCGCCTGCCCAGCATCACCAAAGGGGCCAGGCCCCGGGGGGCTGCCACGGGAGGGCACAGGACCGATAGGAAACCTGGGGAGCCCGAGTCCAAGTACTGGATTCTTGCTCCCCCTCCCTGGGGCCACCCCCACGGAAAGTCAAAGCAGGTGGGATGCGGGGAGATAAACAGGGAGCGGGGGAGGGGGCCAGGCGGCCCCGGGTCCGGAAGAGGGGTCCTTCCTGTGCGCGTGGCCGGCTCCTCACTGGCCCAGGGCGAGCATCCGCGTGCGTCCGCGGGCCCGGGAGCCGCCCGGCCCCGGCATGCAGGGCCCAGGGCTGCGGTCCCTGGGCGGCGAGGAGCTCCGGACTCTTCTCGGCTGGGGAGGCCAGGAGCAGCTCCGGGGGCTGGCCGGCCTCCGCCTCCGCCTCCGGCGCAAGCTTGGCCCCAACCCTGACCCAATCTCAGCCCGGTCGGACCCGAGCTCCAACCTAGCTCACCTTCCCGGGCCTTGAGCAGCACCGTGTTCGCAACGATGTTTTCGAGCTCCATGGGGCCGTGGCGCTTGCCCGCCTGCCCGCTGGCTAGCTAGCCGGCCGGGATTGCAGTGACTTCGCCACGGCCTCGGCCTCGGCCTCCCGGGCCGCCGCAGCAGACGCCGCCGCCTGCCGCCAGCCAGCTGCTGCTGCTGCTGCTGCTGCTGCTGTTGTAACTGCTGCTGCTGCAGCTGCTGCTGCCGCGGGGCTACTCATTCCCCCGCCCTCCCCTTCCCCCTAAAGCTGCTCCCCCTTCTCCCCCCCCCACCCCGCCGCGGTCGCCGCCGCCGCCACCGGGCCCACCCACTCCCCGCCTACTGTTTACTCCCTACTTCCAATTGCAATTCACACGCTCCCCGCGCCGGCCTCCCATTGGGTTCTACTTGTCCGTCACCCCACCCCTTTTACGAGGGACTCGCCCCCGGCCAAAGGCGTTGCGGGAGGAGGTGGAGGTACTTAAGGACGTCATCTTACCCTGGTTGGTTCGAACACAGGGCGCGGCGACATGGGTTCCGGATTTCAGGATTCTGATTGGTCGCAGGCCTGCCAATTACG
>NC_058131.1:352947010-353020348 GCF_016433145.1 Gracilinanus agilis | reverse complement strand
GCTGCTGCTGCTGCTGCTGCTGTTGTAACTGCTGCTGCTGCAGCTGCTGCTGCCGCGGGGCTACTCATTCCCCCGCCCTCCCCTTCCCCCTAAAGCTGCTCCCCCTTCTCCCCCCCCCACCCCGCCGCGGTCGCCGCCGCCGCCACCGGGCCCACCCACTCCCCGCCTACTGTTTACTCCCTACTTCCAATTGCAATTCACACGCTCCCCGCGCCGGCCTCCCATTGGGTTCTACTTGTCCGTCACCCCACCCCTTTTACGAGGGACTCGCCCCCGGCCAAAGGCGTTGCGGGAGGAGGTGGAGGTACTTAAGGACGTCATCTTACCCTGGTTGGTTCGAACACAGGGCGCGGCGACATGGGTTCCGGATTTCAGGATTCTGATTGGTCGCAGGCCTGCCAATTACGGACGAGCCCTTCGCCTTCGGAATGTGGTTGGGAGTCAGAGAAGTCCTGCCTATAGGATAATCCCCACCCCCCGAGCTAGAATGGCACTCTGATTGGAGAGTGAAATTTCACTCAGTCTCAGGCCAGCATTCCAATTAGAGGCTTTAGTTAGGGGGTGGGGTCACTAGAAGGCACGCCCCTTAGTGGTGGCTTCTTTGCCCTGGGGGTGGCTTTTCTGAGGACTGGGGCGGCGCCCGCCTGGCACCTGGGGGAGTTCTCCTGAAGCTCACCTCCAGAGACTCGGACTCCCTATGGGAGGTAGCTGAACCTGCCCCAGTGTCTGGGGGATCTGAGGTAGCCTCTATTGGGAGAGGCTCCAGACTCTGCATTGGGAAGCTTCTGTTCCATGAACGCAGAGAGGCTCCCAGTCGCTTTCTGGGGATCCTCTTTGTTCCTGGGGCTCAGCACAAACCTTACTTCCCTGTGGCAGGAGAGTCAGTTTCTCCTTCCTCCCTCGCCTGCCCACAATGCATTTCCCAGGACACACCCGGCCTCTCCTGCTCAGTCCAGTCCTGGAGCTTCAGCCCTGGGAGGTTCGAGGGCTGAAGCCAAAGGCTGTCCCAGGTTGGGTGGTAGCGGCAGGGATTGGGATAGCCTCACTAGGGCGGTCTGGGAGAGCCAAAATTTAGCAGGAACTGAAGCATTGCTGGGAGGAGGAGGGGAGGTCGTTTCCAGATTGCTCCCCCATGACGTCAGAAGTTATCTTATCTTTTCTGGTTTCAGCTTCTACCGGAGGCCTCTCATTGGGTAGGTAGAACAGTCTTACCCACCAGCTTCTATGAACATCCGGGGTGGTAGGTAGGCTGGAGTGTTCTTCAACTTCCTCCATCTGCGAAGTGGGCCTGATGTAACTAGTCAAAGCGGGTGGTCCTATTCTAGAGGGGTCAAAGAATTAGAACTTTAAGGAGCCTTAGTGGAGTTCCCCCCCTCCCCTTTCTTTAAAAAAATTTTTTTTAAATTTATTTATGTATTTCTTTGTTATCCAGTTAACTCCCTCTCCTTCCTCTATTAGAGAAGACATCGTCTGACAAAAAGATATATATACATATAAAACATCTTACTTATTTCTTTTTGTCATTTCTTCCTCTGGAGGTGTACATACACAAGTCATTCTTCAGTCATTATTTCTGTTACTGTAAATAGTGTTCTCTTGGTTCTGCTCCCTTTACTCTTCATAATTTCATGTAGGTTTTTCCATGTTTTCCCACAATTGACTTGTTCATCTTTTCTTACAGTGCAGTAGTATTCCATCACAATCATATACCATGACTTTTATCCATTCCTAATTGATGGGCATCCCCTTTGATTTCCAGTTCTTTGCTCCCACAAAGAGAGCTGCCATAAATGTTTTAGAATATATAGTTTCTTTTCCATTTTCCTTGATCCCTTTAGGAAATAAACCTAATTGCTGGGTCAAACGGCTTACACAACTTTAAAACTCTTTGAGCATAATTCCATATTGCTTCTCCAAAGTGGCTTGGTCAATTCATAGTTCTATCAACAGTGTATTAATGTTTTCATTTTTCCACATCGAATCCAACATTTGTCATTTTGCCCTTTTATTATTTTAGTTGATCTGATAGGTCAGATCACTAAAATAAAATGAGCTGATATCACAGAGCTGTTTTGATTTGCATTTCTCTAATCAGTAATGAGTTAGAGTATTTTTTCATATAGTTAAATATAGCTTTGATTTTTTTTCATCCCAAAACTGTCTGTTCATATATCTTTTTTTTTTTTTTTTTAACCCTTGTACTTCCGTGTATTGTCTCATAGGTGGAAGAGTGGTAAGGGTGGGCAATAGGGGTCAAGTGACTTGCCCAGGATCACACAACTGGGAAGTGGCTGAGGCCGTGTTTGAACCTAGGACCTCCTGTCTCTAGGCCTGACTCTCACTCCACTGAGCTACCCAGCTGCCCCTGTTCATATATCTTTTGACCATTTCTCTTTTGGGGAAGGGCTCATATTTTTATATATTTGACAAAGTTCTCCATGTAGTTTAAATAAGAGACCTCTATCTGAGAAACTGTTTATAAACATTTCACCCAACTTACTGCTTTTTACAAATAGGGAAATGGAGTCTCAAAGAGGCTAATTTGTCCAAAAGCTCATGTCTACCTTTCCAGTTAGATTTTGAGCAACTTAAGAACATAGCTATGTTCAGTAGAGATTCTGTAATGGAAAAAACATTGAACTTGAGTCAGGAGAACTGGTTTTTACTGTACAAATCCCTTAAGCTTTTTGAGCCTCAGTTTCCTCATTTATAAGACAAGGATGAAACTTGAACTACCAGCCTCATAGAGATAATATGAGGAAAGTCTTTAAAGCCCTATATAAATGTGATTTATTATTATTACGGTTTATTCTCAAAGCCTAGTTCACATAGGTAAACAATAAATGTTTGCTGCTGCTGATGGGAACTTTAGCATTGGAAGGGCCTTAGAGGCCATATAGTCCAGCCTCCTACAAATGGAGGAATTGAGGCCTAAAAAAGTTAAATGGCTTTGCCAAAAGTCATTCAGAAATAGCAAAACCAATGTTCAAATCAAGGATCTGTGTCATTCAGTCAACAATTCTATTATTATTAATTGCCTACAAGGGGCTGATGTGATGAGATTACAAAGAAAAGTGAAAGATAATCCCTGCTCCCATAGTCCCATTATTATAATCTAAAGGGGAAGACAAATGCAGGCAACTATATATAAATAAACTATATATAGAAGATAAAGTAGAAATGATTAACCAAGGGAAGATGCTGGAATTAAGGGGGATTGATTCTTGTAGAAGGTAAGACTTCAGCATAGACTAGAAGAAAACCAAGTCAACTAAGATAGAGAAATGAAAAGGAAAAGAGTTCCAGGCCTGACAGACAGTCAGTGAAAATTCCTGGGCAGAGTTCTCAGACTCAATCCATTGTTCTGGGCTGCTTCTAGAAATGAGTTTGCAGTTGACTTCTCACTCCATTCTAGTCTGTTTCTGCTTTGTTTCTGACCCCTTTGATCAGGGAGGGAGAGGAGAACTACTGGGGCCTGGAACCTTAATGTTCTTAAGGAATAGTATTAGGAGTGAGGGGCTTCTAGCTGCTCATCTGAAAGTTTGCTTCTCTCTATCCTAGAGAAGGAATCCAGTATATCTTGCCTTATTCTAAAGGTGCCCATCTTTTGTTTTTCATTACTCTTAGTTCTAAATACATTATTCCCCATATCATATCCAGACGGCCATCTCTTATAACAAAGATTTAAAAATAAGAAATCAATGAGGTCATCACTTCCAAATGACACATCAACCATGTCTGAGAGTATATGCAATATTCCATACCTTTAATTTCCTTCTGCTATTTTTAAAAAAGTGAAAGAATTCCATTTTCTCAACTCTTCTGCAGGGATAAGCTTGGTTATTGTGCATCACTTAGTTTTGTTTTGTTTTGTTTTTTTAAGCTCTTTTAATTTCTGATGTGTATATTCCTTTCTTGGTTCTTCTCACTACACTCTTCATCAGTTCATATCAACCTTCCCATGCAACTCTGAATTCTTATCTGCCCCTTCTTACTGTTATCCTAAACCTTTAACCCATCACTTCTATGAGGCAGAGGCAGTTACTTTCTCTAACTTGGTTTTTGTAAAATCATAGAAGTTGAGAGACAGGTACCTGATCAGATCTTGATAGGACAGAATGTAAGATCTAGAAGGGGTCCTAAACCATAGAATTTCAGAGGGAATTGAGTGGAATTCCTAGACTTTAGAAATCCTTTAAGCAAATTGACAGTTGAGGGAAAATGGGTCAAAAAAGGAAAGACTTGCCCAAGTCACAAAGCTAATATGCAAAGGAGCTGAACCAAGATTTTCTTATTCCAAACCCAGTGCTCTCTGATTTTTCTTCCTAATATACCATGCTGTTTTTCTTCTGAGAGAGGAACTAAGATCTGGTAGATTTAGAAAAGTAGAACATGGGCCTGTGTGTGTTTGAGACAGTGTTATAATAGGAAAAAACCTCACTATCGTCAAAAGAGTTAAAATTTTGTCTCTACCACTAATATGTGTGGGACCTTGGGCAAGTTATCTAATCTTTCTGTGCCCATTTTCTTCTCTATAAAAGGAAGAAGTTGGGACTAGGGTCTTCTCAGATTCTACTGTCCTACAATTGAACAAGTTTCTGTTTGTCAGTACTAAGGCCTGACTTCAAGCATCAAGCACTGATTTCCCCATACTCCTTTCTTCAAAGCTCCAAATATGCTGGTATAACTTATGGCTCATGACCGCCATCCATTTCCTGTAGGCTCTGGGCTTATATGGACCAAGAACTAATTTAAAAACTTTTCTTTGGCTCATCTGTCCCCACCAAAATTTACTATTGGAATTCTTCAAATATAGTCTATCCAACTCCTATCTAGGTTTCTGCATGTAATCGGGCCTACCATCTTAGTGGGAGAATTGGGGAAAGGGTGGAGTGCCTCAGTAGTGGGAAGATAAGATGCATAACCAAGAGCCCTCTCTTATTTGGGACTTTGTCCTTGGAAAAAACTTCCTATTCAGATTTTTCAGGCCAAACTTTCAGGCTTTTCCTTACATGTAGGCAGGAGAGAAGATGTCTCAGAGACTGGGAATTCCTGGCTGGGTTAGGTAGTCTTATAGGTGTAGCTTTCTATTGTTGGGTACAGCTAAGGAGTGTGGATTTTAAAATTAATATTCAATATCTCCAAAGTACAATATTTATAAAGATTTATTAATATTTAACTAGAGAGCCAGAGAACACAGGGACCATTCACCTCTCAATTCACGTGGAAGAGAGAAGGTGTGGCTGAGCGAACCCAAACTATATATAGACCGCGTAAGGACGCACATATATGAAAGGCAAAAGGAATTGTGGGTAATACAGAAAGGAATTTTGGGCAATGCTATTCCAGAGGTTCAAGATTTTCCAACTATATAGGAGGAATAGATTTGGAGTATGAGACCAGCAAGATGGCCCCAGGAATTTTAGTACAGACCAGAAGATAATACCGCTAGCCACTGTGGAACTATTGTAAGACTAGCAAGAGGAGTACTAACTTCCAGTTTTCTCTCCCCTGCTTTTTTCCAAGTGCTTGCTGAGTCTGCTCCTTCTCTTATCCTAACCTATACCCTAGGGATTTGAAGGGAGAGTGTAAGAGGATCAAAAGGGAGTCTATGGCTCATTTACAATCACATTCTTGAATTTCAATAAGTATAATGGTCATTAAAAATTAAATTGAGGTTTGTCAGTCATAGGATATTTTCCTATTGTGGGGTGGGGGGGGTTAGTATAGAGTTGAGAGATTTTCCATTTTTGTCATTCCTTATTATATTCTGGATTTATACAGAACCTGGACCTAGCCACAGTACTCGGGGCCTCAGGAAAACTCAGGGCAATAAGGAGTAGGGGGTTGGGGAGAGTAACCTATTTGTGTAGTCAAAGTACCCTCTGTAGTCTTTGAAAAAAGCTACATATACACACATACACATATACATATCATTTAGCAGAGCTACTAGATTGGTGGCTGGAAGCTGGCATCATCTGTGCTAAATACACAGAACTCCCTAGCTGGTTAACTAATTGATTAATTAATTATATGAAAGCATGCTTCTATATAAGGGCAACTAAGTGTTGAAGTAGATAGAGTTCCAGGCCTAGAATCAGGAGGAACTGAGTTCAAATCTGGTATTAGACACTTACTAGATGTGGGAACCTGGGCAAATCACTTAACCCTGCTTGCCTCAGTTTCTTCCTCTATAAAATGAGTTGGAGAAAGAAATGGAAAACTACTCTAGTATCACAGAGTTGGATAGTATTGAACAATAGCAACAATAATAAATGCTTCTACAAAGGATGTAGAAAGCAGAAGAACAAAACAGGTTTGGGTAGATGGGTAAAAATTTGACACTACCACCAAATGTACTCCTAGTCCACAATACTTATTACACACAAATGTAGGTAATATGGTCCCCAATTCCTATACAAGCTCTTAGGGAGACAAATGATGTATATTGGCTAAAGGACAGCTTCTGGAAAATGCTGAGTTTGTAAAGGACTCAAAAGAACCCATAAAAAGGTAAGGTAAATATATAAATCATTCATAACTCACACATTCCCATTAATAGGGGATTGAATTTAAGGTTCCTAGAAGAACAACACTTTGATATTCCAGTTTATTTCTAGGTTTCCTACCAGTACCTTCTAGACTCAGATTCTATAAAGAAACATACTTTGTGGTTGTTCCTTTCCCATAATACCAGCACTGTCCAAATAACTCATAGTAATATCAGGTCTTTGCCACTCTTGTTGCCCCTCTAATTATAATGCCATTTGAACAATCTTCTTCCTCTAAGAAGTGTGCTGCTCAGGAAGACATCTTGTCTCCATAAAATCAGGTTTCTTAACTCAAACTCAAGGTTATTTTCGAGGCAAGTCTGAAAGTTTTACATTGCCCCCAAATATTCCTTCTCTGCTAGAAAGGTAGACTCTCTAAATACATCTTCTACACTAGAGGCTAGGGATCAGAACCATTACTCATGAGTTCTCTTCTCAGGTAATCCTATCAAGTGCAAGAGTGTCAAGTCTCTTTCTGTCATGTGGCTCTGGGGAAGTTCTTGATATTCAAATCCTGTCCTGTTTGCTGCCACTTCTGGAGCTGAGAGGTCAACTTTGTAGATAAAAATCTAGGTTGGGAGAAGGATACTCATCCTGTTGGTTCTTGAGGTCCAATTTTCCTTTTGGGCCACATAGGCAGGCCCTTAAAACAAACCGTGTGTATTTGCCCCAAGACACCATTAAAGGCTCCTGGTAAGGAGAGGGGGAAGAAGTCCCTTTTGCCCCCTAACCCCTATCCAGGCAATACTACAGAATAAAGAATAAAGTAGAAGAGAGAGGTAGAAGAAAGGACTTAAGTGGTCTGTTGACTCTTTTATAGGTCACACAGACAGGCAGCTACTTCATAAGAGCACAGTGTTTGATGAGTTCTAGTTGACCAAGTTATCTTAAGGGTAGTACTAATGGCAGGAAATTAATAGAGTTATCATTCGTCCTCATAACATGGTGCTACTGTGGATGTCAACACTCCTCATAGGGAAGTTCCCTCCTGACCCTAGACATTCAATTAATTAGAAGGAAATCCCCTAAAACTTTCCTCATCTCAGTTAAATATTTACAGTCCCAATTCATCAAACTGGTGCACTTTTGGTCAGATTTGACCAATATCTCCTATTCTGGAGAACTTCCTGGGGTCTTAAGGGAAAGCCCTAGTTGTTGTCCTCTCTTTGACTGCCTTTCTCTGTGCTTTGTGCTGAGTCCTAGCAACATCCAGGAGAGTTCCAGCATCTTAATACTTTTAAAAAGTATTTGTTATACAATAGCTTTCTGGGAAGAGGAAGGATTCAGGAGTGAATCTAAGTCAATGTAAAAAGTAAAAGATTCCAATTAAAATCTATTTTAAAAATGTCCCCTTTATGTAAGGAAGGGATTTTTTTTTTTTTTTTGGTGGAACATTGAAACACTCTAAATTAACTGTCTTTTGTGTGGTTCCAGACCTCCCAGGCTGAGTGGGCCCAGAGTTCACACTGACCCCCAAACACATTATAGTACAAATTCAACCTTTTTTTTTTTTTTTACAAAGTTCCTACAATTTCACATCTTCAATAGTACTTCTCAGAGTTTGTCACCCCATAATAAAGAACATAGAAAAAAAAGTTTTTTAAAAACCCTCTAAATTCTAAAAGTAGCAAAAAAGCAAACCCTCTCTAAGCAAAGCTTCCATCTGGAGAGGCAAAGCACTCACATACACTTCATAGATTTACATGTGTAATGTGAGTCTTCAGGGTATTTGCTACCTGAACACAAACCACAGGGATAGGAAAGTAGCCCAGGCCTAAAAAATCCAAATTAGCCCATTTGACCTACATACCAGAATTCCAAAAAGAATCTGCTCAAAAAGTTCCGACATGGATGAGCCCTTAAGATATATAGAACGTTTTCCCAAAGAAATTTGAAGCATGGCACAAAAGAAGAGGTATGAGGAGACACCAATTTCCCTTTTTTTTTTTGTAGAAGTGGGAGCCCATGGGTATTAAACACTACATTTAATGTCAGGATTTTTTAGATTTATTGATTGATTTTACTGAAATTTAAAATCTTTTTCCTCTTAAAAAAATTTTTTTTTTGTTATAAGGCGTGGCTCTCTGAGAGAAATAGTATAGAGAGAGAATCTGAGGTTTTACATATATATGCATATACATGTATATTTAAATACATATATGCATATACATACACACATAATCTCACATTTATTTCACAAAAAATTCCCTCCCTTATTTAAAGGGGACTCAAAAAAATAGATGTTATTTATTTATTTATTTAAACCCTTACCTTCCACCTTAGAATCAATACTGTGTAATGGTTTCAAGGCAGAAGAATGGTAAGGGCTCCCCTCTCTAGGTCTGATTCGAAATCCACTGAGTCACCCAGCTGCCTGCTTAAAATAGATTTTAAATGAGATCTTTTATTTTTACATTGATTTAATTTCTCCAATGTTTCCTCCCCTTTCCAGAAAGTTATTCTGTAACAAATATTTTTTAAAGAAAAATACGAAGAGAAGAAACTTAGCAAAATCAATCAATATACCACAAATATCTAACATTATGAGCAAGGTTCTATATCCATAGACTTCCCTCTTTCTTTACCTCTGCAAAGGAAGAGGAGGGGGTGACATTAAAGAGGACTTTCTAACCCTAAATCAGATAGAGGTCTGGAGTAAAAAAGTGGCTTCTAGAGACAAGAAAGTAAAGACTAGAGACAAGAAAGTAAAGACAGATTAAATAGCTGTGGACTTTACTTAGTTGGTGGCCTGTTTGTAGTCTAAAAGAGCTTAGTGTATGGAGACAAGACTATTCTAGAAAGAAAAGCCACACATAGCTAAGACTGACAATTGGCAGAAGTAACTTCCTACAGAGAGAAAAGAGCTAAGGGTTTTTATCTAGCTCCAAAGATGCCTGTGGAAGGGCCTACCTCCCTTAACTAAAAGAACTAAAGTTTACATTTTATTTCTAAGCCAAAAGAGATTTGGCAAAGCCTGCTGATCCTCTTATGTCAAAGAGATAGCACCTCAGCTGAGGACTTTAGCTGACACTGGAATTAATCAATCGATTAATAAGTACTAATGAAGGGACTGGCTGGTTATGTGCTAGGCACTATGCTCAAGGTGGAGATATCAAGACAGGGACTAGAAAACAGTTTCTGGCTTGGAGGAGCTCATAATATTATCAGGGGAGATAATATGGTATCACAGATTTAGAGACCTTCCAGTTACCTAGTCTAACCCTCTCATTTTGTAGATGAGGAGGAACTGAGGTCCATAGAGGTTAAATGACTTGCTCAGGGTCACACAGGCAATGAGTAGAAGAGCCAGGATTGAAACCCAAATCTGCTGTCTCCATAACCAGCATTCTTTTCACTATACCACACATACACATATTCATAATATGTATATATAAAGTGACATATTTCATGATATATTTGTATATATGCACACACATATATACTGACATATCCTTCCTTGGATATGTGTATATATGCCCACATTTACATATGTACACTTACAATGACATTTTATTATATATGTACATAGTCACATAATATACACCTCTGATGGCGCATGTTTCAGTATATAAGCACATGCATATACATATGATACATTTCATTACATCTGTATGTATATCACATAATACATATTTACATGCAATGATACCTGTCATTATACAAGTATATATTCATACATATTTATAATTATAGTTCATTATACATGTGTATATGTACACACATATATAATGATATATTTCGTTGTTGTTGTTGTTGTTGTTCACTTGTTTTGGCGGTATCCACTTCTTTCTGACCCATTTAGGGTTTTCTTGGCAGAGATACTGGTTTGCCATTTCTTTCTCCAGCTCATTTGACAGATGAAGAAACTGAGTCAAATAGGGTCACACAACTAGTAAGTGTCTCAGGTTAAAATTGAACTCAGGAAGACAAGTCTTATTTGTGTAAGAGTTTGGGGACACATTTCTATTTTTCTGGGTATCCTATTTTTGCTTTAAATGAACTGGGCCTTCTGATTCACCAGTTAAAGTCAAAACACCAATGGGGACTCATGAATCAATGTTTTTTGAGTTGGTACACATTACCAAGAGTCTCTTAGATGGGAGGTAGATTTCCTGCGAGCCTCATGTACCAGGGGATACCCATAAAGCTTTATGCCTTGAATTCCCCAAACAGCTAGGCCCCTTGCATATAGAAGGAACTTAATAAATGTTTGTGAAATTGAATGAAATAAAAATTTTAAAATGTTACATTTTTGTTTCAACTCAGGAGATATATACCCAAATAAAATACTGGTATGAAGTACCATTCCTCCTGAAAGTTAAACAAAATGTCCAACAGAGTGGTTGAGATAGATACTAAGTAGCTGGCATTTTTCAATTTTGAAGTTTATTTTTTTTAAAACCCTTACCTTGTGTTTTAGAATCGATACTAAGTATTGGTGCCAAGGCAGATAAGCAGTAAAGGCTAGGCAATGAGGGTTAAGCTAGGAAGCATCTGAAGCAATTTGAACTGAGGAGCTACTGGCTCTAAGGCCTGACTCTCAGTCCACTGAGCCATTTTATAGGTACAGCTCCAAGTATTTTTTAAAATACATTTTTATGGATGCCTTTTCTCATATCACTAAAATTTCCCCCAGGATCGCTTTCTCCAGCTCCTTCCTAGAGACTGATCCTTTATTTAAAAACAAACCCCAATGCATTTTAAAGAAAAAAATTAGCAAAATTCATTCATACATTAAAAATTTTTGAAAAAAAAATGTGTAATGTATTGCATTTGTATACCTCCCACAGAGCATATGCCTAATGTGGACTCTCTGGGTCAAAGGGCAGGGACTTTTCAGTCATTTTATTTGCATAATTATAAATTGCTTTCCAAAATGGTTGTAATGATCAACAGCTCCACCGAAATTATCTTCTCAGCCAATTTCCTTCTTCAGGCTAACTATGTGATAACAGAAAGAAATGTAACAACTAGTTGCAAAAGAAAGGATATTTGCTTTACTTTTAATAATTTGTTGCCTTTTGATGTCTTCATTTAACATAGCTGCAGTCATTAAATTTTTTTTGTTGTTTCTGTATCTTTGCTCTGTATTAATTCAGATAATTCTTCCAATGATTCTTTGAATATTTCTTATCTGTTGTTCTTTATGGCACAGTTCAGAAGAGAATTGTAATCAAAGACTTCAAGGCATAGATAGCATATTTGTAAAATTCTCCCTTACTACTTTCCTCTCCCCCCAAAAGTTGAATAGGCAAAACCACTCTCTTCAAAGTTACCACTGACCATTTAATTATTTGGTATGATGGCCTTTTCTCAGTTCTCTTCTGGATCTCTGAGACAGGCAATACTGTTGACCACACCCTCCTGGAGAGGATCCAACTCCACAGTTGAGTGACCTGCTTGACCCAGCCTGGTAACAGATTGACCCATCAAATTAAGATGTTATCCTCTCACAGAGTCAGCTCAGAGTGACTCATCCATCACTGATGCCACACCCCAGAATTAATCTAATGAGGTTCCTCCAGAGAAAGGACATCAAGACCCTGTAGTTCATGAGATGTGAGTTTCTTTGGTCATGTGTCTTCTCTATATGCATGCATTACTACCACAGAAAAAGGATGAAGTGGTGATAACTTCTTATATCTCTTCTTTCGAGCCATTCTTATTCTTTATAATTTTGCATATATTTACTTTTTGTAGTTATTCTTTCTGTTTATACTATTGAAGCCATTATGTATATTGTTTTCTTGGCTTTGCTTACTTCACTCTGCATCAGTTCATATAGATCTTTCCATGCTTCCCTGTATTCATCACATTTCATCATACTTATAGAACAATAATATTCCATGTTTGTGTTCCAAAATTTATTTAGCTATTCCCCAACCAACAGATATTTACTTTATTTCCAATTCTTGTTTGCTAGCATTAAAAGTGCTGCTATAAATATTTTGGAATGTATGGGGACTTTCTTCTTATCAATAACCTTCTTTGGGTATAAGCCTAATAAAGAAATCTCTGGATCATAAGGTATGGGCATTTATCCATTTTATTTGCATAATTCTGATTTATTTTCCAAAATGATTATACTGATTCCCAATTCCACCAATGATGAACCAGTTTTGCCTATCTTCCCACAACTCCTCTGCCATTGGTTATTCTCATTTTTGGTCATTTTTTTCTAATTGTCAGGGTGTGAAGTGAAACATTAAGGTTGTTTAATTTGTGTTTTTTCATATTATTAGTGTTTTCAAGTGTTCTTTCCTGTGACTATTAATGGTTTACAATTCTTCTTTTGAGAACTGTTTATATCTTCTGAACACTTATCTATTGGGGAATGGCTTTTGGCATTACACACGAACACATACACTTGTATTTTAACTATAAAACCCTTATCAAATGCTGAGTGAAATGAGAAGAACTAGGAGAACATTATACACAATAACTGAAACATTGTGGGACAATCAAATGTAATAGACTTTGCTACTAATAGCAAAGCAATGATCCAGGATAATCCTGTGGTACTTATGAGAAAGAATGCTTATCCATAGCTAGAAAAAGAACTGTTGGAGTAGAAATGCAGAAGAAAAATACTTGATTTATCACTTGGATATATGGGTATATGATTTGGGGGTTAGGTTTTAAAAAATTACAATAATGCATAATATGGAAATAGGTTGTGAGTAATAATACTATAACCCAGTGAAATTGCTTGTCAGCCCTGGGAGCGGGGGGGAGGGTAGAGGGAAGGGAGAGAACATGAATTATGTAACCATGGGGGAAAAAATCCCCCAAACAAACAAATAAATAAATAACAAAAATTTAAAATTTTAATAAAAATGTTTATCAAAGACATTTGATGACAAGATTTTTTATCTATCCCAGTTCTTTCTTTTTATTATAGGTGCATTAATTTTGTCTGTCCAGCAGCATTTCAGTTTCTTGTAATTCACTATTAGGCCTACATCCTAAAAAGACCAAAGGAAAAGATCTATTTATATTATATATAAATATATAAACATATTTTAAGTTATATATTTAGTATATATAAAACATAGAAAAATATTTATAGAAGCTTTTTATGATGGCAAAGAATTAAAACTGAGGGGATCACCATCAATTGAGGAATTACTGAGCAAGTGAAGGTATATGATTGTGATGCTACTTTAAGAAATGATATAGAATGGTTTCAGAAAAACCTGAGATGATTTATGTGAACTTATACAAAGTAAAGTGAGAACAATCTGGAAAACACTGTACATATAACAGCAATATTGTAATGATGATCAACTGTAAAAGACTTAGTTATTCTGATCAAGACAATGATCCAAGACAGTTACAAAGGGTCTATGATGAAAAATAGTATCCATCTTCAGAGAGAGAACAGATGAACTCTGAGTGCAGTTTTGAAGCATACTTTAAAAACTTTCTTTTTCTTTTGCATGTTTGTGTATGTGTTTTCTTTTGTAACATATTTACTATGGAAATATGTTTTGCATTACTTCACATGTATAATTGATATGTTACTGGCTTTTTCAAGGAATGGGGAAAAGGAGGGAGGGAAAGAATTTGGAATCCAAATTCTTAAAAAATGAATGTTAAAAATTTTTACATATAATTGGAAATATTCAATGAAAAAATAGACAATACATACCCTACCCATAGTTATGAGGGGCATATGATCTGCTTCTCTTCAATTTTTTTTTATACCTTTAATATTAAGTTCTTGAATTCATTTAGAATGTATTGTGGAGTATGCTTTAAGATATTGGGTTAAGTCTAATTTTTGTCAGGTTGCTTTCTAGTTTTCTAAGCAGTTTTGTAAAAAGGGAATTCTTTCCTTAATAATTTATGTTTTATGATTAATTGTGTACTGGGTTGTTGAGTTCCATTGTTTCTGAGCCTCCTTTCTATCTTTGAATCAATACCAGATAGTTTTGATGGCTGTTGCTTTATTATATAGCCTGAGTTCTGGAAGGGATAGCCCCCCTTCTCCTTATCTCTTCATTATTTCCTTTGATATCTTATTTTTAATCCTCTGGATCTTTTATTTTCCAAATGAATTTCTTAAGTATCCTCTGAAAATTTGATTGGCATAGCCTTAAAGCTGTAAATAAACTTTGGTAGTATTGTTATTTTTATATAGCTGTGAACATTGAATATTTCTCAAGTTACTTAAGACATTTCTTTAAAGATCACTTTCTAATAAATCCATTTTATGTTCCAGTTCCAAATTCTCTCCCTCCCTTCACTCCTTGAGAAGGCAAGAAAAATAGGAATTGTTACAAATATGTATACTTGTGCAAAACAAATGTCCATATTAGCTATGTTCCAAAAGAAAGAAATATATAAAAATATGCTTCAATCTGTACTCTGAGACTATTGGCTCCCTATTTGGAAGTAGATAGTATGTCTCATCATGAATCCTTGAAATTGTGGTTGGTCATTGTGTTGTTCAGAGTTACTAAGTCTTTCAAAGTTGATTATCTTTACAATATTTCTGTTACTCTGTAAAGTGTTCTCCTGGTTCTGCTCATTTTACCCTGTGTCTGTTCATACAAGACTTCTCATATTTTTATGAAACTATCCCCTTTATCATTTCTTATTCCATCATATTCATATATCATAATTTGTTCAGTTATTCCCC
Source organism: Gracilinanus agilis (assembly GCF_016433145.1). Lineage (NCBI taxonomy): Eukaryota > Metazoa > Chordata > Mammalia > Didelphimorphia > Didelphidae > Gracilinanus > Gracilinanus agilis. The sequence continues at coordinate 353,005,153 of NC_058131.1, read as the reverse complement.
AATTGATGGACATCTCCTCAATTTCTAGTTCTTTGCCATCACAAAAAGAGCTACTATAGGGCAGCTGGGTAGCTCAGTGGATTGAGAGCCAAGCCTAGAGACGGGAGGTCCTAGGTTCAAATCCGGCCTCAGACACTTCCCAGCTGTGTGACCCTGGGCAAGTCACTTGACCCCCATTGCCTACCCTTACCACTCTTCCACCTATAAGTCAATACACAGAAGTTAAGGGTTTAAAATAAAAAAAAAAGTAAAAGAAAAAAGAGCTACTATAAATATTTTTATATGTATTTTTTATTTTTCTTTGATTTCTATGGGGAATAGATACAACAGTGATATTGCTTGGTCAAAGGTTATGAACAGTTTAATAGCTTTTTGGGTCTAGTTCCAAATTGCTTTCCAGAATGGTTGGACTAGTTCACAATTCTACCAATAATGCATTAATGCATCTATTTACTCAAACCTTCTAGCATTTGCCATTTTTCTTTTTATGTTGTGTTATAGAATCTGATGAGTGATTGAGAGCATTTTTTCATATGACTATTAAGAGCTTTGATTTCTTCCTCTGATAATTGTCTATTCATATCTTTTGACCATCTCTCAATTGGGGAATAGCTTTATTCATATAAATTTATATATATTTATGTCTGTATTTAGTAGAAATGAAACTTTTATTAGAGTAATATTGCAAAAAATTTCTCCAGTTTACTGCTTTTCTTCTTATTTTAACTCCACTGATTTTGTTTGTGTAAGACCATAACATTTTTATGTGATCATAATTATCTATTTTAGCTTAAGGAGTACTTTGTAGTTGAGCTTCTACAAGTATTTTGCATACTTTGGTTGATTGACCCCCAAATATTTTGTGTGTTTTATAGTAATTTGGAATAGAATTTAACTTTTTATTATGTCTTCCGTGTTTTGTTATTATTACATCAAAACACTTTGTAAGGGTTAAATTAAGGAGTTCAACAAAGTGAGGAGAGCACTTTGACAGAAACTTTGTTTAATTTAAGAAATAAGTACAGATAGAAAGATAGAAAAGAGGAAAGAGATTATTAATTTTATACCATATTAATATACCTAAAATTCTTAATAACTACCTAAAATTTCCTGAACCTATCTCTAACTGTCTTCTGAAGACAGTTTCTTCTGCCTGTCACACCAGACCTAATCTAACCTACTCTATCTATAAATTATTCACTAACTCCCTAACTCCCTAAAATAATAGAGAGCTACCATTCACGAACTCCTTCAATCAGTTTTCTATAGAAGCCCAAATGTCAGTAGTAGCCAATGCCAGCAGATCCTTGCCACAGAGACAGACCTCCTACTCTCTAGAGATCCCAGAGGCAAAGGATCCTCAATTGTCTGCTGCTGCTTCCTTATCTCCTCACTCACCAACTGTTCCCCCTAACTTCCTGTCCAAGGGCAAGCCACTTCCTCTCCTCAGTTCTGGTCTCTTTGGTAATGGAATCTTCAGCTCTGGCTTACTGAGTCACTGAACCTGTCAGTTCTGATCTACTTAGAAATCCTGTTCTCTAGCCTCTTAAGGAGACAGAGAGAGAGATTAAGAAAATCCCTTTAACAACTTGATTTTTGAGAGTTTATTTTGTGAACTGCAAGTTTGTTGAATCTATTATTTTAATTAATATCTTTTGCTGATTCCCTAGGAGTTTTTAAGTATTAGCAAATAGTGATAATTTTATTTCTTCTTCTTCTGTCTTTATACCTTTAATCTCTCTTGTCTTTTTGTTCTTGCTAGTATTTCCAGAATCATATCAAATAATGGTGCAGAGAGACCAAATCATCAGCATTTTTATATATTACCAACAAAAACCAGTAGGAAGAGATAAAAAAGAAATTCCGATTAAAATAACCATAGATAGTATAAAATACTTGGAAATCTACTTGCCAAGACATACATAGGAACTACATGAACACAATTACAAACCACTACACACAAATACAGATCTAAATAATTAGAGAAATATTAACTGCTCATGGTTAGGCCAAGCCAAAATAATAAAAATAACAAAACTACCTAGATTTGCTTATTTAGTGCCATGCTAATAAAACTACCAAAGGATTACTTTGTTGGGCTATAAAAAGTAATAGTGAAATTCATCTGGAGGAAGAAAGAAAGAAATAATATCAGGCAGGAAAATGAAAAAACAATGTGAAGAAAGGAGATCCAGCAGTATCAGATCTCAAACTATACTACAGAACCATAATCAACAAAATAATCTGGTACTAGGTAAGAAATAGAAAAGTTGATTAATGAAACAGAGTAGGTAGCTAATATGCAATAATAGTGTGGACAGTGGGCATCCTTGTTTTATTCCTGTATTTATTGGGAAAGCTTCTACTGTATATTGTATATAATGCTTGATTTTTTATTTTAGGTAGATAATTTTTTATGAAATTAAAAAATGTCTCTATGTCAATACTTGGTGAGTTTTTAAAAACTCATATAAAGGGGGCAGCTGGGTAGCTCAGTGGATTGAGAACCAGGCCTAGAGATGGGAGGTCCTAGGTTCAAATCTGGCCTCAGACACTTCCTAGCTGTGTGACCCTGGGCAAGTCACTTGACCCCCATTGCCTACCCTTACCATTCTTCTGCCTTGGAGCCAATACATAGTATTGACTCCAAGACGGAAGGTAAGGGTTTAAAAAGAAAAAAAAAAACTCATATAAATGTGCGTTGCACTTTATCCCAGGCTTTTTTTTTTTTTTTTTCACTTCAATTGAGAAAACCATGTGGTTTGGGATGGCTTTTTTTTTTTTTTTTAAACCCTTACCTTCCCCTGTAGAATCAATACTGTATATTGGTTCCAAGGCAGAAGAGTGGTAAGGGCTGGGCAACGAAGGTTAAATGACTTGCCTAGGGTCACAGAGCTAGGAAGTGTCTAAGATCAGATTTGAACCTAGGACCTTCCATCTCTAGACCTGGCTCTCAATCCACTGAGCTACTCAACTGCCCCCTGGGATGGCTTTTTAAAAAATATATATAGCAAGGGGCATCTGGGTAGCTCAGTGGATTGAGAGTCATGCCTAGAGACGGGAGGTCCTAGGTTCAAATCCAGCCTCAGACACTTTCCAGCTGTGTGACCCTGGGCAAGTCACTTGACCCCCATTGCCCACCCTTACCACTCTTCCACCTATAAGCATATATGTGTGTGTGTGTGTATGTGTGTGTGTGTGTGTGTGTGTGTGTGTGTGTGTGTATCAGGGCAACTAGGTGGCTTAGTGGATAGAGAGCCAGGTCTGGAGACAGGAGGCCCTATTGACCTCAGACACAACTTTTAGTTGTATGACCCTGGGCAAGTCACTTCACCCCAGTTGCCTATACCTTACTTAGTATCAGTGTTTAGTATCAATTCTAAGACAGAAGATAAGGATTTTAGATAGATAGATAGATAGATAGATAGATAGATAGATGAGTTCAAATAATGAATCTGTTGAAGTGGTTCCATATATTGAAACTCATACTATTTGAAGTTATAATTGTATTAAATATAGTAATTAGTTCTAGCCCAATGGAAATATGCAGTGTGAATTCAGATGATGTGACTACTAAAGGAGATTTGTTCTTTGTACTAACCAGGACCTACATATGTGATTGTGTTTTCCCAATGTTGGGTGATCCAGTATTGGGAATCACCCTTATACCTCTTGTCTAATTCCAAACTTGGTTATAATTAATGATTTCTTGGATAAATTATTGTAGTTTGTCAGGATTTTATTTAACATTTTTAATATCCATTAATGATATGTTTATAGTTCTCCTTCAATACTTTGTCATTTCCTGGTCTAGGCATTAGGATTATGTTTGCCATTTATTTATTTATTTGTTTGTTTTTTAAAATTACCTTCTGTCTTGGAGTCAATACTGTGTATTGGCTTGGGGGTCAAGTGACTTGCCCAGGGTCACATGGCTGGGAAGTGTCTGAGGCCAGATTTGAACCTAGGACCTCCCATCTCTAGGCCTGGCTCTCAATCCACTCAGCTGCCCCCTGTGTTTGTCTTTTAAAAGGAATCTGATAGTGTGATTCTCAGCTTTTGAGAACAATTTATATATTATTTGTCCTACTTGTTCTTTAAATTTTTGAAATAATCCTTCTATGACTCCATCAGGACCAGCAGCTGTTTTCTTTGATGGTTTCTTTACAACTGGCTCCATTTCCTTTTTGTAGGTTGAATTATTTAAGATATCCCTTTGTATTTTGTTAATTTAAGTATTTTACATTTTTGAAGATAATCATCAATATCTTTTTTTCTTATTTTGTTAGCATATAACTGTGCATTATAGGGTCTGGTAATTCTTTTTATTTCTTCTGATTTTATTGTGATTTTATCTTGTTTGCTATTTTGTTAATTTGATTTTCTGCTCTCTTCTTTTTAATCAGATTGGCTAAAGGTTTATTAATTTAATTAATGTTTATAAAGAAACAGCTTATAGTTTTATTTATCATTTTTATAGGGAATTTTTTTTGCTTCCAGTTTGTTTATTTCTCTTCTAATTTTTAATATCTCCTCCTTGGTGCTTATTTTAGTTTATTTGATGACTTTCTAACTTTTAAAAATATATATTCTATTCATTAACATCTTTGTCTATTTTGCTAATATATTTTTGTTGGAATGTGATTTTTTCTTCCTGGGACTGCTTTAGTTAAAGCCCAGAAATCTTAGCATAGTGTTTCATCATTATCATTTTCTTTCACATTATTATTTGTTCTAGGATTTATTAATATTTTTATCTACTCATTTTTCAGGATTTTATTGTAAAGTCTCCATTTTGGTCTTTGCCTTTTATTTGTGCTTCCTGAATTTATTACTATTTTTATTGCAGTGTGATCTGTAAAAGGATGGGTTTACTATTTCTGACTTTTTAATATTTTTTGTAGTATGTCTCTCCATAATACATGATTAGCTTTTGTAAAAGTTGCATGTGCTGTTGAGAAATGTGAATATTCTTTAGCAGTCCCATTTAGAAGATACCATAGGTCTTTTGTTTCTATTTTCTTTATTAATTTGTACAATTCTTTATTTTCTCATTTTTCTTTATGCTAACTTTGTCCAAATCTGAGATAAGGACATTGAAATCTTCTGCCACCATTGATTACCGTCTATTTCTTTTTGTACTTCAATTAATTTTTCCTTCATGAATTTGTGGCATTTAAGATGTATAAGTTTGTACTTATTGATATTGATTTCAACTCCTGCTTTTTCAGATTCAGCTAATAGTAAAATTTTTTCTAGTCCTTCATTTTTATTCTCCATTATATAATTAGAATTTGCTCCCCAGGACTCTAAGTCAAAGCTCCCCATGTTCCTTCTCACATTCCGTGCTAATGTAGGGAGGATATAAATTTTGTGTGGCCTCCTCTCTCCCTCTTTTCCCCTGATTGCAGTTTGCAGAGGTGGAGTGAGGTGACAGGCAGGCGAGTTTTACTCAGATTTTACTTCTATTTCTTTTTTTTTTCTACTTCAAATTTTGTTTTCTTATCTAATCTATCATCCTTTTAATGAAATTTTAATGGATTGTTCAATCATTCACATTTACAGTTATGAGAGTTAGGCATATATTTTCTTCTATTTGTCTCTAATATTGGTTTTCCAAATTAGGATTTTCCTCCCTCTTCCTCTGTAAACTCAATACTTTATCTCTTCAGTTATTTTAGCTTAATCTAGTTTAAGGCAATCCCATTCCTGCTGATTCTTGTCTCTTCTTCCTGAACCCTGGCCTTCCATTTGTTATCCTTTTTTCTGGTTATAAAGTTTTACTTTGATGATTCTTTATTAATCTGGTTTTTAAATTCTTCCCCTTTTCTCTCTATTAGATAATCAAGTTAAATATCCTTTCCTTTTTCCCCTTTTAATTTGTTTTAACTTTTAAGTTTATTTTCTACCCCTTTTATGAAAAAAGAACTTCCTTTTTTCTTCTTTGATTCCCTCCTTTGTTCCTCCCTTATTCCTTCCTTCCCTCCATTTCTTTTTTCTTTCTTCCTTTCTTCTTCCTTCCTTTCTTCTTTCTTTCCTTCCTTCTTCCCTTCCAATATGAGTAATATGAAAATTTAGATATTTTGCATGATCATACATGTATAACCTAAATCAAATTGCTTACCATCTCAGGGAGGGAAATAAATTGGAATTCAACAATTTAAAAAATGAATGTTAAAAATTATTTTTACACATAGTTGGGGGAAAATGAATATTATTTTTAAAAAATGATTGCTTTTGCTTCTCCAAGATTGTATTTTGCCTCTATACATTTGCTTTCTCAATCAATTATTCTCTTTTGTTTCTTTGATGAAAACAAATACTATGGATTCAAGTTTTTTTATTCTGCCAACTATTTCTGCTATGCAAACTATGGCTGGAGGGCCAGATGCAGCCCCCTGAAATGTTCTATCCTGCCCAAAGACATAACTGACAAATACAATAAGTAGGATACAATACAATGAAACTTCGAAAGAGTTGCCTTAGAAACAGACTGACAGAGGAGCGTTTCCTTTCCTCTGGCCCCCTCTTTAAAAAGTTTGCCCATCATTGTCCTAGACCATGGAGGCAGCTGAAATTGTTTTATCTCTTGTGCAGAAGTCCTGTTTTGGAGAGGTTTTAGAGATTTTGAGCAATGGGTAAAATGTCTGGTCTATGTTGTTGGTTAAATGTCCCAGAAGTCTACCATTGTATTTTAAGTTTGTACCTACTCTTCCCCTCATGGACTCTGTATTTGTGGGAGATTGTTCTCCAAGTTTAGGAGAAATGCTTTACAAGTACAATTTTTGTCATATTAGTTAAGCTAAAGAACTGAATCAGCTGACCGATTTTTAAAGGGAAACAAACAACTGGGGACTCATGACATTCAGTATTAGGATAGCTACGTGTAGGACCCTGGGGACCCTGAGTAGCAACACCCCCTTGAGGAACCCAACTTTCCAGTCCCAGAGTTGATCCCTGAAGGTATGCTACTTTATATATCGGGCCCAGAACAAGTGAGGTGACAGTCCTGCTGTTTTCATCAAGGTCCCACTACATCTGGAGTAATGTGGTCAGTTCTAGATCCTGCATTTAGGAAGGATGTTGTCATGTGTCTAGAAGAGAGTAACTGAGATGGAAAGGAGACTTAAAAAAACCACATCATATGAAGATCCAATGAAGGAATTGTGTTCATTTCAGTCTAATAGATTACTTAGGAGGGACACGAATAAAGTCTAAAAGCATTCAAAGTGGCATCATGTGGATTCTGTCTGGTACCAGAGGTCAAAACCAGGAGCAGTGGGTAGAAGGGTAACATGGTAGATTTAAGTTTCATATAGGGACAAACTTTCTAACAACTAAAATTCTTTTATAATGGGAAAAACTGTCTAATGTGGGAAAGAGTTCACAAAGCTTCCCACTAGAAGGGCTTTTAAAAATCATCTCATCTTAGGTTCTTAGATCTAGAACTGGAAGGAACTTTAACCCCTTCATTTTAGAGATCAGGAAAATGAGGTTGAGGGAGGTTAATGACTTGCCCAGAGTCATATTAGAAAGTTAGTATTGGGTGGTAGCTGGGTGGCTAAGTGGATAGAGAACCCAGCCTGGAGAGGGGAGTCTTGGGTTCAAATCTAGCCTCAGGCACTTCCTACTGGGCAATTCACTTAATCCCATTTGCCAACCCTTACTGCTGTTCTATCTTGGAACTAATACTTAGTACTGATTAAAGAAGGTAAGAGATTTAAAGAAAAAGTCATTAAACAGGAGTAGGTAGGCCTGGAGATGAAAGGCCCTGGGTTCAAATGTGATCTCAGACACTTCCTAGTTGTGACCCTGGGCAAGTCACTTAAATCTGTTTGCCTAGCCCTTGCCCTTCTTAGAGTTGTTACTCAGACAGAAAGTAAAAGTTATTTTTTTTTTAGTAAGCATTAAAAGCAATATTTGAAGCTAAATCCTCTACCAGCCTTTCTTTTTCGAGATGGATGGAACAGATTTAGAGAGGGTAAGTAATTTTCTCAAAGTCCAACAGGTTTTCAAATATGGTGCTTTCACCTCCTGTACCAATGTATGGGAATTCCCTTGCACAACTGCCTTCCACCCCCAAACAACCTTCTGGTTATCCAGAAGGGATTAGAGATAAAGGCTGGGAATCTAGAAATGCTTATCTGATTGTCCTACTTGTCCACCTCTCTTGAACCCATCCATGACTTAACCCTTCAGGGTTAGGAGTCCCAGACATCCTATACCAGGCCCCCTTCCTTATTCACTTTCTCTTGCCAATCCTGGCCTAGTCCTGCCTCTCCTAGGAGGGCTGGTCTTTACCTCTGTCAAGAATATACTGAGGGGACAGCTGGGTAGTGTAGTAGCTAGAGAGTCAGGCCTAGAGACAGGAGGTCCTGGGTTCAGATCCGACCTCAGATACTTCCTAACTATATGACCCTGGGCAAGTCACTAAACCCCCATTGCCTAACCCTTACCACCCTTCTGCCTTGGAACCAAAGCATAGTATTGGTTCTAAGGCAGAAGGTAAGGGTTAAAAAAAAAAAAGAATACACTGGCTCTGGGCCCTGAACTTGGGTCAGGGTCAGGGGGAGGGGGTTCAAGCTGGGTGGAGTTTACCTTTCTTTGTCTCCAACTCTTCCCTTGGACCTTACCCCCATCACATTGATCCAGACATAGAAACACCATGCAGATTCTACTGCTACTGGGAGTCCTAATGTTGGACCTGTGGCCGGCACTTAGGGTGAGAGAGCAAGGTCTAGACTCTAGAGGAACTTGCTAAAGGGAAAGAAGTTGGGGAGTTGTTTTCAGGTTCTGCAAGAAGGGGATGCCAGAAGGGCAGGGATAGGGTGTTTCCAGAAGAGAGATGAGAGTAGGGTTAAGGGCTTCTTTGGGGAGAGGAAGAGGTCCACTTCCTCCAAGTATCTGGTGCCACAGGGGTGGGAAGGCTTCTGCTCTGGTCCCATTCCTACCTGACCACCTGCAGGCACTTAGCTCTTTTAGGAATCCAAGGTGTCTCCTAGTGGTCATGAAAAGAAGACACAAAATGTATAAAATGGCAGAAACATGGCTAACCAGAGATCAGAAAAGGCTCTGGGGTTTTAAGTTTCCAGAAACTCAATATGAGTCAATAATATAGCAGCCTAGAAAGTTAATGTGATCTAGGGTTACTGTAAGATATTCAAAGTATCCTGAGATAAGCAGCTAGTCCTCATCAAATGAGATAATATCTATGAGGCTTTTTGCAAACCTAAAAGAGATAAATGCTAGGTGTTTTGTTATCATTATTATTATTTTCTAATTACTTTATTATTGTTATTGTTAATGTATTCTGCTCTGGTCAGACTGCATCTGGAGCATTATAAATACTAGGGATATTTAGCTCAGAGAGGAAAGGAAAAAAAGACTGGGGGTAGAAATTATGACAGCTATCTTCAGTGACTTGAGGGCCTACCACCCGAAAGGTCTAGATTTGTTCTGTTTTATGCCCAGGGGAAGAGATTGGAGAAGAGAGTAGAAATTGCAAGGCAAATTTCGGTTTGATATAAAATAGAGCTTATCAGTTTGAGCTGTCCCAAAGGGGAAGGGTGGCCTCTGGAGGAAGCAAGTTCCCCCTCACTGAAGATCTAAAAAATCTTGGTGACCATTTTTCAGATATGTCAGAGAGGGGACTTTGTTCTGGTACGAGAGGGACTAGATGACTGCTAAGGCCACTTGCAATTCTCAGTCCCACCTGGCAGTGAGGGGAAAGGGTTGGGGTTAGGTTCAGGTTCTCCACGCTGGGCCTGCTGGACACAGAGTGGAGGGGTCAAGAACAGGAACTGACGAGGATGAATCAGGACCTAGTGAGAGGAAAAGAAATGGGGAAGCTTAGGGTTCTGATATGGGAGGTAGGGCTGTTTGGTGGGTGGGAGGGTGGTCTCTGGATCTCTGACTTGTGGGAGAGAAAGTGCAAAAGGAAAGAATGTATGTGTGGAACAATGAAGAGAGAGTTTAGGGTGCAGTGGGGGAGCTAGAGGGGCAAGTCTGATGTGGCATTACCTCCTCCCATCCTAACTTCCTCTAGGCCCCACCCTGGAAAACTTCGAAAGATCCCTCGACCACAGCAGGTGAGTCTTCTCAGCAGGACTTCTGGCCAAGTGGCCAAGGGTGAGGTGATGGACAAGATGGTGGTGGGTGGGGCAGGGCTGTAGGGTTCTAGGAAGGATCATCCCTCCATAGAGAAAGGGCCAAGGGCTGGGTTGGGATAGAGACCCAGGGATGGGTCCAGCTGTCTGGGGACACTCTAGCCTAGGCTTTGAGGGAAGGCACAGATCTGGAGGCGGCATGTAAATGGGTTGTTGCTATTATTGTAATTATGAGTGGGGAGGGAGGATGACTTTATACTTCCTCAGCCACCAACACCCACGCCTCAGGCCTTTCTTAATGCCTCCCTCCCTTCCTTCCTTCTGGGGTGTCCCACTGCCCTCCCCCAGCCTGGGCTCCCAGTTTGTGAAATGGCAAACACCAAACACCTGTTTTGTGTAGGCAACTGTGTCAGGAACTGTGGGGGATACACCACTCATGAGGAAGTACGGTCAGACCCTGGAGACCTCTGAACCTGGCCAGATCACTTAACCTTTCTAAGACACTTAGTTTCCTCATTTGTAAACAACCCATCAATCAATTAGCATTTATTTAGTGTCTGTTATACATCCATCAGTCAAGTAATAAGCATTTATTAAGCCCTTGCTGTGTATCAGGCACTATGCCAGGCACTGAGGATAATCCAGAGAGAAAGGAAAGACTGCTTGTTCTCTGCTAATACTTGAGCAATCTCCAAGTTGTTAGGGAAATATATAAATTATAAAGCACAGTAGAAATTGGGGCTTTTGTTATTATATGTAGTCTGCCTTTCAAATATTTGGTGAATGAATGAAGAGGCAGTGAAGTACAGGGGAAGAGCCCCTACTATCTGCCACCACTCTGACTTTCCAGCTCCATCAGCCATCAGTCTCCTTTCCCTTCCCTACAATAGAACCAAAACAGAGATGAATCAAGTCAGTTATTGGGAGGGACACTGGTTATATGAGAGAGACAGACCGACAGAGAAAAAGAGAGAGAGTTAGGGAAGGAGGAAAGGAGGGAAGAAGGGAGGGAGAGGGAAAGGAGGAGGAAGAGAAAGAAAAGGGAGAAGGAAAGAAAAAGAGAGGGAGAGAGAACTGAGAAGCTTGATACTTATAGAATCATAGGAGAGAGAGTTTTGGAATTTAGTCTTTAATTCTATATAGCATATAGAATGGGAAAACCCTTACAACGCAATGTCAGAACTGGGAAGGATCTTTATAATACAGAACCTAGGCTATCGGAGCAGGATGGATCCTTAAGAGCTAATGTAGTCCTAACCCCCTCAGTTTTAGAGATGAAAAAACTAAGGCCTAGAAAATAGAAGTGATTTGCCCAAAGTCACACAGACCATGGAGATACAGTAATAGGGTTGGGATTCAAACCCATGTCATTTTTTTTATTATGCATTTTTAAAGTGAATAATCTCATAAAACCAAAACCTCAACATATATATCCAAATAATCAAGTGATAAATCATATGTTTTCATCTGCATTTATATTCTAACAGTTCTTCCTCTAGAGATGGATAGCATTCTTTTTCATAAGTTCCTTAGAATTATCCTGGATCATTGTATTGCTGTTAATTGTAAAGTCTATCACATTTGGTTGTTCTACAATATTGCAGTTACTGTGTATAATGTTCTCCCTGTTCTGCTTATTTCACTCTGCATCAGTCCATGAAGGTCTTTCTAACTCTTTCCGAGATCTTCCTATTTATCATTCCTTGTAGCACAATAGTATTCCATCACCATCATATACCACATTTTGTTTAGCCATTCCCCAATTGAGGGCCAATTCTTTGTTACCACAGAAAGAGCAACTATAAATATTTTTGTATAAACAGGTCCTTTCCTAATTTTTTTTATCTCTCTGGGATACAGACCTAGTAGTAGTATTATTGGATCAAAGAGTATGTATTCTTTTATATCTCTTTGAGCATAATTCCAAATTGCCTGCCATAATGGTTGGATCAGTTCACAACTCTACCAGCAATGCATTAGTGTCCCAATTTTGCCACATCCACTCCAACATTGATCATTTTCCTCTACTGTCATATTGGCCAATCTGATAGGTCGAAGGTGGTACCTCAGAGTAGTCAAATCCATGTCATTATGGAATAAGAGGGATATGAGCTAGTGATGAACCTTCTTGGGAGGGCATAAAGAATACTAGCTCTAGACCTAGAAGTCCTAGGTTCAAATCTCACTTGTGACACCACCAGGGTGACTGTGGGAAATTCACTGCCCTGGACCTCAGTTGTCAAATGAGGGGGATGAACTCTCTAGATGATTCTTGAGGTCCTTTCCATCTCTAAAGCTATAGTCCTATTTGCCTCCTAGTTCCTAGATGACTGTAACAACCTCCTAGGTTTTATTCTTGCCTTCTTCTAGTCTTCTTTTACACCATTAATTAATTCATTAATCTATTCATTCAACGAATATTTAAGATATTGATTTTATGGAAGGCCATGTGCTACCAGTCAGGTGAACCTTTTGAGAGGAGTGTTTAATATGCTGGTATTCTGTTAGGATACATTCACTGGCTTCTGATTGCTTAGGATTCTTTTGGTCCTCAGACATTTTATTAAGGGCATTGTGCTAGGTAGTAGGACAGGTCCCAAGATAAATAATGCAAGGATCCAATCTAAACTCCTTAGCTTTATATCAAGTCATTCTACAACTTGTTCTCAGTGTATTTTTCCAGCTTTATTTCTCACTGTCATTGTTGTGTTCAATTCTTTATGATTCTATTTAGGGTTTTCTGGGCAAAGATACTGGAGCAGTTTGCTATTTCTTTCTTCAGCTCATTTTACAGAAGAGAAACTGAGGCTGACAGGGTTAAGTGACTTGCTCAGGATCACACAGCTAAGTGTCTGAGGCCAGATTTGAACTCAGAAAGATGAATCTTCCTGACTCTAAGCCTGGTGCTCTCTGTCCACTCCCCATTACTTCTACTGCTCTTCTTCATTTATTTCCTAAACCTGTTCTCTGACACTCCTAATCTCTTCCCCTTCCTCCACCCCCAACTTCAGTGCCTTTGTCTGTGTTGGGGATTCCTTCTACCTGGAATACTCCTCCTACCCAGATCAATTCAAATTCTCCTCATTCTTCAATGAGTTCTTGTCCCATCTGCTCCTTCTCAGTGAGACTCCCAGCACACCGCAGTCTCTCCTTCTTGTCTCTTTATTATCTATACCTTTTGTCTGATGCTCCGAAGGCCTGGCATTTTTTCAGCTATCCAAATGATCTCCCTCGAGAGCTGGTCTGATCAGTCATCCCTCCTGATTCCATTCAACAAACTCCAACAGCTCCCTATTTTTTCCCCAGGATCAAATATAAAAACCTCTATTTATAACGTATGTCTTTCCAGCCTTCATACACTTAACTCTTCATGATCTAGTGACACTGGCCTCATCACTGTTAGTTGCACATGTCAGTCCATCTCCTGATTGGACATTTTCACTGGCTGTTCCCTGAGCCTGGAACACTCTCCTCCTTATCACCTCTTGGCTTCCCTGGCTTCCTTCGAGCCTTGGCTAAAGTCTCACCTTTCTCTCCCAGAGACTTGATCTAGTCTTTTTAAAAAATTTTAAACCTTTAACTTCTGTCTTAGCGTCAATACTGAGTATCCATTCCAAGACAGAAGAGTGGTAAGGGTTAGGCAGTAGGGGGTTAAGTGACTTGCTCAGGGTCACACAGATAGTGTGAGGTCACACAGCTGAGGTCAAATTTGAACCCAGGACCTCCCCATCTCTGGGCTTGGCTCTCTATCCACTGAGCCACTCAGCTGCTCCATGTCTAGTCTTTCTTAACCTTAGTGCCTTCCTCAAGATTATTTCCAATTTATCTTAAAAGTGTCTTATTTATACATATTTGCTTGTGTGTTTTGGCCCCATTAGACTGTGAGCTTCTTGAGAACAGGGACTGGTTTTTGTTTGGTTTTGTCTTTTTTTTTTTTTTTTTTTTTTTTTTTTTTTTTTGTATCTCCAACATTTAGCGCAATGCCTAGCAAGGCAGGTTGAATTAGTGCTTAATAAATGCTTATAGACTTGACAAATGTCCTGTCCACTAACTAGACTAGCCTCTGTATGCTGAATGGCCTCATTAGGTGTTTTTGGGTTAATTGCAGTCCTGGTCACCAGTGGCGAGCCCTGTTACTTCCCCTTCCAATACAGAGGCCAGCTGCACCACAGATGTACCAAGAAGGGCCGTCCAGGGCCCCATGCCTGGTAAGCTCCTGGCCTCCTGCCCTCTGCTAGGCTAGATTGTCTTGGTCATGGTGTTCTACAAGGATTCCAAATGAGAATGTTACTTCATTCCCATAAACTGCCTTTTTTCTCCTTGGGAAGATGTGTCTGTCACTTTGACATTTTACTAGTTTTGTGGTCTGGGGCTAGTCTGAACCTCTTTATTGATCTGTAAAATGGGGATAATGATATTTGCACTTCCTTCTTACAGGGTAATTGACTGTAGAGAGCTCTGTGAATCTTTAAATTCTTTCTAAATGAGAAGGTACTGTTATCTCCCTGTCCCAGGCCATCAGCCCCAAGAAACCAGGCAGCCAACTCCCTGAAATTCAGTGGTTCTGGTAGTACCTTCTGGCCAGATTTTGGGATAGGTATGTCTTTGGGGGTATGTCTTTTGGGGCTCTTCAGAGCAGGGATGACTCCCTCTTTCTCCAGGTGTGCAACCACCGACAACTATGATCGAGATCAGCAGTGGGCCTATTGCCTGGAGTCCAAGAAAGTGAAAGGTGCCTCTCTTGGATCTGCAATTCCTCCTTTTCATCCCCCCACCGCCACCCCCATTCCAGAAAGCCCTTGGGTACCACCCCTACCCCACTCCCAAGCTAGGAATTTGGATACAGCTCAGGCCTTTCTGCTTTACTTCTCAAAAAAAAAAAAAAAAAAAAAAAAAAAAAAAGGGCATGTAGGGATGATTATCTCCCATTCCAGTCCTCAGACTGAGAGAAACCTCCTAGGGACACCATCACCTTGATTCATGCTTCCTGTCATCACCCTCCCCCCTTCCCTTTCCCTTGCCTCATTCAGGGGCCTTCTGTCCACAGATCACTGCAAGCACAATCCATGCCAGAGAGGAGGGACCTGCATCAACACCATTCATGGAGCCCGCTGCCTCTGTGCCCCCCACCTCATGGGCCAGCACTGCCAAAAAGGTGCCCATTCATTTGAGGTCTGCTTTGCCTGATTCCTAACCCTGAGCTTCCGAGTACTCAACAGAATCACCCCACACAGGGAAGGAGGGTGGCCCCAAGGCCAAGGCATGGGGAAGGGGTTCTATCCTTGTGGGCCTCATCCTGAGAGAATCTAGATGATAATAGTATATAAATCATAGATATATACACAACATAATTTACATGTAAATTATATATATACATAAAACTTATAAATTATAAAGTGCTGTAAGATTTGCAAAGTGCTGTACAAATATTATCTCCTTGTCTTCTTATAACATCCTTGGAAGGGAGGTCATATTGCTGTACTTTTAGTGATGAGGAAACTGAGATTAAGTGAATTTGGTCAGGGTTGCACAGCTAGTTAAGTGTCTGAGGCAGGATTTGAAGCCCAATATGCTATCCATTGTGCCAGCAAGCACAATTTCAGGGATGCAAGAATGAGGCATATAAACATCTGAGTCATGTAAGCTTAAAAATTAATATACAATAACTCCAAGTATTGTGTTTTATAAGATTTATTAATAGCCACTTGAAGAAAAGGGAATAAAAAGACAAAAGTAAAAGCCTGAGTAAAGTCAGCTTTCCCAGCCTCAAATGTGGGAGAAGAGAGAGAAAAGGCAGGGTTACAGCCAACTTATAAACAAAACGTGAGAATGCAATGTGCTGTCGAAGGAAAAAGGATTTTGGGAGAAGTCCAAGGGTTCAAGATTTCTAACTACACCATCAGAGTCCTTGCCTCTTGGGGCCCATTGCTGGCATCTTCTTGGTACACACTCACTCCTTATACAGGCCTGGAGTTAGGAAGACTCATCTTCCTGAGTTCAAATCTGATTTCAAATATTTACTAGCTGTGTGACCCTAGGCAAGTCACTTTACCCTGTTTGCCTCAGTTTCCTCATCTATAAAATGAGCTGGAGAAGGAAATGGCCAACTACCAATATTTCTGCAAAATGGGTCATGAAAAGTTAGACACAACTGAAAATGACTGAACAACTTTCCCTTAACCAGCATGCTTTCTGTCCCCAGAGAAGTGCTATCAGCCTCAATTGAGGCAGTTCTTCGATGAAAATGAGACATGGTTTTGTGCAGAACCACCCAGAGTGGCCAAGTGCAGGTGTAAGGGCCCCAGTGCTGACTGCAAGTGGCTGCCAAACAGCCAGGGTGAGGATTGGCATGGCACAGCCACAGGGTGCTGGGATTGGAGTAAGGCCAGAGCAGGGAGGGCAGGGGAGGGCAATTGTGGTTGTAGTGGACAAAGCCCCAAGTCCAGAGACCTGGGTTTGAGTTCTAGATGGGCTATTGATTCACTTGATATGACTTCCTATTCACGGTGTTTGAAGCTTCTGATCTTGCCTTCATTTTCCCAATTGTAAAATGGTATTGGACCGGAGGGTTAAGTTCTGACAATAATCTTTTATTTTCCAAAGTCTCTTTGGAAAGACTCTTCTAGCCCAGATATTGTGTTTTATGTTCTATTCTCTAAGCTCCCTTCCACATCTGAGACTATATTCCAAGGTCCTTCCAAATCTGATATTGTGTTCTATGCTTAATTCTTTGTTCTGTTATCTAATCTCCCTTTCATTTATAAGTTTGTTTTAAGGTCTCTTCTAGCTCTGACCTTGTATTTCTTGGGGCTTATGGCTTTTTAAAGCTCTAACATTTTTTGATTCTTTTTTTTTTTTTTTAAAACCCTTACCTTCTGTCTTAGAACCGATACCAAGAATCTTTTCCAAAGCAGAAAAGCAACAAGGGTTAGGCAAATGGAGTTAAATGATTTGCCCAGGGTCACACAGCTAGGAAAGTATCTAAGGTCATATTTGAACCTATCTCGTCCTAGCTTTCTATCCACTGAGCCACTTTGCTGCCCCTAAATTCTTTTTTTTTTAACCATTTATTAATATTCATTTTTAACATGGTTACATGATTCATGCTCCCACTTTCCCCTTTACCCCCCGTACACCGCCCACCCATGGCCGATGCAAATTTCCACTGGTTTTAACGTGTGTCATTGATCAAGACCTATTTCCAAATTGTTGACAGTTGCATTGGTGTGGTAGTTTCGAGTCTACATCCCCAATCATGTCCGCATCAACCCATGCGTTCAAGCAGTTGTTTTTCTTATATGTTTCCTCTGAATGTGGGTAGTGTTCTTTACCCTAAATCCCTCAGAACTGTCCTGTGTCTGTTGCCCCTAAATTCTAACATTCTTTGTACATCCTAATATCTTAACATTCTTGCCCTCTCTAATAGTCTTTATCCTAGGTTTCCTTTTCAAAGGTTCCTTTGTTCTGAAGTTCCAATATTTTATACCTTGAGACACCTTTAGCTCTAACAGCCTGTGTTCTATATCTTAATCCCTTCTATCTCTGAACATTCTATATTCTGTGATTTCTTCTGTGTTCTGTGTTTAAAGATCTCTTCAAGCTTTCAAAGTTCTAAGAATCCTTCTATATCTCATCCATGATCTTCTGGATCTAACATGTATAAGGTTCCATATAGGCCCAACATTCTGCATCCTAAATTCTATGGTTCTTTCCAACTTTTAACTTTGACACTTTATAGTCTAAGATACCATGTACCTCTGAGGTTCTATGTTCTTGGATCCTTTATAAATCTAATACTATGTTCTAAGGGCTGAGAGAAGGGAATTTGCGTGTTGATTCGATCAGTCAGAGATTTGAACTTCCTTTCCATTTGTTTTGAATTTCTGGTGGTTGTTGTTGGTGGTGGTTGGTTGTTGTGTTGTTGTTGTTTCTGAGGCTGAGATTCTGAGACAGACTGGACTGTTAGGCTTTAGGTCGTTGGGCTAGATAATTCTTTACCTCCTTTCTATATTTCCCTCTCTTATTGTCTTTATCTTACTATAATAAAGCTATTAGAGCTATTAACAGCCTTGTGACTTAAGGGTTAATTTATATAATGGCAACAACATTTTTTTACTCTTATAATTTAGTCAAACCCATTCTAACCATTACAGGGCCCTTCCAGGTCTAAACATTTTATGTACAGTAATTTTGCCCGGTTCTGACGTTATGATCTGGCTGGCCATTGGGAAAATGAGATCCATTTTAGGACTCTTGGGGAATTGTTGGTAGGGGGAGGTTAGTCAGGGCTGAGGGAGAGAACTCAATCCTTTCTTCCAAAAGATTATATTGAGAACTCTGTCCTCTTCCCAGCCTGCCTGGACAACCCCTGTCTCCATGGAGGGATGTGCTTGCAGGCAGAGGGCCAGTCCGTCTGTCATTGTCCTCCAAATTATGCAGGGCGCTTTTGTGAAATAGGTAGGTCCAGGGCCCTTTTGGACTAGAAACTGAGGTGAGTATGAGGGGGAGATGTGATCACGAGGGAAGACAGAAAGGGAGAAGTACAGGGAGAAGTCTTTTCCTCTCATCCCCCTTTAGAAGCTGACAAAGGGATAGGGGAGAGGGAATGAGTGCCAACTTTGTTTCCTCTCCTCCCCCCCCAAAAAAAGATGTAAACTAAATGATTTTTAAGGTTCTTTTCAGCTTGCAATCCTATAATCCTAACCTATGAGATTCAGATTCTACTCCCAGTTCTCGTTATGTACTATGGATCACTTCTCTCCCAAAGGAAGAAGAAAGGGTTGGGGGAGGGAGAAATAATAAAACAGCAGAATAAAACAACTGGAGGAAGAGGGCAGAGAGCCCAGTTCTGGGGGGGGGCTCCCCCAAGTCCTTCCCATCTCTAGATGGCTCTTCTTCATACTAGATACCAGTGCAAGATGTTATAATGGTCAAGGATTCACCTACCGGGGCACAGCACAGACCACATTATCAGGCAAGCAATGCCAACCCTGGTCCTCAGAGGCCACATATCAGCATCTGTCCAGGGAATATGTGCTGACCAGGGGTTTGGGCCATCACCCCTACTGCAGGTGAGGAGGTCTTGGGATTTAGTAGGCTTTTTATAAGAAAACGGGAGTGGGCAGGCCTAGAGATGTGAGTTCTTGGATTCAAAACTGGCCTCAGATACTTCATATCTGTGTGATCCTGGGCAAGTCACTTAACCCCAGTTACCTAGCCCTTACCACTCTTCTGCCCTGGAACCAATACTTATTATCCCTTCTAAGAAAGAAGATAAGGGTTTAAAAAAAAAAAAAAGAAAGAAAATGGGCCTGGGGAATGAAGAGATGGAGAGGGAGGGGTCCAGGCAAAGCCAGGGAAGAAGGAGGAAGTGAGGATTTGGGGAGGAGTCAGCTTGGGGCCCAAACCAGGAAAGAGTCATAGAAAGGGTACTGAGTGCCATTTATGTATGGTTTCAGGAACCCGGATAATGACACTAGCCCCTGGTGCTTTGTTCTCTCTGGGAGCCAGATGAGCTGGGAATACTGTAGACTGGCCATATGCCAGGATCCAGGTCGGAATCCAGCTATTGCATCACAGCATCCAACTATTTCTGCTCCACTGTCCTTTACAGGTGAGTTAGGGACCAAGTATTAGGAGGGGACAGAGGGAGGAACAGGGAGAACCTCCTTTCAGAAGTAAAAGGGATGACAGTTCACAGAGAAAGGTAACCAAAGGTGTGGAGTAGTTAGAGGGCAACTGGTTGGGCACAGACAGGAGGTACATGGCTGCCACAAAGGATAGGGTGAGCAGTGGCACCTAGATCTGACCAAATTTGGGTGGAGGTAGGGGGGCACAGTGAGGCACAGGTGGGCAAGTCATGATACTGAGAACAGCCATATTATGATGGAGGGCACTAGACTGTGTACAGAGAAAGTATAGGCAGAGAGCACAAGGCTGTCAGAGAAAATGAGCACAGGTTGGGTATAGAAGACATGGAATATGAACACAGAAGGAACTTTCTAGAGGTGTTCCATGGTGGACAGAGACAAGGAATAAAGGCTGCTTAGACAAAGAAATGGCATGAGATGAGCACAGAAAAGGTACACTATCAGTTCCAATGGAGGGTATGAGGTGTGTGCAGACTTTGGAACAAAGAAAAAGTATAGTGCTTATCCAGGGTGTACAGACAGAGGGCATCAGTGGGCACAAGATCAGCAGAATGAAGAGGGATACAGGTAGGAGCACAGGCATGATGCAGAGATAATTTTGAAAGATACTAATTGGGCCAGAGAGAAGGGATTCATGGGCTGACAAGACAGAGAGAAGATGCTGGATGGGTATAGGCAGAATGGGACACTGAGTAGGCAGAGAAAACCCCTGACATGGGAATAGAACAATATAAAAGGGATTGATACAGGCTGAAGGCACAGGATTGATAACACTGAAACCACAGGATAGACCCAGAGGATGTTGGTGGGCAGAGAGAAGTGAAGGGGTTAAGCATGGGAACGAACATGGACAGAGGGCATGAGATAGAAATCAGCACGAGGCTGTCCCTCAATAGAAGGCATAGAGATGGCACAAATGGATATGACGTTGATCTGACCAGGGTAGGTAAAAAGAGGACCAGGTTGGCACAGTGTTAGCACTAAGGGGCAAGGCTAGCAAAGAGAAGGGGAATGGGCAGGCACTGGCAGAAGGTGTAAGGAATAGAATATAAGCTTTATTAAAAGGCAGGGGCTTTTTCAGTTTTTGTAACTTACTGCCACTTAGTAGATGCTTAATAAGTCCTTGTAGAATTGGATTAAGTTGAATTGAAGTTACAGATAGCTGTCAGAAAAAAAATGGCACCAACCCAGAATGATAACAGAAAGAATAGGGCAGGAATGTCATGGGATGGGATGAACACAGGAAAAAAAGGGCACAAGCAGAGGGTAGGCACTATGAGGGAATCTGGATGGAGAGAGGGCACAGCTCTCTAATTATTAGATGATTTCAAAGATTGAATTCCCTCAGCATTATAACATTTATTGTCAGTTGGGGGAAGGAATGTATTAGAGTGGCTTCAGAAGGATGACAAAAGACTAAGGAAGGGGAAACTATAGGTCAATGGAGTAGGTCATAGTTGGGGGAGAGGAAGGCAGGGAGCTCAGTTTTAGGGGACTTGTTCAGGTATGTCTAACTCTTTGGACTATAACTATCCACAGGGTTTTCTGGACAAAGATACTGTAGTTATTTGCCACTTCCTTCTCCAGGGGATCCTTTTGTCAGGCAATAAAAAGTTAAGTGACTTGCCCAGGGTCACACAGCTAGGAAGTATTTCTGAGAGCAGATTTGAACTCAGATCTTTCTGACTCCAGGCCCTGTATTCTATCATGGAGCCACCTAGCTACCTCCTAAGCATACAGAAGTTGTGACATGGTCAAGGTCACAGAGTTGGGAAGTGGAAGGCCTATTTTGAACTCAGGGCTTCCTGACTCTAGGCCCAGTTCTCCTAATCACTGAGCCATAGTTGCCTCACAGTGTTATGTTCATGGTTTGGGGAGAGGTTTTGGGGACTCCCCTCCCCATAATCTAAGAGTGTGGATCAAGAACAGGCAGAGAGCAATACAAATAGAATGCCAGGGAAGCATAGGTAAGGGTTTACTATTACAACATCACAGGGAGGGCAAAAGGTACAACACAGAGGGCACAATGTAAACATAGAAAAGGGGAATATCAGTGCTGCTGGGCAGCATCATTCAACAGTCTGGTGCTTTGGGTCTCTTCCAGCATTGCCCAAGGAGAGGCTTGTGTCCCAGGCTCCTCTGTGGAAGATTGATTCTGTGGCCTGTGGCCAGCGGCAAAGGAAGAGGCTCTCTGGATTGACTCGTGTTATCGGAGGGCTGGTGGCATTACCAGGGGCACACCCCTACATAGCAGCCCTCTATCTGGGCCAGAACTTCTGCGCTGGCAGCCTTATTAGCGCCTGTTGGGTTCTCACAGCAGCGCACTGTCTGGAGGACAGGTGAGTTACCCAGGGCTTCTCCACCAGAACCACTCCAAGATTTGGAGCCCTGGCCAGTGGGGAAACTTGAGTTTGGGATGAGAAAAGCTTGATCCCTTTATGGCCACGGAAAGAGAAGGCCTGGGATTTCCTCCCGCTCTCATCCTCGTCCTTCCCAAGCAGGGAAGGTCAGGGATCTGGCTTTGAAGCTCAGTCTAGGAGGCCTGACAGGAGTGGGGGCAGGAAGTCGTACAGGATGGGGAGACCTGGGTTGTCTAACTGGGCCCCAGCGAAGCTGCCAGTCGGTGCTCCCACAGACCTGCCCCAGAACTGCTGAAGGTGGTCCTGGGCCAAGAGCGACACAACGAGAGCTGCCAGCAGTGCCAGGAATTCTCGGTGCGCAAATACCGACTGCATGAGGGCTTCCAGGCCCACACCTTTCAGCACGACATTGGTAGGTGGGGGGCGAGCAGTGCCCGGGCCAAGAGGATGACCTCAGCTCAATTCTGAGCCCCAGGCTTCCCCTTGGATAGGGAAAGAGGGCCCGAGACGTGGGTCCGAACCTGCACTCAAAGCTCTGTCTCGCTGCATTTCTTGGTTGTTAGCGCTGGTGCGGCTGCAGGAGAGAGAAGATGGGGGTTGTGCGCGGTTCTCGCCCTCCGTTCAGCCCGTATGTCTCCCGGGGACTCTGGAGCCTCCAGGCAACGCCTCGAGCTGCCAGGTCGCAGGCTGGGGTTACCAGCATGAAGGTAGTAAGCAGAGAGCAGTGAGCTCAGATGGCTTTTGCCCCGACTGAGTCTCTGGCACAGGAGAGGAGGCTAATGAAAGAGGCAAAAGAGTGTGAGCAGGTAGATAAATGGCAAACGGCAGGCACGTACGGTGCCGAGTGGATAGAGTTGATTTTGAAAATTAAGATTTAGCTCCCGAAACCAGGAGTCTGTGTGACTTTGGCGAGTACACACCCACACCCACGCAGTCATTTTGCAGAGCTTCAGCCTTCTTTCTAAGACTGGAAGGTCCAGAGCAGGTGTTCATCTGCATTGGTGAAAGGCATTGTCCTCACCGGAATTCCCCGAAAGATGATAGCTATGGTCTGGTTTAAAAAAAAAAAAAAAAAAAAAAAAAAAGATAGCAAAGCGCTTTGGTTCTATAAACCTGGACCATGGGAACCTAATTTCAGATTTGAAAGGCAAGAACCCTAAGACTTTTCTGGCTCAGACCTATTCTGATTGTTCTTAAGCAAGTCACTTCCCCTCTCTGGTCCTACAAAATAAGAGTAGGCTAGGGGTGATCTCGAAGGTCCCATGCTAGTTTGAAATCCTATGATCTTATGGGAGAAGGGTAAAAGGGGTCTTCCAGAGCCCGGTGACTTTCTCTCACGATTTGGGGGATCTTGCCTTGGTACAGAGAAATTCTAGCATTTGTCTGAGACTTAAGAGAGTCCTTGGATCCCTGTAGATTCAAAGGTCTCTGGGAGAGATTGCGCCATTGCTGCTCACACCCCTAACTCAGTTAATTTACAATCTGGGGCACCGGACTCAGGACTGGAGTCGGGGTGGGGGGAGATGAAAAGGAGTGTAGGAAGAAAATGTAAGTCCCAAACACACCTGGGGAGGTGGTGGGAGCGGGGAGATCCTGACCTTGGGGGTTCCTGTTGAGCCCTCCACCCAATGACCCCACGAAGGACTCCAAGTCCGGGCACCTCTCCGTGCCTTATCACGTTGCAGAGGCCGAGGACTACTCCAGTTACCTGCAGGAGGCCCAGATTCCGATCATTCCCCAGGAGCGCTGCTCAGCCAAAGACGTGCATGGGACATCGGTCACCCCGGACATGCTGTGCGCTGGCTTCCTGGAAGGGGGCACAGATGCCTGCCAGGTGAGCGGAGAAGCAGTCTGCATGAAGAGGGCACGGGGAGGCAAGAGGGAGGGACAACGAACTGACATCTCAGTGGCCCAGGGTGACTCCGGGGGACCGCTGGTGTGCGAGGAGGAGGGCCGGCTCACTCTGCGCGGAGTGGTCAGCTGGGGTACCGGCTGTGGGAACCGAAACAAGCCTGGAGTGTACGCCAGCGTAGCTAGTCACCTAGAATGGATCCGGGAGCACGTTGCCTTCTAACAGACCCTGGTGGTGGGCACTCGGGCATGGGGCGGTCCTGGAATGAAGAGCTTGAGACACTGTTACCTTGGCTTTTGGGTCCTCTCTCAGCGCCGTGGGGCAATAAAAGAACTTGTCTTTCTCTGGCCCCAGGCAGGGCTTAGAAGGCGGAGGGAGATGTTGAATTCAGAACAAATTTTGGTGTCACGGTGGGTGCTGGTGTCACAGAGGGTGCTGACGTCACAATGGTAACCGGGAAAGCCGCAGTGGGCACTAGGATACCCCCCGGGGACTGAGAGCACAGAGCAGGGTCCTCTATCTCCCTGGAATGGGCGACTGGAAGACGTACATCAGCGCCGTACTGCGGGACAAGCGTATAGATGACGTCGCCATTGTGGGCCATTCAGACAACCGTTGCGTCTGGGCCTCGAGGCCTGGAGGCTTGCTGGCTGCCATATCCCCGCAGGAAGTGGGCATACTCACGGGCCATGACCGCCGCAGCTTCTTGCAGTCTGGGATTAGCCTGGGAGGTCGACGCTGCTGCGTCATTCGCGACCATCTGCTAGAAGACGGCGATGGCGTTCTGGACGCTAGGACCAAGGGACTGGATGGTCGCTCCATATGCGTGGGACTCACACCCAAGGCCCTGCTGGTGCTCATGGGCCGACGAGGGGTGCACGGGGGCTCTCTTAACAAGACTACTCACCATCTTATCAAGGGCCTGCGGTTCCAGGGTATGTAGGATTCCAGAAGCCAGCGTGAAGTGGAGGGAAATAAATATAAATGTAATGTAACCTGAGCTCTGTGTTGGGAAGATGGACGAGATGGTGGTGGGTTTTTGTCTAGGGATGTCCAGGGCCCTTGCTGGTCAGCCCCTGGTGGCTCAGAGGGGATTACTTTCCCCATTTAGAGCAAGCAAGAGCTTATTTGGAATGGTGGCACATCATCACAGAATGATCCTCCTTTGACTCCAGGTCCGGTGATCAGAGCCAAAAAAAAAAAAAAAAAAAAAAAAAAAAAAGCAATCCCCTAGACAAGGCAGGCCTGAAGTTTCTCACAAACATTTAGGCTCACAGTTGCCTCTATAACAATTCAGGTCAGAGAACAAGTATCAGCTCTTGTACCTTCTTCTGGGAAGGTAGCTGGGCTCTGAGGTTCTGGAAGAAGATTGGTTGGGCCAGTCAGCTAGACAGCAAGCATTGGGATTGAGGATTTCCAAAAACTTTCGTAGAAGCCCTATTATTAAGTATTATATGCCAGGCACATTCTGCGAAGGGCTGGGGATTAAAAATAAAAGGCAAAAACATTTGTCCTTGTTCCCAAGGAGTTCACATTGTAATGGAGGAGGAGAAAGGAACTGGTTAAAATAAGCTCACACATACAAGATATATATATATTGCAAGTGGATGATAATCTGAGAAGGAAGATATTAACTAGCCAGTGGTGGTGGTGGTGGGGAGGGTTGGGTGGGGGAAGACCATGAAAAGCCTACTGGAGAAGGTGAAATTTCAGCTATTCTGAAGGAGGCTAGGAAAACCAGGAGACCCAGGCAAGGAGGAAGAGCATTCCAGGAATGGGGATAGGGAGTTGGAGTTGGGAATTCTGACCAGATGAGGCCCTATTTGCCTCCATTTGTTACCCAGAGCCACCTTGGGGGTAGGACATGAGATCAGT
The DNA here is from genome assembly GCF_016433145.1 of Gracilinanus agilis. NCBI lineage: Eukaryota > Metazoa > Chordata > Mammalia > Didelphimorphia > Didelphidae > Gracilinanus > Gracilinanus agilis. The sequence continues at coordinate 352,979,310 of NC_058131.1, read as the reverse complement.
AGAGAGGCTGACAATGGATAGGACTGAGAGTCTGATGGTCCCCTTAGAAGGCAGATTTCTCTCTCCTGGCCTTTGAAATCATCAGTCTTTCCTCAGCAAAAACTCCTATCAGTAAGGCTCCTAGATCCATCCTCACAACAATCTGGGGAGGGAGGAAGAGCCAGGATTATTGTGCACATTTCTCAGAGAAGGGAAACTATTCAGAAGACTTCAGTGTCTTGCTTAAGGTTGGTCCCACTGCAACTAGAGTAGATAACAGGATAAGAAGTCAGGTATCAACTCCAGAAGTCAGGAACTCTTTTCACTCTAGACCAGTGCACTGTTCCCAAACTTTTTTGGCCTACCGCTCCCTTTCCAGAAAAAAAATATTACTTATTGCCCCTAGAAATTAATTTTTAAAAGATTTCAATAGCAATTAATAGAAAAGATAAATGCACCTGTGGCCATCACCGCTTCCCCTGGATCACTGCAGCACCCACCAGGGAATCACTGCTCTACACGCTGGCTCTTTTGGGAGACTGCCACATTGTCTCAGCTCTTTCCTGGCAGGGGGTGCTTTACCCTTTCCCTCTTTCTGTTCTCCTTTCTCTTCTCTACTTCTCTTTCCCCCCCTTCATTCCAAAGACTCTTATTATTTTGTTCTCTCCTCTCTCCCTCCTCCTCTCCTTCATCTTCCTGCCTTCCTCTTCTCCCTTCTCTCATTCATTCTTCACCTTTTGCTGCCTTTCCTATACTCCTCCTCCTTTTTCTCCCTGGGGGAAGGGGCACAGTGCAATGGGGATTGGGCTTCATGAAGAGGAGTCTTGAGTCATAAGTTTCATGAATGAGTCTCAGTACCTCTTCTGACCAAGCCCTAAGGGAGAGGATCAGAGGTTCTGGAAGGGATGGGACCAGAAAAAGCCACCCCTTCTAGGCTGCAATTGGCCTTTGGAGAGTCGTGTCCCATCGGACTGTGAACAAGGTGCTTGAGAGGGACCTCATTCCTCCTGAGCAGAGTTTGGTCAACAAGCATTTCTATTGAGTACTTACTATATACCAGGGCTACTAAGTGCTAGGGATGCTGAGACAGAAAAAGGTCCCTGATCTCAAGGAACTTACAGTCTAATTTGGGAGATGATATGCAAATAATCATGTACAAACATGGTTTACTACATACGGGATGAATTGGAGATTATCAAGAGAGGGAAGATACTAGCATTAAGGGGAATGGGGAAAGGCTTCTTGCAGAAAGTGGGATTTTAGCTCTGGAAGCAGTCTTCTTTACCCCAGGCTCCAGGATTCTTGGTTCCCTCTCTCACTCACTTTGTCCCCAGGCCCTTTTTAGGGATGAGGAGAGGAGCCTGGCTCTTTCATTCTTGTGAAGAAAAAATTCCTAATTAAACCTTTGCTTCTGTCTCCTTTAATCTTCATTTCCCCCCTACCTCCTCCTTCTCCTCTTTAGGCAAAGGGCTGCAAAGCATGGGATGAGAAGGATATTGGACTTCTAGGTTCCTTATTTCTATTAAATGAATTTTCACTTACTATTTCTACTAAATTAAACTGCTTCCTTTACTATTTACTAGTATTGTCTTACTATCCTTAACCTCTTTTGCTGCTGCTTTTTTTTTTTTTAAATCCTTACTTTCTGTCTTAGAATTGATAACAAATTTTAGTTCCAAAGTAGAAGAGCAGTAAGGATTGGGCAGTGTAGGTTAAGTGACTTGCCCAGGGTCACATAGCTAAGAAGTGTTTGAGGCCATATTTGAACATAAGGCCGCCTTTCTCCAGATCTGGTTGTCCATCCACTGAACCACCTAGCTGTCCCTTCCTTCCTTGCTTCTTGAAACCACCTGGTGCACAACAATTTGACCCTGTTGGGAATCTCTGGGATCTGAGGAGCAGTGAACATGTACAATGGTGCTACCATTCAGGGGCCCAAATTCAGTTTTCCTTTGGATAACTTCCATAACATCTTTTTAAAACATGTTTTAATTTACTTAAACCCTTGCTTACCCTCTGGCATAGAACCATTCTAAGATAGAACAGTGCCAAGGGCTAAGCATTTGGGGTTAAGTGACTTTCTCAGGGTCATGAAGCTAGGCAGTGTCTAAGGGCAGATTTGAACCCAGGTCCTTCAGTCTGCAGACTTGGTTTTCTATCAATAGAACCATCTAGCTGTCCCACTTCGATAACATCTTAGAGTTATTTGGATGTCATTTAGTTCAACCCATACTTGAATAGGAACTCATTTTCCAGCATCCCTAACAAGTGGTCATCTAGCTATGATTCCAGGAACAGGAAACCCACTGCTTTCTGAGGCCAGCCGTGCCATTTTCTGTGGTGGGGCAACTCCAGTGGTTAGGAAGTTTTTATGATCTACTGATTTCCTCCTTGTGACTTTTCCCAGGTGGTCCAAGTTCTGCCCTGGTTCTATTGGAGGCTGGGGGTAGTGTCAGCAGCAGGGTAGTGCCAGGCTTAGTTATTTATCCTGTTTCTTGATCTGGTCTCCCAAAGTCTTAGGATCATAGAATTTAGAACTGGAAAGAATCCTCTCTTTTAGGAAGAAGGAAGCTAAGTTCTAGAAAAGGGAAGTAACTTATTCGTGGTCACACAAAATTAGTTCCTGAATTGTCCCTCATACTTAAATACCCCACATCTTACTGATACATTTGTTCTTTGATCACTCTGTTCTGAAGGGAAAATCTTTCTCTCCTTCAGATCAAAATCTATGTGACAAAGAGCAACACTTAAGCAAAAGCCAGTGATACTGTGACTACCTCTAAGGATATAATGCAACATCTTGTCCCCAATAGGTCCCATCTCTGTTAAGAGTTAGCCATAATTTTTTTATTCTGAAAAAAGAATTAATTTTTTTGTTATTCTGAATTTGAGAAACATCCGTTTCATTTCCATATGTAAAGAACAGAAAGGGGATTATACTTTGAAATCACAAAGCTCCATTGTGTACAGCTTGTTTTTTTTGTTTTTTTGTTTTTAAGTAGTTCCACCTGTTTTCTTCTGAACCAAATTCCATTCAGCTTTGGACACTTAAAAATGCTTCACTGGGGAGCAAATATGTGGCTCAGTGGCTAGAAAGCTAGGCCTGAAAAAGGAAGGTCCTGAATTCAAATTTGACACTTAACTCCCATTGCCTAGCCCTTACAACTCTTCTGTCTTGGAATCAATATAAGACAGAAAGTAAAATTTTTTAAAAATACTTCATTGATGCTCTTATTTTCTTCTATCTTACTAGCCTTATCCTTCATGCTCCTAATATTCCCCCAAATTAAAAAAAAAATACAAAACTCCCTTGTAGCCAACAAGCATAGTATCTTTTAAAAATATATACTTTTATTTATTTCATTACATATTCCCCAATTACATGTACACTTTTAAACATTAAAAAAAATTTTTATTGCCATACAAAACATACTTCCATATTGATCATTACTGTAAGAGCACACTCATACATAACCAAAACCCCCAAAATAAAATTATAAATACAGTGATGTGAAAGATAACTCCAACAGTTCTTTCTCTGGAGGTGGATAGCATTCCTTGTCATGTCTTTCAGGATTGTTGCAGATCATTGCATTGCTGAGAGTAGCCAAATTTTCCCTGATAATCATTGTACAATATTGCTATTATTTTGTACAATGTTCTCCTAGTTCTGCTTATTTTGCTATGCATCATTTTCTGCAGATCTTTCCAACTTTTTCTGAAATCATCTTACTAATCATTATCAATTCAACATTCATTAAAATAAACAAAAAAACTTGAGTTCTAAATTCTGTCCCTCACTCTAGCCCTCCTCCACCCTTGAGAAGGCAAGCAATATGACAGCAATTAAACATATGAAGTCATGAAAAATATATTTGCATATTAACCATGATACTAAAGAAAACTCAGAAAAACCAAGAAAAATAAGGTAAGAAAAGTATACGTTAGTCTACCCTCAGAGTTTATCAGGTCTTTTTGTATATGGCTACCTTTTTTCATCCTGAGTCCTTTGGAATTGTCTTGAATCATAGTATTGGTCAGAGTAGCTCAGTCTTCCACAGTTCATCATCCTTACAATATTGCTGTTACTGTGCACAATATTCACCTGGTTCGGCTTACCGCACCTTGTATCAGTTCATATGGTTCTTCCCAGGCTTTTTGGAATTCATTGTCATTTCTTAGGTTGCTATTGTTTGGTTATACCCAATTCTTTGTGACCCCATGGTTTTCTTGGCAAGGATACTAGAGTGGCTTGCCATTTCCCTCTCCAGTGGATCCTTTTATCAGAAGTTAAACTATTTGTCCAGGGTCAAAACTCTGTCATCAAAACTGGGGTTAAAGAGTGTGAAGACACACTTCATTTCTTTTATGCTCTTGAAAGGTGAGAGGAAGAACTTGGGGAAACACATCCTGAGCACTTCTAAATCATTAGGGATAAAGGCCTTATAAGATTTGACATGGACAATACCCTCCCCAGGTTGCAGGAAGGTTCTGTCAACTATAGGGAGTACGGATACTGTGGTCTCAGTGTTCTGTCGCCAGAGTCTGGGTGTCCTTAGCAGCTTGTGGTTTTTTGCTTGAGTTGGTAGCCCCTAAATACTTTGTCTCTATAATCTCCAATTGGAGGATTGTATGCTCGTCCAATTCTTTCCCTTCCCTGATTTGTTTGAGGACTTGGAATAGTAGCTTCATGTTTTCTACCATTTTTAGGGAGAGTCAGGTTTTGCATTGGAAGTAGAGCCAAAAATCAGCCAAAGATGTGAGAAGACCCTTTTCAGGACTATTAAGGATTGCACAATAACAAAAACCAGAGCCATAGCCGTAGGTATAAAACATATAAATTCTGCCAGTGTTATGGCACACCATTTGTAATAATCAAAAAGTTCTAGTATTTGGTGAATAAACTGAGGCACTTTGTGAAACCAAAAATCAAGTGCTTCCTGCATAAAAGACCAGAGAAGCATGGAGAAACTAGAGACTATAAACAACATCCTAGCAAAGCCCATTTTCAATATCTTTTGTAAGTGATTAACCTAACTGTGCTCACCAAACTGTAATAAGAGGGTGAAGTGGCTGATAACAGGGGTATCTGGGTATCTGGGTGAGGTCAAGGAAATCAGAACTCCCAGGTTGGTTCTGCAGGGGTATTTATAGTCCCAGCTCAAACTGTCAGGTCTTGGGACTGGAACCTGCTGGGCCAAAGTTCCATTCTCCCAACTGACAGGATTGCCTAGGGTAATTTGCAAATGCAAGAGATCTTGCATAAATCCTGCATTACAATAGATAAGAAGTGTTTAAGGTTGGAATTGAACTCAGGTCTTTCTGATTCCAGGACCAGCACTTTACCCACTAAGCTACTTAGCTGCCTCCTAGGGATACAGAGATTAAGTGATCCTTACCCAAGGTCATACAGCTCAGAAATGTCTGAGGCTGGATTTGAACTCGGATCTTCCAGACTCCAGGCTCAGTGCTCTTAACCACTGAATCATAGTTGCCTCTTTGTCCTTTCTTATAGCATACTAGCATTCCACCACAATCATATATCACACCTCCAAAAAGCATAGTATCTTAAAAATATTTTGAACTTAATACCAGATAAAATGAACATTTCTATAGATATAGTAGAAAAGAACACATTGCACCTGAAACTGAGAATCTCTATTGTGATAGCTTGCCTTTTCTTTTAAGTATATCATAAATTCATCATGTGACTTTCAAATCTATAGCCTGATATCTAAAATGACATAGTCCTTCATGCCCTCTGACATGACTCTCTGCTCCCAAAAGTTTCAGATAACTTTTTTTTTTTTAAATTTTATTTTAAACCCTTAACTTCTGTGTATTGACTTATAGGTGGAAGAGTGGTAAGGGTAGGCAATGGGGGTCAAGTGACTTGCCCAGGGTCACACAGCCAGGAAGTGTCTGAGGCTGGATTTGAACCCAGGACCTCCCATCTCTAGGCCTGGCTCTCAATCCACTGAGCTACCCAGCTGCCCCCTTCAGATAACTTTTAAAAGAATCTTCAGACATTTCAGACATCTCTTTATTTCCTACATGCTGCACTCATTTTAGATTTCTTTGACTTCACCAAATCCCTGGTAAACTCATCAATGGACAAACTCATCCTCTTGAAAGAGGGTGCTTTGCTACTCACTTCTCATCAGTTCCCTCTGTCCCTCTGATTGGAGGGCGAAGCCAAAAACTCCATTTAAGAAGGAATAGGACAGGTATCTTCTCAGAGTTCTCTTCATTTCCCACCCAACTGGAATCATTTTGGATTACTTTGAATTCTCCACCACCATTCTCCAATGTCCCCATCCAGATACCTCTCCTACCACCATGCTTTCTAGCTTTCTTTTGGGTGCTGTCTTCCCCCATTAGATTGTAAGTTTGAGGGTGGGGACAGCTTTTCGGTCTTCACATTCATGCCCCTTGTTTAGTCGTCTGACTCTTTGTGGCCCCTTTTGAAGTTTTTTTTAGCAAAGATATTGTAGTGGCTTGCCATTTCTTTCTCCAGCTCATTTTACAGATGAGGAAATTGAGGCAAACAGAGTTAAGTGACTTGGCCAGGAAAGTCACACAACTAATAAGTGTCTGAGGACAAATTTTAATTCAGGAAGATGAATCTTCCTAACTTCATGCCTGGCATTCTTATCTACTGCCCTACCTAACTACTCCTGGTCCATAGTAGTTGGGTAGGATGTATATTTATTGACTTTCACTATCTTGAATGAGAAAAAAATTTCTTAATACCGTGTGGATTAACATGCCAGAACTGAGCAACCAAGGCACTATTCTATTCTTAAACTACTCACAGGAATCAATGGCATCCCTTCCAGAGAGCTGAATAACAGCCCAAGAGAGTGACTTACCATGTAGCAGTTAGATTTTATTCTAATCACTTTCAGGAGGTAAAAAGAAGACATTACTTTTTAAGCCATTAAAAGATCTTTTTGGCCTGAGTCTATCACCAGTCTTTCCAAATAACTTTCTCCAGGAGTCTGGAAAAAGCCTTGGGGAAAGACAATATTTCTTAATATTACTAGAAAAACTTAACAAGGTTTTAAAAAACATGCTTCCACACCTAATAGTGGAATCTCTGAGTCAAAGGGTATGGATTTTAGCCACTTTGCATAATTCTAAATTACTTTCCTGAATGATTGTACTAATTCGAAGCTCACCAACAATATATTACCGTGCCATTTTCCAATTCCCTTCCAACATCCAACTATTTGCATTTTTTATAATCTTTACTAATTTGCTGGTTGTGAGATGAAATCTCAGGGTTGTTTTGATAGGCATTTTTCTTATTAGTATAGCAAATACTTTCTCTGATTTTGCTCTCTTAGAGCAAGACCAGCTATAGCTTACCCTCAGAGTTTTAGGAGTACCCCTGAGGGGTTGGAATATTTCTTCTCTAATGGTCCTTGCTTCAATCCTCATTCCAGGTATATTCCCTCCAACTGCTAGCCACTAGTGACAAATGCTCTGGTGCCATTTAATTAGTGTTCATTATTTTTTACAAAGATATCTACTTCAAAGATACAGCAAGAATAGAAGTATAAACATTCATGCCCTACCCCCACCACACACACACACACACACACACACACACACACACACACACCATTCCCTTGAAGGACATACTATTTGTTAATACCACTTGGGTCTCCAAAGAGAGTATCTTGTGTGTAATGCAGTTTCTAAATAGTATTAATCCAATCAGATTCATATTCAAATGGGGCATCACTGTCAGCTGAGTTCTCTCAGCCACAGCTGTCCTGGATCATTGAAGATTGCACCTTATTCCTTGGGATATAGATGCTGGACTGACTGGAAAATCCAGCGTAAATTCAATTCCTGGACTCCTAGTCCAGGAACACGACTTGTTCTGCTGACCTTTTGAACCTAATTAGGCTGTTGCCTTCAACTTCCTTCATCTAAAATTAAACAATAAACACCAAGATAAAGAACCAAGGTCCTTGCTCATGGAGCCATATATGGGACATAGTCAAGATTTTATAGTATTGTCTCTCACTGGGTGCTCTTTGGCAAAGATAAATGAAGCAAGAGGAAGAGGGCTCTCAGGACAACTGGAAAAATCCCCCTCACCTCCCCCCAACTCATTTTAGTTCCATAACTGAATTAAAGAAGCCTTGGCAACTATGGTAAATAGTACAATAAACACTTACGGAATGTCTCCAATACTCCAGATCTCTCCAAGGCACTCTTATTATCCATCATGTTCCCTCTCTGGGAAGCAGGCTCCTTATCCTCTTGCCCATGAGGAGCTGCATCAATGAAACTCTGAACATGCTCACTATGGTGAAAAGTTATCACACCAAGCTATTATTAGGTTTATTGAGAGGTGGCCAGTCTCACAATAAAGCCGGACTCTGGTCAAGATCAAGATCAGAGACCCTGAGCCTTAGAAGATAGCCTTTTTTATGTAGAGAAATCTGATGACACGGTGACGAAGTGATACAGTCAAAATAGAATGGATGTATAAATCTTTCACATAGGCAGGTCCTAACCAATGATGCAAGTGCTGAATAAGCTGGAAAATACAAAAATAATCACTATGGGTGGTTGCCTATGTCTATTATTATGGTTGATCTTTTCAAGGCCTCTGCAATAAGGGATTGGGGTCTAATTGGTTTCTGCTGACAATCACTATGAAATACTAGGAGTCAGCGGTTGAATGACTGATATTTGCACCCAAGAGCAGCCTTCCACCTCCCTCCTGACTGTCTTGAGTTTACACCCAGCAGGGTGTGGTGGGCTTGGTAGAAACTTTTGGGTTTCAGGCTTAAGGTAAAAGTGCCTGTCAGCAAGATTTAATATCACCCTAAGCTATATATTTTCTTGGCAAACTATATTATTTGACTATTAACTCAAAAACTAACGATTGCGTTATAAAAATAATCATAAAATCTAATACTATTATAATCATAAAAGGGGGTTGGAGGTTTCACATTCACACTCACACGCAGCTCCTTGGCTCATTGACCATCCCCTATTACATTAATGGCTCAGGTCATTCTTTCACATGACTGTTAATAGTTTGCAATTCTTCTTTTGAACTATTTGTTTACATCCTTTGACACTCTCCATTAGGGGAATGGTCTCTATTTCTGTTAATTGTCTACATTTTGGACATCAAGTCATTATTCAAGAAAGATGATATGAAGAGTTTTCCCCTGTTGACTTCTTGCCCTCTTTTTAGAAGCATTAATTTGGTGTCTTATGTGTACTCTAAAAAATTACTTCATCAGTTTCTTTTCTTTCTTTTTCTTTTTTTTTGGGGGGGGGCTATCTTATTGCTGTCTTTCCCCTGTTTTCCCTCCACTTCACCTATATTTCCCATCTGGCTGCTTTCCTGGACTTCATGATCCTCCAGATACTCATAATTCCAAAAGATGAAATCAAGTCTGAAACTCATACTCTCTTCAACTCTAGTTGGAGAATATGGGTGGGTGGCTATCTGGGAGCTCCTCTCTGATTCTAGTTTGAAGAGGGTCCCCTAATCATTTATCCTATTATTTCCCATTTTACTACTTTCCTGGACTTCATGATCTTCAGAGTCAGCATTCTGCAACATGGAATTAGCTCTGAAACCTGTATTTCTAGGAACTGTCTTATGCCTTTCCTTGGTATTCCCAACTCTTAGCACAGTACCTGGCACATAGTCTGTGCTTAATAAATGTTTATTTGATGCAGAAAAAAAAGAAATCAAAACCCTTGTAACAAATATGCAGTTAGGCAAAAAATGTTATTACGATAACTGACCATATCTAAAAATATATATATTTCATTCAGTACCTTGAGTCCATCTCTTCTCAACAGTAAGTTTAGACTAAGTAAAACAAATCCAAAATGTTTGAAAAATGTATGTCACAAATTATATTTCATCTTCCTTCTTTGGGATCATGGTTGGTCATTGAGTGGATTGAACATTTTTTAGTCATGTCTGACTTTTCATATCCTCTTTTGAAGTTTTCTTGACAAGGATACTGAAATGGTTTGCTATTTCCTTCTCCAGCTCATTTTATAGATGAGGAAACTGAGGCAAGCAGGGTTAAGTGACTTGCCCAGGGTCACCCAACTAGTAAGTGTCTAAGGCCAAATTTGAACTCAGGAAGATGAATCTTCCTGTCTCTGAGCACTCTATCCTGGCATTCTATCTACTGTGCCATCTAACTACCCCTATGGTTGGTCATTGAATTGAACATAAATCTTTCTAAGGTGTTTTTCTTTATAGTGCTATGGCTATAGTATACCTGTTCTTGGTACTGTTCATGTCACTCTATCAACGTTCATACCAGAGAATGGTCTTTTCAGAGAAAATTTTTTCATTTTTTCATATTTTTCATATTTTCAGAGAATGTCCTTTTTATCATTTCTTTTAATGCAAAAAATATTCCATTAAAATTCATATTCCCTAATCGATTTAGCCATTCTTCAATTAATGGACACACCTTAATCGCCACATCTTTGCTACAATAAAAAAGTGCTCCTTTGAATATTTTATACATACTGATCCTTTTCTCTCCATCTTTTAATTCCTTAGGGATCGTGGGGTGGTGGTAGTGATAATAAGCCCACCAGTAGCATCATTTACCATGTGGCTGCTCTCCTGGTCTTCATTATGGTTCTCTTTCTATCTCTCTGTAGTCTCCTCCATTAGATTGTGAACTCCTTGAGGGCAGGTCTTTTGCCTGTGTTTGTATCCCCAGGGCTTAGCACAGTGTCTGGTATGTAGGAGTTGCTTAAGAAATGTTTAGCGACTGTAACATTGCTGTGACAAAGAGAATGCCGAGTTGAGTGATTTAGAAGGAATAGTACCTATGAGAGCAGAAATGCAAAAGAAGAACATATGACATCACTTGTCACATGCATATATGGGTATGTGATTTTGGGGTTTAGGCTTTAAAAAATCTAAAAAATTAAAAAAATTTTGCCCTATAGCAAAAAATGAACAATATGGAAACAGGTATCAAGTGACAACATTAGTTCAATCCAGTGGAATTGCTTGTTGGTACTGAGAGGGGGGAGAGAAGAGAGGAGGAAAGAAGATGAATCATGAAAACATGGAAAAATATTTAAAATTTTAAATAAACAAAAATAGAAGGCATAGTTCTGAATTGCTTTCCAGAATGGCTAGACCATTCCTTAGCAACAACAGTGCATTAGTGTGCCACGTCTATATCCTGTCTAACAATTTTCATTTTCCTTATTTGTTATCTTTGCCAATCTAATAGGTATGAGGGGGGAGTTTCAGAGTTGTTTAAATGTACATATTCTCTTATGAGTGATTTTAGATCTTTTTAAAATATGGCTGTTGGTAGTTTGCTTTTCTTCTTTTAAAAACTATTTGTATCCATCAGCTGGGGAATGACTAAAAAAAGTTGTGGCATATGATTATGATGGAATACTACTGCATGGTAAGAAATGGTCAGCAGGTTAATTTTTTTTTAAAACCCTTACCTTCTGTCTTCGAATCAATAGTGTGTATGGCAGAAGAGTGGTAAGGGCTAGGCAATGAGGGTTAAGTGACTTGCCCAGGATCACACATCTAAGAAGTATGTGAGACCAGATTTGAACCCAGGACCTCTTGTCTCTGGGCCTGGCTCTCAATCTGCTGAGCCACCCAGCTTCCCTCGAAGGTTGATTTTTAAAAATGGAATTGTGAATGTAATTCACAATTAAAAATGGAATACATGAAATTATGAAGAGCAAAATGAGCAGAACCAAGAGAATGTTGTATACAGTAATGGCAGTGTTGATTAAAAAATAATTGTGATTGTCTACTTCAGAGAAAGAGTTGGTAAACAGAAGTATGCATGGCATGGTTTCACATATACATAAACATGTACATACATACATATATATATTTGCCAAATGATATCTTCTGTAGTGTGGCGTGGGGAAGGAAGAAGACTGAAACTTTAACAAAAAAAGTATAAAAAAAAGAAAATTTCATATCTTCTTACCACGAGAATGATTCTTGTTTTTATATATTTGTAAAACTTCTCAGTATATCTTGGATATTAGGCCTTCATTAGGAAAACTCAGTATAAGGATTTTTCCAGGCAACTATATTCCTTAAAAATTTAATTGCAGGGGGCAGCTGGGTGGCTCAGTGGATTGAGAGCCAGGCCTAGGGATGGGAGGTCTTATGTTCAAATTTGGCCTCAGACACTTCCTAGCTGTGTGACCCTAGGCAAGTCACTTGCCCCTGCCCCCGCCCTTGACTAGTTCTTACCACTCTCCTACCTTGGAACCAGTACAAATATTGATGTTAAGACAGAAGTTAAAGGTTTAAATTTTTTTTTTAACTGCACTAATTTTGTTTGTGCCAAAGCTTTTCAATTTTGTGTAATCAAAATTGATTCCTGGGACTTTTACAAGCTCAGTCATTTGTCTGGTCAAGAATTCTTCTCCCAGCTATAGCTGCAAAAGTCATCTCCTTTCTTGATCCTCTAATTTGTTTATAATAGACTTCTCTAATTTGTGATGCAATTTGATAGATTTTTACTTACGGTTCTTTCAAAATTGGATCAATCTTCTCAAACACTACTGCTTTATCCATTAAGTTTATATAATATTCTTAAATATTATTATATCTGAGGGAGTAGGGATGCCAAAGAGAGTGATGGTTAGAACACACATACAGCATTTGTAGATTTAATTGACCATCATTTATGAGCAAGGGTTATGGCATCCCCCCCACCCCATTATAGCATTTACATCAGAGATTACTTATCACAGATTACCATAACAAATATAATGATAATGAAAAAGCTTGAAATATTGTAGGAATTAACAAAATGTGACACAGAGACCTAATGTGAGCATATATGTTGGAAAAATGACATCAATTAGACCTGCTTGATGCAGAGTTGCTGCCTTCAATTTCTAAAAAATAATAATACAATATCTGAAAAAAAACATAGTAAAGTGCAATAAAATTAGGTGACTTCATAAAAAAAAAAAGTCTTATGTCTAGGTCAGCATTGGTGAAAGTTTTCAAGTTCAGGTGCCCAAACTGAAACTTCCAACTGCCTGTGAACCGTGCACACCCCCCCCCACCCACCCCATTACCCCAGAGAGCAAAGGGAGGGATGTGCTTGTTTTGGGCAGCTGGACAGAGGGACAGGGTATGCAAAAAGTGTCCTTAGGCACTGGGAAGAGGAGGAATGGTGCAGCTCTCTGAGTGCTGGCTGGGCATGTGTGCCAATACTTTGCCAATGCTGATCTAGGTCATGTAGCTATTAGGATCTGATTGTGGTATATGTGGTGAATGGTGGTCTAAACTCAATTTCTGCCAGACTGTTTTTCAGTTTTCACAGTTTATTTTTAAATTAAAAAGAGAATCTTCCCTCTACTAGTTGGGGTCTTTTGGTTTATCAAATGCTATTCTATTATTTTTATTTGTTTGTGGATATTTCATCAGTACCAAATAGTTTTTGACAATTATGTTTTTTTTTTAGCATAGTTTGAGACCACTCCTCATTTCTTTTTTTTTTTTTCTTTTATTTCTCTTGAGATCTTTGGACTTTTTTGTTCTTCCAGATGAATTTTTCTTATTTTTTCTTTTTTAAATCCTTGCCTTCCATATTAGAACCAAGTATTGGTTCTAAGGTAGAGGAGTGGTAAGGGCTAGGGAATTAGGATTAAATGACTTGTCCAGGGTCACACAACTAGGAAGTATCTGAGGTCAAATTTGAACCCAGGACCTCCAATCTACAGTCTTGTCTTTCTATTCACTGAACCACCTAGCTGACTCCTTTTATCTTTTTCTAGTTCTATAAAGTAACTCATATCTAGTTAGATTGCTATGGCAATGAATAAGTAAATTATTTTAAGTACTTTTTGTCATTTTTATTATCCTGGCAGAGCCCAATCATGAGCAATTATATCTATCCGTCTTTATTTCTGTGGAGATCCTTTTTGCATGTGGCTGTATTCATATGATTATTATGTGTGTCTTGATATGTGGACTCTCTCAAGGTGAACTTGGGAATGCATTCTTCCTCCTCAAATTATGAATAATTAATATTTTTCTCCACTGAATGGAAGATGGAATCTCTGTTTCTCCCTCACCTGACTCTAAGATCTAGTTGTAAGTCATTCTGCCTCCTCAAAACTGCAGAGTGACATATGGGCCAGCTGTCCCTTTTGTAGACCTGCTCTGCTAGAGCTCAGCAACTCATGTCACTGGTTATTCCAGCTCTATGACCAATTAGAAGTCTTTTTGTCCTCCAACAGTATGATCTCCTCAGTCACATGTAGCCAGAAACAGGCTCTCTACCATGTCCCAGTCCCAAAGTTTTCATGTGGTTGCTTGGACCGGAACCAAACCTCCAAATACCATATACCAACATTCTGGTGGTTTTCTGAAGCCCAGAATTACTTCTCCTGGCCCTCTTCCCACCCCCCACCCCCACTCCAATTGAAATCTTACAGTGGGGGAAGTTGGGAAGAACCTTTTTTCTTCAGGAGGGTCACACCGGTGATTCTCTTTCCCACTAGCTCTGTATCCTCCAAGCCCTTGCAAGTTTGAGGTGAGGCAGGTACCTGGAGGGGGAGAGTAAAGGTCTGGAGACTAGCTGGAGAAAGAGGCAAGGAAGGAGCACTGCACAAAATGGCACTCGATATCCCTGGGTTTAGGGTTTCTATAAAAGACTGATTTATTACCTTGATGAGAGGTTAGATAGAAGTGAAGACTTTTGGATAGTCATAGAATCCCAGAATCTCTTACTTGATAGATCATCCTGGCCCAACCACTTACTCCCATTTCTTGGCCTCCTACAGTTCTTCTGACTTCAGTCTCTGTTGGAATACCTTCAGTGACAAGGAGCTCACTACCTTAAGGAAACAGTCTGTTTTTTTTTTTGTTGTTGTTGTTGGAGGCTTTTATAGTTATGAAGATTTCTGTGTCTTGGATATACTCTCATATAGATATATATATATATATATATATACATGTTCAGTCAATTATAGTGCAGAAAATAGAGGGGCCTCTGAGGTGATGCCTAGCCCTTATCTGAGGGTAGGATGTGTGTGTGTGTGTGTGTGTGTGTGTGTGTGCGTGCGCGCGCGCGAGAAGGGGGGGAAGGAAGTAGGAAGTAGGGAGAGGGGAGAAAGAGAGAGAGACAGACAGACAGAGAGAGAGAGAGAGAGAGAGAGAGAGAGAGAGAGAGAGAGAGAGAGAAAGAGAGAGAGAGAGAGAGAGAAAGAGAGAGAGAGAGAGGTAGATTCTGGGAATTTGGTGACCATATATACTGCCTATCACACTTCCTGGGCAGCAGCAGGGATGACAATACTATATGAGCTAGCTCCCTCTAGGAAGGCATCCCAGTTCCCTTGGGCTCATTTCTGTATCATTATCTTAGTGCAGCTTCCAAACAGACCAGCTTCTCTTGGGATGATCAGATTTGTTTATTCTTTTCTTTTCTTTTTTTCTTCCTTCCTTCCTTCCTTCCTTCCTTCCTTTATTTTCTCAGCTAACTGTCACTTAAAATAGTTACAAAATGCTTAAAGATCCTACAAGATACTCAGGGCTTATATAAATATGACTGTTGCACATTCCTTACAGAAACAAAGGAAAAATTAAAAAATTGGAAAGCTATTTATTGCATCTAGCAGCACTATACTAATATAATAAAAATGATAATACTATTTAATTTAATGTACAGGTTTTATATAGGGTCAACTCACCCACCAAAGAGTTACTTTATAAAATGAGAAAAGATGAATTGCAAAATTCATTTAGACAAAAGACAAGGGGGCTTCAAATCTAAAAAAGAAAAAAGAGAAACATTCTATTGCATTATATTATAAAGCAGTAATGAATACTACTATTTGATATAGGTTAAAAAGTAGAAAAGCCAATTTAGGTANTTCTCAGTACTGTGTATTGGTTCTAAGGCAGAAGAATAGTAAGAGCTAGGCAGTGGGGATTAAGTGACTACCCAGGGTCACACAGCTAGGAAGTGTCTGAATTCAGATTTGAACTCAGGACCTCCCATCTATGGGCCTGGCTCTCAATACCTAGCTGGCCTCAAGTTAGTTTCCTTTTAAAGGAAGCCTTGAAATCTGGGTTTGCCTTCTGATATCTTTGTATAGACATTTAACCTCCACAGAAACTAACTACCTCTCTCTCTGTCTCTCTGCCTCTCTCTGTCTCTCTGCCTCTCTCTCTCTTAGTAGATCTCATTTATATTCCTTTTTTGCACTTAGCATATTGTAATTGGTATGGTATTTATCCAGTATGTGTCTTATCTCTCCAACTAAGCTGTAAGCTCCACTAGGGCTGGGACTCTCTTATTTATCTCTCTTTATCCAGGTACCTTGTGTGTGTTTTTGATAGATATCTGTAAATGAATGAAAAAACCAGGACATTGAAGTGGCATAATCAACAAAAATGCTGGGCCTGGAGTTAGGAAAAACCCGAAGTTCAAATCTGGCCTCAGACACTTAGTAGTAGCTATGTGGCCTTGGGTGAGTCACTTAACCTCATTTTCTCAACTATAAAATAGGGATAATGATATCACCTGCCTTGAAATGATCAAATGAAGTAATTGTAAAGTGTTAGCCCAGGGTCTAGCACATAGTAGGTTCTATATAATTGCTAGTTATTATTAATCTTCTTATTGAGAATAAATGTATCTTCTATAGTATTGATCACAACCTTCAATGATTTGAAGAAGACAAAAACTAGGGGAGTCCTAGGAAGAGTTAGTATAGGCTATATCAGGGTGAAGAGGGAGGAAGGAGAATGGAGGTAGAAATCGGAGAGGCAAAGACTAGGAGAAGTAGGGGAAAAAGGGAAATTGAACATTAGAGGAACTTTGGGCAGAATTATGCTGAAACCTAAGGAGTTCCAAATCAGGGAATCCCTAATGGTAGTGAGGTCCAGAGAGACAGAGGCTGGGGAGCTGTGTATCTGAGCTGTGTCCTTTCCCCTGTCTGGAAGGATGAGTCAGGGGGACATGAGCTCTGACTGAAAAGAATAGAAAGCTGGTCTAGGAGTGTCAAGATAGCTGAGGGTGGGGTGGGGTGGCAACTAGATGGCTCAGTGGATTGAGAGCCAGATCTGAAGACAGGAAGTTCTGAGTTCAGATCTGACCCAAGACATTTCCTGCCTGTGGGACCCTGGGCAAGACACTGAACCCCAGTTGCCCAGTTCTTACTGCTCTTTTGCCTTGGAACCAATATGCAGTATTGAATCTAAGATGGAAAGGACTAAAAAATAATAATAAAAGACAGAGGAAGGTGCCAGCATTCCTTAAGGAATCCTTAAGGAACTAAGACCTCAGTCTGAGCTAGCTTTTTCCTTAGAGGGGAAGGTGGGCAACCTGGCCTGCCTTCAAGGAGGTAGCAGGTATCCCACCTTTTCTCTTAGGCTGTTTCTCTCAATAGCCTCCTCATTAACCCCATGGGGGCTTAGAGCTTCCCTCCAGCACCTCCTTATCTCTTCCTTACTCCCTTAAACTTCCAATTCAGCATGAAATGCTTCCTTTTCTCTCCTCTTTGCCCTTTCAAGCTCCTCTCACTTTTGAATTTCAGAGCAGATTTTAACTAACATGGGCAACTTGTATAGTCCCCATTTCCCAGACATGGCTATTGAGTCAAAGAAGATTTTGTTTTCAGGTCACCCAAGTTGCCTGAGTGCTGGGAACAGACATATCTCTTCATTCAGTCTCCTGGGTGCTGGCCTAGCTTGACCTGCTAGCTTGACCTGCTCACTCTGGGGCTAAGCCAAGGGGATTGGGGAGAGCAGGACTGTGATAGCAGGTTAGGAGGCGAGACTTCTCTTGTGCTCCTGGGTTCCATGAATTATCTCCCTTAGGAGCTGGCTCTGTCCTGGACAGGTGACATGGGGAATGTTGATTTGCTTGGGGAGAGGGAGAATGAATGTTAAGAGATCATGTATCTGAGCACTAAGACCCTCTCCCTTCAGGGTTTCCTTTCTCTCTGATGGAATTATGCCCCAGATTTACTGCTCCTGCATTGATGATGCCCTTAGGCCCTCCTGGGCATCTATGAAACGCAGACTTTTTCAGCCTTCTTGGAATACAAGGGGGCTTTTAAGAGACTGAAGAGATGGCCCAGGAGATAGGGACTGTGAAGAAAGGAGTGTTGGAAGAGGGGTCTCATTGGGAAATAACAATGATGCAAGAAACATCAGTGGAACTTTTTTTTTAAAGAAAGGGGTGTCTGTTGTCAACTTTGGGGCTGACCTGTGTATTGGGTTGACTTATTCTGATTTATATAAAACCCTTATATTGTATTTCTTTAGTTTTCTCCTGATGATTATGCAAAAGTGTCCTTCCATCAGTGATTCTGGCATCATAGAATGAACCAGTGACTTTGATCCAAGGAGCTTAGCTTGGGAAATCTCAAATTTGTGAAATTCTAGGAGAAGCCATTTAGCTCTGATATAGCTCTAGAGATGTTCACCAACCAAGCTCTGTCTCTTAGGCTGAAGTTCCATGAAATAGTTTAGGGTCAACCTGGTCTGGGTCATTTTCTCTTCTTTGCACATGACCTTTGAGTGTGTTACGTATGAATTTGGAGATTCCTTTTGAATGAGTTGCCCAGTTCTGGATTTGGAATGAAAGGCCTAAAATTCTAATGCTGCTACTTATGCCCTGGGTAACAATGGGCAAATCACTTTATTATTCAGAGTCTCAATTTCCTGATCTATAAAATGAAGGAGTCATACATGATAATCCCAATGATCTTTCCTAGCTCTAAATCTATGATCCTACAATCTCTTTAAAAAATGCTTTGGGGGTGGCTAGGTGGCTCAGTGAAAGCCAGGTCTAGAAACAGGTGATCCCAGGTTCAAATCACTTTCTAGCTTTTTGACCCTGGGCAAGTCATTTAACCCCCATTGCCTAGCCCTTACTGTTCTTCTGCCTTAGAACCAATACACAGTATAGATTCTAAAATGGAAGGTAAGGATCTAAAAAAAATGCTTTGTTATACTATATATTTTATACTTTAGTGTAGGAGATGGAGGCCTAAAGAAGAAGGAAGAAGCAGATGAAAGATGTAACCAGCTAGGGATGGTGGGCTTGGCAGGAGAAAGGGAAAAAAGATTTGGAGATGGAGTGGCAAGTCCCTGAGTTATGTCAGTCAAGCAGGGATAATAGCCAGGGAAGTACCTGGAGCCCAGGTAAGTCTAGAGAAGTTAGTGAAAAGTGAAAGGCCTACAGCAGTGATGAAAAGGGTGAATCTTTTAGAGATGGAGTGCTGGGCCCCACCCCTAACCCAACCCCCCAGAAGAGTGCTGTGCCCCTTCCTCCCATCAAATGCTGGGCCTGCCCTCCCCTCCCTTTACCTCATACAGGGGAGGGAGGAAGTGCTCCCATAGGGCTGCTGGGTGGAGAGGCCAGTGAAGTGAAGAATGTTCTCATTGGATGTAGAGAGGGGGAGGGGAGTGGCCTGAGGGCTCTGCTCCCCTCCAGCTCTGCTCCTTGTGAGCCACCCACCTTCCCACCTGTGTGCTCCCATTAGCTGCTGGGCAGAGGGGCAAGGCATGTGAAAAAATGTCTTCAGGCCTGGTGGAAAGGGGGAGGGAACAACTCTACTGGAGTCCCTCTGCCTTTCTAGTAACCAACTTGGGGGGGGGGGCTGGACATGTACCCACAGAGAGCACTCTGCATGCCATCTTTGGCACCTGTGCCATAGAATTGCCATCACTGGCCTTGGGTGTTTGGATGTGGTCTAAAAGTAGAAATAAAGGCCCTGTCACCTTGTCCTGGGTGACTTTTTTTGCTGATCCAAGGCCCATTTGGACTGTTATGACCCACCTCATCGTTTAAGGTGATAATAGCTTCCTTTCACATGGATAGATAGATAGATCAAGCCGGTAGTGTTATTGCCATTATTGCTAATATTATTACTATTATTTATAGAATTCTAAGAAGCAGTGTGATATGGTGAATAGAAAGCTGGCCTTGAAGTTAGGAAAACTTAGGTTCAGATCCTTCATTTCATTTATCCTGGCTGTGTAAGCCTGGGCAAGACCTTTAACTTTAATTTTTAGTTTGTAGGCAGCTTTCTAAGAGGATCCATGGCAGGGAAGGTGATAACCTTGGATCGGCAGAGACAATATTGTCATCTGAGAGTTACTTCTAGCAATGAAACCCAAGGTCTAGTCCCTGTCCTACTATAGTATCCTCAAGTGTAACCTCTGTTTGGGGAGACTCCTTTGCAGAGGTCCCCTGGGCTGGCTTCAAGGGAACACTGGTAAAGTTGGAAGCTTGCCCAGGTCAGTGAGGTCTAGGGTCCAGGAGAAGGCTTTGCACAGGGCCAGAGAAGATGAAAAAGAGGCTAAGTCTGTGCCTTCATAAACTTATGAAACCATCAAAGCCTTATGCCTTTTTCTTGGTGTCTTTTTCTTCCTTAATTCTCTACTAAAGTTTTATTTTTAACTCAGCTGTGCTTTAGGGAAATGAAGGGAAAGGATTTTATTTCCCCCTTGGGTCAAACAAACTGGGAAAATTTGAGGAAGGGAAGATGATAACTGGAACAAGATTTGGGTACTATAGACCTTTTAGTTTGTGGATACTGGCTTGGCCAATTAGAAGTTAAACTCTGCAGGGAGAGGGGGGGATCCAGAGCCAATTGCGGGTCCCTTACTTTTGAGTGGCACAGCAGCTAGAGACCTGGAGTAAGGAAAACTTATCTTCCTGAGTTCAAATCTGGCCTAGACACTTATTAGGTAGGTGGGCAGGTCAATTAACTCTGTTTGCCTCAGTTTTCCTATCTGTCAAATGAGCCAGAGAAAGAAATTGCAAACCACTCCAAAATCTTTGCCAAGAAAACCTCAAATGGGGTCACAAAGAATTGGACACAATCTAGTCTCAGATATTTACTAGCCAAGTGGCCCTGGGCAAGTCACTTAACTCTGCTTGCCTCAGTGTCCCCTTCTGTCAAATGAGAAGGAAATGGCAACCCACTTTTTTGGCCAAGAAAACCCCAAATGAGGTCATGAAGATTTGGACATAACTGGAAAATGACTGAACTGAATTTCTTCTCATCTGGGGACCCTTGCATCCCATGAAAGGGTCTCCCACACCTGAGTGACTGCTGAGGCTCTGGTCTGCCTGCTAGTGATCAGTCTAGTCTTCTCCCCTCTAGCCTGGTGGAGTCAGGGGCAGTAAGGATGCAATAAGAGGGAGTAAGACAGCCCCCCAGCCCTGAGCAAGGAAAGCTCTGGCTGCTGAGGGGGTGATTTGATGGACTGCTGATAGTTTCAGAGATGTCATCATGGGCAGAAGCATGAGAAAAGAGCTTCTTTAATCCAGCTTCCATCTCTGCTCAACCTGAGTCAGGCCCAGGCTCTCTTTTATCCAGCCCCCAGAGGACAGATTCAGTCATCTGGGCCAGTTTCGTGACTGGGGTGGGGAGGATCTAGTGAGGTATTCAGGAAGTAATAACATTAAGTGGGGGAAGGAAAGAATTCCCAGCATAGCCCTTCCAGTGTGTAAGTGCTGAGGTCTGCTTTGGTCAATTAAGAGCCAAGATGGGAATAACAGAGGAGAAGGAGGAGGAAGCAGAGGAGGGGGAGGAGGAGGGGAAAGAAGAGTGAAGGTGATGCCAAGTCTCTGCAAGGCCCTTCCCTCCCATCCCCACATTCTTTGTTCCCTGCCTCTAGCCCTGCCTGGAGACTCAGACTCCTTCCTGAGAGCAGGATGCCAGGATTTGAGGCCTAATGTGCCTTGAGAGTGGGGAAAACCTGAGGAGGGGAGCTCAGAATCAAAGACCCTAGGTGTCTGAGGACCAATTTCCTGGTCTCCAGAAGCCAGCCTCCAAACCCAACTCAGGAGCTCCCAAGGGCCATGAAGATCCTCTTTTTCAGCATCTTTCTCATTGTATGTAGAAAGGCTTCTCCTCTCCCAGGTCCCCCAGCATATAAGGTCACACAAATGCACAGACATAAAAGCTAAAATGCTTTTTTTTTGCACACACATGCAGAAGTAGATGTGAATAGGTATTCATCCAACACCAGGTATAAACACGTGAACATGTGGATTCCTCTCCTGTCTCATGTACTTGGGTACATCAGCACGCTCAGACATACGAGAACACTGACACAGAATGCACACACACATAGACGGGAGCATCTGTGGCCTAGTCATGTTCTGAGCCAAGAGGCAGAACTCAGTTTAATCCCAACTCCACCGCTAACCAGTCGTGTGACTTTGGGCACAAAGTCTCTTTCTGGTTCTGGGCCTCAGTTTCCTCAAAGAGGTGGTAGGACTAAGGAAAATCTTTTCCAGTTCTAATATTTTATGTCTGTGTGTATACACAACCTCTAACTGTGCCCCCAATCCAGACACATACACCCCCATGCACACACCCGAACATACATAGACATGTTTTGGAATGAGCTCCTGGTAGGAATGACTCAGGAATTCCCCTTGGACCACCCATTAGAGCCTAGTGGCGTTGTGCTGGGGGAGCACCCCAAGGCGTGGGGAGGGTGTGTCTGGGGGGAGCACCCCAAGGCGTGGGGAAGAGGGTGTGTCTGGGGGGAGCACCCCAAGGCGTGGGGAGGAGGGTGTGCCTGGGGGGAGCACCCCAAGGCGTGGGGAGGGTGTGGCTGTGGGGAGCTCCTCCAGATAAACTCGGGCAGGCAGTGGCGGGGAGCGTGGCTCAGGGTGGGTACAGCACAGGGTAGCTCGAGTGATTAGCCGGTCAAGGGGCTTCAGTGAATGCATCCAGTAGGGAAGGAAATCCCAAGTCTGGAGCCACTTGGGTAGCCGGGCAGGGCTCCGGTTTTGGAGTAGGTTGACCAGAGCAACGCAGGCCAGCAGTGCCCCAAAAGGGGCCCCCACACCCACCATGGCCCGCCAGCCTGCCATAGAGACACCAAACACCAGCGAGGGCAGCAGCAGGAAGCAGATCAGCAGGTAAAGCACGGCAAACCAGCGGTACTTGGCAGTGCGCCGGCCCAGGGCCTTGGCCATGTGGATGGGCAGCCGTGTGCAGGGTATTGGGTACCACAGCAAGATGCCAGAGATATTGAAAAAGAAGTGGCACAGGGCAATCTGAAGGTGAGGGAGAAGTGGAGCACAGATCAGCATAATCGTTCTAGAACCATCTCCCTGTAGGCCCCAGGATGAACACAGGTCTAGCAGAGCCAGGGAGCCTAGATTCTAATCCCACTTCTGTCACTGACTATCCACATAACCTTGACTTGGTCACTGACCCTCTGAGGGCCTCAGTTCCTTCATCTGAGAGATGCTCAGAGAGGGGAGGTTGTACTAGGTATTGGCAAGTTCTACATTCTAAGATTTCTTCTAGTTCTGATATTCTATGTTGGAAGGACCATTCTAAGCCTTTTCCAAGGATCCTTTAAGCTCTGACATTCTGAACTGTCTGGTTTTTTAAGTTCCTTCCATCTCTGATGGCCTCTGGTTCTGCTGTTCTCTAAGCCTCAGCTTTCCTGGGCCACCAAGTCCAGGATAGTCAGTGCTTATCATTTCTCTCTAGGGGACCAAATCCCCTACTTCTGCCCTGGTCCCAGCCCTACCTCCACCTCCCACAACAGGTACCTGAAAGGCACTGGAGAGCTTTTCTCTAGGGCTGGCAAGGGCAGCAAGGATGGCAGTGGTGGTAGTGCCAATGTTGGAGCCTAGGGTGAGGGGATAGGCTCGTTCGATGCTGATCACGCCCAGACCTAGGAAGAGGTGGGTGCAGAAAGGTCAAATTCTGAGGGATCTCTGGTCACCTAGGTGTCTCCAGCTCCCTCTCTTTCTAATTCCCTTCCCTAATTCCACAACCCTTTCCACCCTATAGTCCCCAACTACCCCCAATGCAGAGACACTCACCAATGAGTGGGGTGATGGCTGAAGTGAACACGGAACTACTCTGTACCACAAAAGTCATACCAGCACCCACCACCATGGCGAAGTAGCCAGTCACCCAGGTGAAGGGATGTGGGAAATCTGTAACAAGGTACCCCACCCCATCCCCACAGCCTGTGTTAGTGGGAAAGGAGCTATTTTTATGCATCAGCTTAAATCAGTGTTAAATATCATTGGGAGACTCACATAGGGAAGATTTAGATTATGAAGAAACCTAGAGTTGAACTAGTTCAGCCTCTTTGTTTTACAGATTAGTAAACTGAGGACTACGATGGTCAAATGATTTGGCCTACATCACAAAGCTAATAAGTAGCAAGGATCCAAATACATGTCTTTTCATTCCAAATCCAGTCCTCTTTCCTTTAAACTATATTTGTCTGGTGGAGAAAAGCCAAGCTCCGAGAAACAGAGATGGTAGCTTGAAAGTCCACAGAGGACACAGAGCTAGTGGCCTATTAAGTTGGCACCCATACCTCAAGAAATGCTGATGGTTCCATAGCTGGGAATTGGAGGGTAAAATGGAAAATTATAATAATAGCTCATATCTTCATAATGGTCTAGAGTTTACTGAGTGCTAGGTAGTGATGAGAATTATGGATAAATGACTACTAAGCATCACTGAGGGTGGCTCCAGCCAGACTAACCTTATTTTCTGTGTTTTATAGGGCTACTAGGCCAAGGAAATGCTATGAACATAAGATTCCTGGACATAAGCATTTGACAGTCTCATGGTATCCGTGGGAAAATGGAGCAATTGAGGCTGGATAAACATAGAATTTGGTAGAATGACAACTGGTTGAAAACCAGAGCACCCAGATAATAAGTATAGGACTGATGTCACACCAGCCACCTTTAGTACAATGTCTGGCATCTCTGTTATTGCTGCTATTCCAGACCTGTGATTTCACTGGTGAATGGAACTTCTTAGAGCAGTGATGGGCAAACTACAGCCTGCAGGCCAGATGCCGGGCCCCACTCCCTGAAATGTTCTATCTAACTTCATGACATTATTCCTAATCTGACGAATTCAACGAGTAGGATACAATACAATGAAACTTCAAAAGATTTGCCTTAGAAACAGACTGACAGGTGAGCATTTCCTTTCCTTTGACCCTCTCTTTAAAAAGTTTGCCCATCACTGTCTTAGGGGAAAATTCTTTCTTTAATCTATGGTCTTAGACAAAACCATTAATCTGTGGTCTTAGACAAAACTATTCCTATTGGTTGATGATATGAAGATTTACTTAGAAAATCCTAGGGAATCAATCAGCAAAAGGAACAAGTTGAGACAATCGATAATTTCAGCCAAGTTATGAACTACAAAATAAAGCCACAAAAATAAATTTTTTGATTTTTTAATAATTACACATAAACATATATTTAGATAGTATTTCTACATAATAACAAAAAAATTAACAATATTAGAAAGGGAAATCCCATTCAAAATAATAACAAAACATAAAACATTTGGGAGTTAAACGTGTGGTCTTCTAGATTTGACTGGGGCATTGGGAAATTAAATGATTTCCTATGTCCATAGCTAGTATATTTAGGAAAAAGACCCAAACCCCTAAACAAGTCACTAAACTGTTTGTCTCAGTTTCCTCAACTGTAAAAATGGGGATCATAACAACACTAACTTCCTCTGGTTGTTGTATCAGAGAAGGTAATATTTGTAAAGCATTTGTCATGGTGCCTGGCAGATAGTAGGTGCTATATAAGTGCTTATCCTGTTCCTTTAGGTTGTTAGGGAATAGACGGAATAGTCTTGCCAGAGCCAGTCATGAGACTAGAGTATATGGACCTCTCCTCCCCTCTGTCCCTCACACCCCAGGATGTCCTTTCTCTGCCATATCGGCCCTCTGACCTTGGACTGTTCTCTGGGATACTGAGGTACATCTCTACCAGTTGAATTTGCCCTGTGCCCACTTTCCCTTAAGTCACCGCCAGTGCCAGCTCACCAGTGTTGATGACTGTCTGGACCACCTTGGCTACCTGTCCCTGGAGCACAGAGTTCAGCAGCTTAACCAGAAGGATGAGGCAGGTGCACAGTAGGGTAAGGGAGCCAGCAAGCAGGATCAGGCCCACAGCCAGGTCTGGCAATGAGGTGTCCACAAACAGATGCTGACCTGAAGGGGGGGCAGGACTGCTGAGAGCCTGGCAGCCAGGCCTGGAAACCTCCCTCCAGGAAAACCCCTTAGCTGGCCATCACCCTGAGCCCTGGCTAGTGCTCTAACTTAGGCTTTATTCCCCTAACCCAGATCTTCAACCTGAACCTACAGCCAGGTCTTTCACTTGAATACCCAATTGGCATGCTCAGCCCAAACACATCTAGGGGCTACCAGTAAAAGGCAGAATCAGTCTATATCTGCATCAAGCCTGCTCTCTTACCTGTAGCCATCCCCTCTTGCTCATCTTGTGCCCACTGATGCCCTAACGGAAGTATTTTGGTCCTATTTTCACTCTCCCAGATCAGAGACTATCAGGGATTTGTAGTCTAGCCTTCTGGGAGCAGATCTCTTCCCTACCCTTCCCTTTGCCCACCACCCCACCAGGATCTCCCCACGGTTAAATGACCTACATTTCTCCCCAGTGGTGTTCCCCAGGGTCCAGCTGATATTGGCATCTGCCCGGGGCATGTCAGTAACAACCTAGAAAAGGGGGGGGGAGGTACAACAGAGTCAGGGAGCTTGGCCAAGGAATTGTATCTCTTCCCCCTCCTTGCTGGGCCAAGTCTGTACACCTTAGCCCTTGTCATGGAGCTTGGGGAGCAGAAGGGTGCAAAATGTGGCAACAAAGTTATGGTAGATAAGATTAGAAAAGAGTAAGATTGGGGGGTGAGACATGAGAGGTGAAAAATAGGCTGGGGGAATGACGGTGAGTAGGAGGATGGAGATGTGCTGTTGCAAAGGAATGTGAATTAGATGAGTGAGTGATGGGGTGAAGAGGGAGATGCGTGTGTGGTAGGAGTAACACCTGTTTAACGTAGGCTGAGCTGGTCCTTGAAGGGGATAAGGAGGTCATTTGGCTTCTGGGCTGCCTGTGACCTAAAAGGTCTAGCCTACAAATAGTTGGGGTTAGAAGCTTTATAGGTCTGCAGAGAACCCCTTCCTGACCTAGCCTGGCTGATTGCTGGGGTGCCTGGAGACAGAAGGGTGTGGTACTTAATTTGAGTCTGTATGCTTTAAAAAAAAACCTCTTTACCTTCTGTTTCGGTATTAATTCTAAGACAGAAGAGTAGCAAAGGCTAGTTATTGGAGGTAAATGACTTGTGTAGGGTCACACAGGCAATGTCTAAGACCAGATTTGAACCCCAGTCCTCCTGAACGCTAGGCCTGGCGCTATCTAGCTGCTCCCATCTCCCTTTTAACATTAGAAATTGTATTTTTTTTTATCTCTTGTTATCTTCTTGTCTCTATTAAATTTGGTGGTCCATGGGTGCCCCTCTGCATTCTAATCCCTGGGATTGAACTACCAGACCCACCTAGATTTGACTTAGCTAAGAATAGAGTGAAATGAAGGATGGGGATGATATGGGAGCAAGAGCTGGTGCACTGAGAACTGCTGGGGTAAGGCAAGGTGGGGGACAGAGGTAAGCTGGAAGGATGGATGGGGGTGAAGTGGGGGTAGGAGTAAGATGGGGATGACACAGGGACAGGATTGGGGAAGATAGGGATTGGGATGAGGTGAGGGTGGGAAGCCATGGGAGTCTGAGGATGATTGGAAGGACTCTTCCTTTACATGGCACCTACCAATCTGGGTGGGTACCACAATGTGGGAAGGCTCTCTCCATTGAACCCTAAATCTCTGTTCTATGATCCCTTTTAATCTAGAGTCTTTAATGATAAATAATTCCGTTGTGCTGTGATTTGAATAAAAGGCATCATTTTTATGGAAAGACATTAATAAGTAGAAGATTTATGGCACTCCCAGGTAACTGACCTAGCAAAGCATGGCTGTCTGGACCACAAGCCCAGAGCCTGGGTGCCCTCTGGAGGCAAGCCTGAGAATGGCAAGAGTGAGGCCTGGCCTGAGCTGTGCCCTGCTGGTTCTGTCTTACTGTGTGCAACACCTGACTGGACCTTCCCTTTCTCTGCTGTGTCACGCTTGCTAATGGTTCCAGGGATCTGAGTCTTGTTCTCAGAAGGAAGGAAGTGAGCCTCCTTTTTCTCTCTTTTTCTCCCCCAAATGCCCTGTCCTCCCCAGCACAGGGATCTTCATATAGCCTTAAGCTATATGGCAATATATATAAAATATATATCATTATGAAATTTAATATATACAATTATAGAATATAAGCTACAAGTATAATATAAAATATATACAATAATAAAATATAAGTATAGTATATAATATATACAATTATGATATATAATGTATATAATTATAATATATAATATATATAGTAATAACATATGCTCTAGACCAGTGATAGTGAACACATAGCACAGGTGCCAAAGATGACACACAGAGCTCTCTGAAGCTATGCAGTGGGAGCCCCCCCGCCCACCTTCATTACTAGAAAGGCAGAGGGATTCGGGCAGAGCTAGTCCCCTCTCTCTCTCTACTGTGCCTGATGACATTTTTTCACCTCCCTCACCCCTCTGCTCAACAGCCAATGGGAACAAACAGGGGGTAAGGTGGTGGCTCACAGGCAGCAGAGCTGGAGGGGAGCAGAGCCCTCAGGCCACTCCCCTCCCCCTCTCTACACTCATTGAGGACATTCATCACTTTACCTGCCCCTCGGCCCAGCAGCCAAGTGGGAGTGCTTTCTTCCTCCCCTGTGTGGGGTGAGGGTGGTGGTAGGGCACACCTGACACTAGATGTGGGAGGTGGGGCACAGCACTTGTTCTGGGAGGTTGGGATGGGGGGTGGCATCTAGCACACCATCTCTAAAAGGTTCGCCATCACTGATACATACAATTATAATATATACTACATAAAATTACATATATAAATATATTATAAACAATATAACAGTGAGGCAATCAATATATGTATGGCCTGAACCCAATTGGACCCTGCCCAGTCAGGTTGGGACTATGGACCAGGGGCAGAAGATTGGCAAGGGCTAGGCAATTAGGATTAAGTGACTTGCCCAGGGACATCCTGCTAGCAAGTGTCTGAGGTCAGGTTTGAACCCAGGACTTCCCATCTCTAGGCCTTACTCTCAATCCACTGAGCCACCTAGCTAGCTGTCTGCACCTTACTGTTTGCAAATATGACCTCATTTTATCCTCACAACAACCCTGGGAGGTAGATTCTATTATTATCTCCATTTTACAGATAAGAAGGCTGAGAGAGACAGGTTAGGTGACTTGCCCAAAACCATGCACTGCTGGAAGCATCCCAGGTTGTATTTGAACTCAATTTTGCCTGACTCTGGGTCCAGTGCTTTATCCACAGGATACCCACCCACCTCTGCCCAAGTTCATCTTTCATTCCTTTCATCTCTGCTATTAACCTCCTAATAGTTTTTCTGGTTCTAGGCTTTCCCAGTTCTAATCTTTTCTCCACACAGCTACCAAATTGATATTTTAAAAATTCAGATGTAGTTATATCATCCTCTGACTCAAAAATGGCCAATGCTTCCCTATTGCCTCTATGAAAAAATATGAAACCATCAGCCTGGCATTAGAAGCCATTGATGCTGGATGGTATGGAAGGTCCTAGGTTCAAAACTGGTCTTAGACACTTTCTAGCTGTGTAACCCTAGGCAAGTCACTTAATCCTGATCGCCTAGCCCGATGATGGCAAAGCCATGACACACGTGCCAGCACTGACACGCATAGTCATTTTCTATGACACGTGGCCACATGCAGCCAAAGACAGAGAAGTATGGGGCCGCATGCCAAGGATGAAACACTTGCTGTAGTGTAGTGTAGACACTCTGTGCACTCTAGATGAGAATTCTACCTATATTAATTTACCTATTTTGGTTTATTAAATACAGTTAAATATTACAATTACACATTTTGTTATTTAAACTATAAATATCATGAAATTATGGTGTTTTTTTCTCGAAGTGACACACCACCCGAGTTATGCTCAGTTTTTTGGCGAATTTTAACACATCAAGCTCAAAAGGTTGCCCATCACTGGCCTAGCCCTTACCACTCTTCTGTCTTAGAACTGATATTATGATAGAAGGTAAAGATTATTTAAAAAAAAATAAGGTAATTCTAAGGCCTGTAGCATAGGACCTGGCACATAGAAGCACTATATAAATGTTAGTTGTTACTATTAATTGTGTGGTTTTGAATCAGAGGCTGGAGAACCACTTGTTAGGTAAGGTGTAACAGGGACTCCTTTTGGGTATAAGTTGAACTAGAAGGCTCCAGAGACCCATTTCAACATTCTGGGAAATGAGGGACAACTAGATGACTCAGGGGATAGAGAAAGAGCCCTGGAGACAGGAGGTCCTGGGGTCAAATCTGGCCTCAGACACTTCCCAGCTGTGTGACCCTGAGCAAGTCACTTGACCCCCATTGCCTAGCCCTGACCACTCTTCTGCCTTGGAACCAATACACAGTATTGATTCTAAGACAGAAAGTAAGGGTTTAAAAAACAAAAAGCCATTGACATATGGCTCCCAATCCCTCTTCCAGCATTGTTTTATATTTGACAGTATTTCTCACGTGCTCCTCTCTAGTCAAATTGGTCTGCTAAGCTGTTCCCTGAACACAGTAGTAGATCTCCCACTTCCAGATGATCCCTATATCTGGAGAGTCCTTCTTCCTCACCCCTGCCTTGTAGAATCCCCAGCTTCTTTCAAGGCACAACTATAGCTCATGGGCCAGCACCTAAAGGAGGTCTTGCCTGATCTCCCTCTCCCCAGCTCTCAGCACTCTCTCCCGCTTAGAATGACTTTGGAACCACTCGGTACTTACTTCTCTGGGTACCCGTGGTATGACCTCAGGTAAATCCTGGAGTTCAGAGGTTGCTTCTGTTTTTTTCTTTGCATTCCCAGCACCTAAAGCAGTGCTTAGCACGAGGCTAAATATGTATTAAATTGATGTGAGGACTCACAGCCTGGAGTCTAAGGATTCCCTTCGAGTTAAGCCTTACCCCTGATGTTCACTGGCTGGTTCTTGCCTCCAAAGGGTCAGGATTGACCACTGAGGGAGAGGAGGGAGTGGAGTTTGGATTTGGGGTGAGGGTCGGGGCTGGGATTCACCCGGGAGGGGGTGTCTGGGGCTAAGCCTTACCTGTGGAGGGGGACTCACCTCTGAGGGGCTGGGGTCACACCAAATCCGGATGAGGCTATGGTTCCGAAGTGTCTCATCTCCTGTGGCGATGCTATTGATCACGGATTTATCCAACTACGGGTGGGAAAATGAGGAGCACTGAGAGAATGGTCTGAGGAAAATCTGACCCTGGGTAAGAAGGTCCAGGACAGGTCCTCTCCCAGGGGAGGTTTCTTTCTCTTCTAATTGACATTGAACTTTAATTAGGACCACAGATCAAGACCTGGAAGGGTTTGTAGAGGTTATTTTTACTCTGTCTCATTTTACAGATGAAGAAACTGAAGCCCACAGAGGTGAAGTAACCCACTCGAGGTCATACAAGTAAGAAGAAGCAGACTTGAATTTATGTCCTTTCACTCCAAATCCAGCACTTTTTACTGGCAGCTCCCTGGCCTCCAGAGCTATTGATGGCCTTTTCTCTGACTCTTTCCTGATACCACTAGCCCATGCCAAGCCTGGCCAGGATTCCCTTTTACTTCCTTGAGAAAATTGTTCTTTTAAAAAACCCAAACACCTTACCTTCTATCTTAGCATCAGTTCTAAAACAGAAGAGCATTAAGGACTAGGGAACTGGGGTTAAGTAACTTGCCCAGGAGTCACACAGCTAAGAAGTATCTGAGGGCAGATTTGAACCTAGAACTTCCTGACTCCAGGCCTGGTACTCTATCTACTGGGCTACCTTGCTACTCCTGAAAAAAAGTTTGCTTTTGAGGAGAAAAAGGTGAACCAAATATATGGAGGAGAAACTTGTGGAATTACAAAGTCTACAATCTCATTCTGAAGGCCAACCAAGCTCCCTAGCTAATCAGTGCTACTTTTATTAACTCCATCCCTGGCCCAGTCTCTCATCACCTAGCCCTGTGATTTTATTTTCAAAGAAAGCTTCAGCCTAACCCCTTCTCTCCCACCTTCCTTAAACCTGGCTTTCAGTGTCTTCTTCCTTTTCATGATTTAATCACCCTGACCTACCCTAAAATCTCAGTGATGGGTTCCCCATTCCCCCTTTATATAGTGTCTTCCCTCACTAGAATGTAAGCTTCTTGCTGGCAGACTCCTTCTTTCCTTCTTTCCTGCTTTCCTGCTTTCTTTCCTGCTTTCCTGCTTTCTTTCTTTCTTTCTTTCTTTCTTTCTTTCTTTCTTTCTTTCTTTCTTTCTTTCTTTCTTTCTTTCTTTCTTTCTTTCT
>NC_058131.1:352900100-352935603 GCF_016433145.1 Gracilinanus agilis | reverse complement strand
TCTTTGACTTCATTACATTTTTCAGTTTTTGCAGCAAGGTAAAATTCCCTTAAGTACCACATTAAGTCAAGTACCACAATATGTTTAGCCATTCCCTAAGTGATGGGTATCCATTCTGTTTTTATTTCTTTGATCGTGTCAAAGGTACTGCCAAGAACATCAAAAATCAACATGACCAACTTCTCTCTTTGACTTTGGCCTCTTTGGGAAGTACATCTACAGTGAGATCTCTGAGTCAAAGTGTATGGACATTTTAGTAATTTTATTACTTTTAAATAAGTTTTAATTAATATTTTCTATTTCTTATTATTCTTTACTTAGTATTTCTATTTCATAGTTATCCTAAGTATCTTTCCTGCTCCCCTTCCCAGAGAGCCATCCCAAGTGACAAATAATATTTTTTAGAGATAAAAAAATCAGTAATATTGATCAATATTTTGAAAAAGTCCCAAAACTGTGTGCAGTATGTTACACATGTGGGTCTACCAGCTCCATGAAGGAGTAGATTGGGGATGTCTTTTCATATCTCTTCATTTAAGTTTTATTTTATTTTTACAATTTTGTTACATTTACTTTTGATTTTTTGGTATGTCATTCATTCTTTTCATTTGCATTGTTGTAGTTACTGTGTATATTGTTTTCTTGGTTCTGCTTACTTCACTCTGCATCTGTTCATATAGATCGTTCCATGCTTCTATCATCATATTCATCATTTCTTATAACACAGTTATATTCTATTACATTCAGGCACCACAATTTCTTTAGTCATTCTCCAATTGATAGGTATCTCTTTTGTTTCTAATTGTTGGTTATCACAAAAAATGCTGTTATTGAAAAATATATTTTATAGTATATGAGAATTTTCTTCTTGGTGATGGTTTCCTTGGGATATAAACCCAATTGTGGAATCCCTGGTTCAAAAGGTAGGGACATTTAAATTATTTTCTTTGCATAATTCCAATTTGCTTTTCAGAATGATTGGACCACTTCATACCTTTTGGGCCTGTGCCCACAGCCTCTCCAACAATGACTATTTCCGTCTTTTGTCCTTTTTTGTCTCTTTACTAGGTGTAGGGTGAAACTTCAGAGTTGTTTTGATTTACATTTCTACCATTATTAGCAATTTGGCACAGTCTTTCATATGGTTACTAATAGTTTGCAAGTCTTCTTTTAAAAATTGCCTAAATCCTTTGACCACTTAGAATATAAACTATAATACCAGTATGTAGCAGCTAGAAAAATACTTAGAGCACAGAATGTGAGCACCATATTATTTTTCATTTTTTATTGTCATGCAAAACACATTTCTATATTGGTCATTGTTGTAAGAGCACACTCATACATAACCAAAACCTGCAAATAAAACCAAAGATACACTGCTGTGAAAGACGACTCCAACAATTCTTTCTCTGGAGGTGGATAGCATTCCCCATCATGTCTTTCAGGATTGAGAGTAGCCAAGTTTTCACAGATAATTATCATTCATTATTGCTGTTACTGTGTACAGTGTTCTCCTGGTTCTGCTTATATTGGTGAGCACCATATTTTAGGAAGAATATTAATATTAGAAAGAGTCCAGAGATGGGTGAGCAGGATTATATGGAAGGAGCTGGGAATGTTTATCTGGAAGAAGCAGAGACGTAGGGGAGAAAAGGTACTGTCTCCAAGTATTTTTCTTTAGGAAGAACTCTTCAAGAAAATTAATTAGACTTGTTCTTCTTGGCCCTAGAGGGCAGAACTTAGAACACTGAATGGAAGTTACAGGGAGGCAGACCTAGGTTCAATATTAGGAAAATCTTCCAAACCTTCAGAGCTCTCCAGAATTGTAATGAGCTGCCTTAGGAAGTAAGAGTTCCTCACTGATGGAGGTTCATTTATTTACTTATTCGGAAACCCTTACTTTCTGTCTTAGTAACATCTCTAAGACAGAAAGTCAGGGGCTAGGCAAACAGGATTTAATGACTTGCCCAGGGTCACACAGTGAGGAAGTGTCAGATCCTTCTGACACCAGTCCTGGCATTCTATCCACTGAGCTACCTACCTGCCCCAAGGGAAGTTTGAAAAAATTATTTATTTTTTCTTTATAAATTTAGAGTTCCAAATTCTCTCCCTTGAGCACTCTTTCCCATCTCTCCTCCATCTACTGATAAGGCAAGCAAAATTATATCAAGTGTCTATGTAAAATTATGCAAAAATCTCATATTAGTAATATTACTCCCCCAAAAAGCAAAAAAGAATAAGAAAGGGAGAAAATTATATTTCTGTTTGCACTCAGAGATCATTAATTCTCTCTGGGGAAATGGATGGCATTTTTTCAGCATGAGTCCTTTAGAATTATCTTGGATCAAAGTAGCCAAGTCTTTCACAGTTGATTGATAGAGGTCTTAAAGACATTTCTGGACAAATTCTGGATTAGGTGACTTCTGAGGTGCCCTCTAACTGAGATTCTGCTCTTCTCGAGTATTTTTAGGTTAACATTTGATTCATGTTCTGGCTCCATATTATACCTGTGACCTTGGATAAGTCTCTGAATCACTTGAAGCCCCAAGCAACCCTCTAACACTATATGGTACAGAGATGAGATGCAGATTTACAGCAGTGGAGGAAGTTTTCATACCTGGTAGCTCCTCATATCAGTAAAATTATAGGTTTGGATGTACTATTGCCCAAAAAAGGGCTAGGTAAGATAAGGATTAGTAATAGATTAGATTAAAGAATAGCTCATAGGAATATAAGACCTTTGGATTCAGAATTGGGAAGGATTTTAGTGATCCTGTAGTGCAGAGATGTCAAACTCATAGATGGGAAAGCCACTGTACCATACATAAAGACCTTTGAAGGCACATCTTGACTCAGGAAACCACATATTAATGTTGTCTGTACTTTATTGTATTTTTATTTATTTTGTTAACTATTTCCCAGTTACATTTTCATCTGGTTTGGGCTGTACCAAAGAGTGTTGCCAGCTGCATACTGCATGTTTGACACCTCTGATCTAGTACAATCTCATTTACAGAGAAGGAAACTGAGGTCCTGAAAATTTAGTGATTTATCCAAAGCCACACAGAAGAGTAAACTGCAGAACCTTACTTCTAATCCACATCTAATGCATTTTTAAAAATAGTAAATTTAATTTAATTTTCATTTTTATTTCTGAAATCTTTCCTTTTCAAGTACTTCTCCCTCACCTACTGAGAAAGCAAGAAAAACAAAACTCAATACAAACATAATAGTTAACCTTTATATTGTGGTTATCATGGGCACTTTATAATTATTATCTTATTTGATCTTCACAGTAGCCCTGGGAGGTAGGCACTATTATTATCCCAATTTTACAGATGAGGAAAATGAGGCAAACAGATTAAGTGACTTGTCCAGAGTCAAGCTAGTAAGTGTCTGAGGTCATATTTGAACTTAATCCTGATTCCAGGCCTGGCAACCACCTAATTGCCCATGTAGTTGAGTAAAATAAATCCCCATCCTCTCTCTCTCTCTCTCTCTCTCTCTCTCTCTCTCTCTATATATATATATATGTATATATATATGTATATATATATATACATACATACACATATAGAAACATGCATGTGTATATACACATGTTTCAATTTGTACTCTCAGGTCATCATCTCTTTGCCAGGAGATGAATACCATGTTTCATCATGATGGTTAGTCACTGTTTATTTTATTTTTTCCATAATTACATGTAAAAACAATTTTTAACATTTATGGTTTTTTTTATTTCAAGTTCCTCTTGAAATTCCGTTCCTCACTCCCCTATTCTTCACTGAGGCAATAAGCAATCTGATATAGATTTAACATATGCAATGTAGTGCAGAGGTGCAATCAACCATGCAAAAGGCTAACTGCAGAATTTCTGGCAGTTGAGAGGGTTTAGAACCCTGACTAGCAGCAGTTGATCCAGGAGGCTCGGTCAGAGCAGAAGGGTCAACTGAGCTCGGTCTTTGGGCTGAAACCTGACCTTGATTCTGTGCCTTTTCTCTTGAGATTTTGTAGCTTAGCTAATTCCTCTGGATCTCCCTTACCTTCCCTATTTCAGTCCCCATTTCCTTTCCTAATTTCCTGTGGGTTTGGGAGAAGGGTGGATTTGGGTGGTAGCAATCAAACTTTGAAGACCTAGTTTTCCCCATAGTCAAGTAGGGCTTACCCTTGATACAAACTATCTCTTGATTCATACTTGATTCATCTTCCCTAACCTTAAAGGCAACAAAACCTCCTGGGGCTGAGTGAGAGCAGGTGTTGAGAGCCATTGGATGTTGAGAGCCATTGGAGAAATAGGGTCAAATTTAGGGCCTGTTATCCGGATTCTCTATGTGACCAATCCAGGCTGAGGCAGTCTTTGTGTTTGGTCCTGGTCACCTGAGCCCTGAAAAGCTCTGGTACCAGCAGGTAGGTTAATCCAAAAACAACTTGACCCCTCCAAGAGGC
Organism: Gracilinanus agilis; assembly: GCF_016433145.1. NCBI lineage: Eukaryota > Metazoa > Chordata > Mammalia > Didelphimorphia > Didelphidae > Gracilinanus > Gracilinanus agilis. The sequence continues at coordinate 352,931,154 of NC_058131.1, read as the reverse complement.
TATTAGGAGTCATTTGGAGAAACAGAGTCTGTAATAGATGTTTTATCTGGATCCCATTACAAAATCATCGGCAAGTAAAACTGTGTGTATGGTTTTTTCTGCACTGCATGTCAGATGCAGATAGAATGGACCATCTAAGGTAAAAATCTAAGGCTCCTCTTTTGACTCATTTTTAGATCCCCACCTTTTCTCAATATTCTTATTGGAAAGCTTTGAGTCCATAACCAGACCAGAAGCTACTGAGTTAACAATTCCTCTCCTTGACAATTTCTCTCCTTGATAATTAAGAAGCCTGAACCCTAAAAAATATATTACTTAGATAAGACTGGAGCCAGACAATTTAGTCCAGACTATCTGACCAGGTGCAGATATGTAAATCAAGGCAGAACGCAATTAGTAAACATCTCCATGAAATTTATTTCTGCTCCCAGAATTAACCCCTACTAATTGGTGGTTGGAATTTGGCCCTTGTCCTTGAACCCATATCTCTACTTTTTAGACTTTAATGGATTGTGTATGATTTGTAACCCCTTCACAGCTGTGACTCTTTGTGTTCTTTGTTTGAAATCAGTATAGAATAAATTCCAAAATCCCATAGCGTTGGATCAGCATGGGCTAACCACTAGTTCGGCTGTTCTCAGTTTCTTTTTCCTGTTTTAACAATCCGACGCTGTAAAACGCCACTCAGAACCCTTACCATATAGAGGCTGGCCCTCTATAAGCAGGCCCTTTCTCAGTCTCACATTCCTGTGTCCCTCCCCACCTGGAGCTTCTCCCTAGGTGGTTGTTAGAGAAACCTTGTATCCCTCTGTTCTTTATAATCAACCCTAAAACTTAATAAACCCTGTTGTCATTTAATCAAACCTTTTGCTAAATCAATCATTGAACAATAAAAGAGGGATAAGGAGAGAAAGGAATAGTTTCTCTTTGGGTCCTGAGGGGAGTTGGAGGCGTCCATCTTGGAGAAAGTGGTGATCTCTATACTTCCTCTGAGAAGCCCTTCTATTTCACAGACAGGGAAGAGCTTTGGGACTCTTCCTTTGTCAACCTGAGAAACTGACTAGAAAGCCCTCTAATTAGTTTCAAACCATTTCTGACTGGCCCCAACCTTTTGTCTGTAGAAGTGCCCTTCCTACCTGAAGGGTTCAGCCTGTTTCCCTTCAGTGTCCTCTGTCTCAAGCCTGTGTACCCCGTCTGTGTCTCCCTGTTGCAGCTGCTATCCAACTACCTCAACCTCTCCCCTTGCCTCTCATTATACTTCATTGTCCTGTATTTCCCTAAACTCAGCCATTCCCTTACATCTCTCCTACCACCTCAATCTATTACCTCCCCTATTGTACCCTCCTTTCCCACCTACTGACTTAGGGACCCACACCCCATCCACTTTCTTTATTCCCTTATTACAGCAATCATATAAGACACTTTTCCATATTAGTGATTTTGTGGAAGAAAATTTGAACAAAAAAATGAAGAAAGAAGGTGAAATATAGTGTGCTTCTATCTGCATTCAGACTCCATCAGCTCTTTCTCTAGAGATGGATAGCATTTTTCATCATGAATCCTTTGCTATTGTCTTAGATCAGTGATTCCCAAAGTGGGCGCCACCGCCCCCTGGTGGGTGCTGCAGCAATCCAGGAAGGCGGTGATGGCCACAGGTGCATTTGGGGAGCAGTGAATAACTGTAAGGGGGCAGTGATAGTATGTGACAGGGGGTGCTAAGTAATATTTTTTCTGGAAAGGGGCAGTAGACTAAAAAAGTTTGGGAACCACTGTCTTAGATCATTGTATTGCTGAGAGCAGCTAAGTCTATCATAGTTAATTGTCCCACAACATTGCTGTTACTGTATACAATATTCTCCTGGTTCTGTTTACTTCACTCTGCATCAGTTCATGTAAGTCTTCCCAGATGTTTTTGAAACAGTTCACATAAATCCCACATGTTTTTGAAATTATCTTGCTCATCATTTTTTATACCACAGTAGTATTCCATTCCAATCATATACCATAATTTTATCAGCCATTCCTCATACCCTCAATTTCCATTTCTTTGCCATCACAAAAAGAACTGCTATAAATACTTTTTGTACAAATAAGTCCATTCCCCCTTTAAAAATATTTTTGGGAAATAGACCTAATAGTGGTATTTTGGGGTCAAAGGGTATACACAGTTTTATAACCTTTTGGGCATAGTTCCAAATTACTCTCCAGAACAGTTGGGTCATTTCACAAATCCATTATTAGTGCCCAGTTTTTCTGCATTCCCTCCAGCATTTGTAATTTCCTTTTCTGTCATATTAGCCAACCTGATTCGCTTGAGATGGTACCTCAGAGTGGTTTTAACTTGCTTATCTCTAATCAATAGTGATGTAGAGCATTTCTTTCATACAGCTATACATGGCTTTGATTTCATCATCTGAAAACTACCTTTTCAATTCCGTTGACCATTTTTCAACTGGACAGTGACTTGTATTTCTATAAATTTGACTCGATTCTCTCTATTTTTGACAAATGAAGCTTTCCTCAAAAATATTGCTTTAATGTTCCCCTACCCCCAGCTTTCTGCTTTCCTTCTAATCTTGGTTGTATTGGTTTTGTTTGTGCAAAATGTTTTTAAAAAATCAAAATTATCCATTTTAGATCCCATCATGTTCTCTCTTATTTGGTTCTAAATTCTTCCCTTATCTATAGATATGACAGGTAAATGATTCCATGTTCTCCTAATTTGCTTATGGTTTTACCCTTTATGTCTAAATCATATACCCATTTAGGATGTATTTTTGCTTAATTGTTTTCCTTTGTCATGATGGATTCAATATGAAAAGGGTGTGGTGGGAAATGAATATGATTTAAATGGCAAAAGGCATCAATAAAGATATTTCGAATTTGAGAAGAAAAAAGTATACCCCATACAGATGTCATAGAAGCAATGTTATGATTATAATAACAGATAGTTTTGGAGAAGCAGATAAATGCTTTCAGGGCCAAATAGAGCTTAAGTCAAGAGCCAGAGATTGAAAGGCTACAGTGAGGAAAGGAGGGGGTAAAACACTCCTGGTCTCAAACCCCTTCCCCTCTAACTGCTTCTGCTTCAGTTGGTAATGAAGACAGGAATAAGATTCTTCTGGTGAGTTTCTGTTATGGCTGAAACCCCAATAATGTTTCTTTCTTAAATTTATATTCCTCTCAGGTCAGTTAGAGGAGATATATATAGAAATTATTTATCTAACTGTTGAGGACAGAGGAGATCTTAAACTGGCAGCCAACAGGATTCAATCTAGAAGTTCAGACTGAATTGTAAGTATCTTCCAAATAATTATCAGGCACAGATTTGAAGGTAAAAAGTTATATTAGGAATTAACAAGGAAAATTAGAGAAGTTAATGAAGGTATATTAAATAAAGGAAAGGTGACCCTAAACTGTTAAATTGATGACCCTTCCCCCTCCTCACTGGAGGAGAGGAAGCATTTAACTATAACTGGCTCTCTTGCTATAGATAAATATCTTACTCTCTATTTACTAAATAATTAAATTATTAAATAATGAAGAATAGTAATGACAAATAGGCTAACCCTATGAGTAGAAACTACTGGCTTAAGCTACAATGGTCTCTCAGGAGAAACCCCAAGTCAGCAGAAACAAGCAGAGTGTCTGCTCACATCCAATCCCACAAATAAACTGTCTTCAACCCTTCTCAACTGCCCCTCACCCAAAGTTCTCCAAGGGGGGGTCCCCTGGAATTCTGGGTGAGGTTCTCCCTGTACCTTTGCAGGGATTCCATGCTTTTCATCTGCACACAACAGCAACCCATCATGCCTCCTTTTCTATTTCTGTACCTCTCCCACAGGGATACAGGGACACGCCCAGATCCATCTCCCTAAATTCCTCCTCAGGGACTGGTCCTGCCTCCAGGCTTGTTGTGGATGCTCTTTCTGGGTTCAGGGAAGGTAGATAAGGTCAGTTGTTCTAAGATCTCTCTGCCCTGGGTCCCCTTGGCTAGACCTGTACAATCATTAATCCAGGCTTGGCCCCACAGATGGGCTAATGTCTCCTGGGGCTAAAGTCCCCAGCCAAAATTAGCTGAGGCTGCTTCATACATTTCTCAGAAGCAAACTGACTGTCAAAACAGGATGCCCAGCCCTGCTGGAGTGTTTCCAGTTATAAAATCTCCTAGTAGGTCTTCCTACCTCTACTGTCTTTCCCTTACAATTCAGCCTTCACTTTTTGCCAGAACAATTTTATTTATACATATATTTGATGGTGACATTCATTTGTTCAAAAAATTAATTAATAAGTATTTATTAAATGCTTACTGTGTGTGCATGCTGCCGTGGCTGGTATTGGGGAGTATTAACTACAAAAGTGAAACATTCCCGGTCTTCAGGAAGCTTACATTCTACTGGAAAACTTTCAGTTGCTCCCTATTGCATCCTGAATTGAATTCAACTCTATCACTTGGCTTTCAAAGCCCTCCATAATCTAATGCTATACTCTTTATCCAGACTTTCCTCATGCTATTCCTCTCCACCATGCTCTAAAGGCGATGCAGCACAATGCAATGAAAAGTGTAGTAAAAGTGGGTTCAAATTCCTTCAGACACTCATTAGCTAGACAACTTTGGGCAAGACACTTAATTGCTCTGGAATTCAGTTTCATCTTTTTATAACCCTTACTTTCTGTCTTAGAATCAAAACTAAGTATCAGTTCCAAGGCAGAAGAGCAGTAAGGACTAGGTATTGGAGGTTAAGTGACTTTTCCAGGGTCACACAGCTGGAAAGTGTCTGAGGTCAAATTTGAACCCACGACCTCCTGTCTCCAGATCTGGCTTTTAATCCACTGAGTCACCTAGCTGCCTCTAAGTGGTATATTTTTAATAGGGAGTCAGTGAGGTACAGTGGAAACACTGGCTCCTATGTCAGAGGACTTGGGTTTAAATCCCCACTCTGATATTTAGTACTGGTATCATCTTAGACATGCCATTTTATTTCCCTAGACCTCATTTTCCTCATCTGTCAGATGAAGAACTCTTCAGAGATGGCCTCTGAGGTCCTTTCCAATTCTGGATCAATGATCCTATGGGTTATTCTTTGAAAATGCCCAGCATTCTATTAATTCTGTGTTTGTACTTAAGCTATTCCCTTTGCCTCAAGTATCCTTTTTCCTTGCCTTTGCCTATGGAATTCCTACCCATCCTTCAAAATCCAACTCAAAAGCCACTGTCTTCAGGAAGCTTTCTCTGATCCTTCCAGTCAGTAACACATTTCCCCTTAAGACTTCCCATGACATTTGGTTTTGCACCTCTCCAGTGCAGAATTCTGAGCATGTGTATTATTATCCTTCTCATACTAGTCTATGAGCTCCATGAAGGCAGGGAACACAGTCCACCTAAATTTTGTACCTCTCCTAGTTTCAGAACACAATACTCTTCATCTAGCAGGTGCTTAATAAATGTTGAGTGAATGTCAAATGAATATGAACCAGATTTTATGAGCCAACCAGTGTTCAACTTATCTTAGTTCATCTCAGTTCAATTTAATTATATTCAACTCAATAAATATTTGGTGAGAGTAGGGCACTAAGGGGAAGAGATGAATAAGACACTGGGACTAAGTCTTTGCCCTTACAGAGCTAACAATCTAGCAGGAACAGAGTTTTTAGGGGTCTATTCATTTGGGAGAGGAGGTCAAAGACAATGGGACACAAGGAGAGTGCTGTTAGAGATCTGATCAGAGTAAGAGGCAGGGAGGAGTGGGAGAGGGCTCAGCTGGGGTCGCCAACATCTTCCAGTTGGGGTAGAACTACTGGCAGAGGAGAAAATGGGCCATATGATAGTTTCTTATTTTAACCAATTCTTGCTAATTAAGTCCTAAACTCAGCTGTTTCTATGCTGCAGAAGGAATGCAAAGTGCTGTCCATACCTTTAAATATCTGTGCCCTGGCTCAAAGCCCAAGTTGCTCTGCCCTAGTTACTACTCTAAGAAGATGCTGTTAGCTACATGCAGAAATAACTATTGGAGGCATTAAGTAGTTAATTCAGTAAGTTAGGTACAAACTGCTATAGTGACACTGAAAAGAGAGAAATGACTTGAGGTTGGACTGATCATTAAAGAGATGGTAGAGAAGTGGTCTCACATGTTATAAAGGAATCAGATTGGCAGGAACAGCGGACAAAAAGGCATTCTTGATCTAGAGAATGGGGCGAGGCTAAGAGGCAGAAAATCAGGAGGAATGTGTTTTAGAGATAATACATAATTTGGCTTGTTTGGATTGGGGAGGGAGGCAAGACAGCATGAGAGAAAAAGAGCTAGACTTTGAGTCCAAACTTGGGTTTGAAATCTGGCTGCTGTGTTATCTGTGACCCAGGGCTAGTCATTTCCCCAAATCAGATACCTCCCCCTCTTTCCTCCTGCTTCTTCATCCATAAAATGAGGAAAGGAACACTTTTACTCTCTAATTCACAGGACTAAGAAGGATATTTCTTTTGAAAACTTAGAACTTTAAAAATAGAAATACTTCTTTTATGTTATAATTGTCTTTGAATTGATACTGTCAGTTCCAAGGCAGAAGGGTGGAAAGGGATTGATGAGATTCTGCACAAAGAGCACAAGGACTTGATCATGTGTGAGACTCAAGGTTGCAGCTGTTTAACATGTGTTAAATGCAGGACTTCCTTGTACCACACTCTCTATCAAGTACATAACATTGATTGTTCTGGCTCCATTATCCTGGAAAGCAAAGAAAAGGGTCAAACCAGGGAATGCTATTTCCCATTTATTTTGAGATCTAGTCTCTTTTTCTATTTTCTTTCATGATGTGGCAACTTAATGTAGTCCAGACTGCTATATTGGGTTAGTGAATGATTGTCGTTGCAAGATTATGGGACATGATTTGCTACAAGAACATGTTGTGATTTGTGAATTTTTTCCTTTTTCCTAGAATTTTTCATATTTTTCATATTCTATATTTCACTCAGAGGTTATTTTTTATTTCTTTGGATTCTTTGATGTTTTTGATAATTGATTCATATAACTTATTATTCCACTATGTATCCCTATGTGATTCTTATATGCATCCCTGTATCTTCTTCAGGGAGGAATGTGTTATTATCCTCCTCACGGGGGACTATGTTATTGTTGTGAACTTTGATTTGAATTTGAGCCTAATTTGGAACATGAGACTACCTCCCAGAATCCAGAAGGTGAACTTTTTGGAGAAGGCACCATGAAGATGCCTGCAGAGACCATACCCAGCACCAAAAGATCCAAAGTGAACTTTGGGATGTGCTGAATTTGAACTATAGTGGGGTCGAATGTATTTGTGTTGAATGTACACTCTTATGCCAAAAGGGGACTGCCCCCTAATTGTCTTTTTGTTGATGCACCTAACATTGGTTTTGTTCTTTTTCTCTTTTATTTCCCTCTTATCCCCACATTATTTTAATTTCCCTTTATAAGCTGTAATGTTGTAGGTACCTCTAGTTAAAGTTATAAGTTAGTTATGTTTCCGTGATCCATTGGGGATCATCTCCCAAAGGATCACAGAGGGGAATGTGTAAATAGAAATTTGATATACCTGAACTACATTACCCAGCATCCTTTTAAGTTATGTCCTCTCTTGGCATCCTTACCTTTTAGGAAATAAATTTGCTGGAAACCCTGCCCTCAGGGGGACTCTCTGCTCTGACAGCTCTGGTCTCTCTCCCAGGTGTTCAGTCTGGGAAGCTTCTCTTTTACTGAGGCTATTTTTTCTTTGCTTCAAGTTATTATTATTATTAAATCTTATCCAAAATAATACTTGGAGTATTTTGGATATTAGTTTTTTAATCTTACAGTGTCCAGCATGGACTGGATGGTGGGGGGGAGGGAGGGCAGAAGGAGATGTTAGGTATGACACTGAGGTTTCCCCTTAGAAGAGCAGTGATGCCTGTGATATGAAATTCAAGTCTAGAGGAGGAGCAGGTTTGGGGAGAGGAGAGATTATGAGCTAAATCTGTCTCCTGGGTTCAGAAATTCCCAGTTCCTAGATAAAGCCCCCTTGGGAAGTCTACACCTACTGGCTGCCCACCTGTTTGAATTGCCAGTGCCATAGCATCTTTTGCCTGGCTTGATCATGGATTGTACTCCTAGCCCTTAAATCAGAAACTTATCAGTGTGGCCTCGAATCTGCCTCCTTGGTTTCCCTATCTATAGAGAAGACTGGTTGAGCAACTTTTGAGATCCTTTCCAGAAAAAAAATTCAGTGATCCTTCCCTTCCCTTTTTTGCCTTCCCTTGTCTTGCCTTTCCTGGCTGCATCACCATGCCTCAACTACCCTTTCACCCTGAGACTTCCTCAGCACTTAGGACCGTCTAACTTTAGAATTGCCATGACAACCACCTTTTCCCATTGGCCAGTTCCTTCTGGGGACTCCACAATGGGGAAAGTTACAGGCCTTCTTTGCTCCATTCTCTTCTCAGCTGTGCTTTTCCCTCTCAAAGCTTTGCCACTATCCCCCTTGAGCAGTAAGGGCTAAGCAATGAGGGGTTAAGTGACTTGCACAAGGTCATACAGCTAAGAACTAGATTTGAACGTAGGACCTTCCATCTCTAGGCCAGGTTCTCAATCTACTGAGCTACTCAGCTGCCCTCTTCTCTTTAAAAAAAAAAAACCAACAAAAAAAAAAAACCCCTTACCTTCTGCCTTAAACTTGACACTAAGTATTGGCTCTAAAATGGGGAATGAAGGCTAGCCAATGGGAGTTAAGTGACTTGCCCAGGGTCACACAACAAGGAAGTGATTGAGGTCAGATCTGAACCCAGGACTTCCTTTCTTTAGGCCTGGCTCTCTATACACTGAGTTACCCAATTGTCCCAAATGTAAGACTCTTTAATGCAATGATCCAGGACGACCCTGAGGGATTTAGGAGAAAGAATGCTATCCACATCAAGAGAAAGAACTGTGAGAGTAGAAACACAGAAGAAAAGCATATGATCCATCACCTGTTTATATGGGCATATGATTGGGGGTTTGGGGGTATAAAAGATTACTCTATTACAAAAATAAATAATATAGAAATAGGTTTTGAGTGATAATGCATGTATAATCCAGTGGAATTGCTTGTCAGCACTGGGAGAGAGGAGGGAAGAAGGGAATATAAATTATATTTATATAAATATAATTTTATATTTATATAAATATAAAACCAAATGTAAGCCTCTTGAAGTCAGGGACTATCTTTGTGGTTGCATTTATATTTCCTAAACTTGACACAGTACCTAGCAAATAGTAAACATTTAATAAATGTTTACTGTCTTTTTTCTCTTTTTCCAGTTAAAAAGCACTTATTTTCTCTCCATCCTGCCTCTTCCCTCACTGGGGGGAAAAAAAAAGGTAAAACAAAACCATTGTAACAAATATGCCGAGTTAAGCAGAACAAATTCCCACATTAGCCATGTTCAAAATGTGCATCTTGGTCTGCCTACTTTACCTCTCTGGCATGAAGTGGGTACTGTTACTCTTTTACTAAGCCTTGGTGGACTTATCTCAGGTCAGAGAATTTCACACCCAAAAGGGACCTCAGGGATTATCTTGTCCAACTCTTCCTCAGGGCAGGAATCTATCCTCTAACACCCTCCAACAAGTGGCTTCCTCTCTGGGTCCAGCCCTTGGTCCCTGAGCAACAGCTTTCCTCTCCACCGAAGGTCCCCAGGCATGCGATGGGGGCAAGTCTAGATGGACTTCATGTTCTGAGAGGTGAAGGCCTGCTGACCCCTTGCTGATCATTGCTCTGACGCCAGGGAGGTTTGCCAGGCTCCAGTGGTTCTCCCAGCCTGGGCAGTAGACCAGAAGCTTGTGTTCCCCCATTGGGGGCAGAGTTCACAGATCAACCCTCTGTACTCTATTTTGGGCCGAATATAGTCCTCTCACTGCCCCACCTCCCCACGTTAGGCATCCTTTGCTTCTGTACTGTGCCATGGGTCCAAGGAAAACTGTCATGGCAGCCTGTTAGGATCCGTTCTTGCCGTCAATGATTGCCTCCTGATCCATCTCAGAATTACAAGATACCTCAGTTCCTGAAGGGCTGAACAGAAACCCTGAATGAATGTTGATCTGTTTGGGGTACCTACATGGGCAGCATATGGAGAGGTAAGAGTTAAGTCGGAAATTAAAGCCACAAAAGAACTTAATGATCCCTGTGGTTTGGTCTGGTCTGGTCTGGTCAATGTATTCCTTAAGGCTAAATGCCCCTTATCTAATGAGCTATCTGTCTGGAAGAATGAACTCCTGCGGTAGTTGGTAGCCCAGTAGAAGAGTGCCAAGTCTGTTTATGGGAGGTCCTGGGTTCAGACCTGGCCTGGCACTTCCTAGCTATGTGACCCTGGACAAGTCATTTAGTTCCAGTTGTCTAGCCCTTGCTGCTCTTTGCCTTGGAACCAACACTTCATATTGATTCTAATACAGAAGATAAAGATTAAAAAAAGATGAACCTCTGAGGTATAAGAAAAACATTTTTACATATAGACAAGGGCATGAAAAAAGGCCCAATAAATCTGTAAAGTCAGCAATGGAATGAGTCACACTCTCTTCCTCCCTTTGCCCCTTTGACCAACTACAATTCTCAAAGATCCCAAAGTGAAGATCTGAGAGTGGAGAGAACTGATAACAACTTCCTTCCTTGCCAATCGCTGCCCTAGAACCCTAGGAAGTAAGATTCTTCTTGTTCATGTATCTGACTCTTTGTGACCCTGTTTGGGGTTTTCTTGGCAGAGATACTGGAGTGGTTTGCCATTTCCTTCTCCAGCTCATTTATAGATGAGGAAACTGAGGCAAAAAGGATTAAGCATGATTTGCCCAGGGTCACATGGCTAGTTAGTGTTTAAGGTCAGATTTGAGCTCAGAAAGATGAGTCTTCCTGACTCCAGATCTGGCACTTTATCCACTGTGCCATCTAGCTACACTGGGAAGTAAGGACCATTACAAAAATGTCACTAGCACTCATCAGAGATAGAACCTTTCATGTGTAAACAGGAAAAACTAGTGCTAGCCTCGGTAACCCCATTCTTACTAACTATTGTGGGATGTTCTGATCCCTGTGAACCATCTGGGGTTGGTGCCACCTTTTATCAGCTAATCTGACCCTTCAGATGGCTGCAGTACAAATACAGTTCTGCCCATAAACTCAGCTCAGTGGGTGAGTCCAAAGGACTCTCAACACCTTAGTTTCCAGCCTTCCTAAGGACTTGCCTGGCTATAAATAATAAATAGCCTTCAATAAACCTCATTAGGATCCTAAGTCTTTTTTTCCCCAGTGTGACCAATGAATCAACACCCTCGTATTCACATGTATGCACATAGACAGAATCACTCGCTTAGAGGAGCCTTTGTTGCTCAATGAGAGTGAGAATGCTCAGGAGGGTTTCATCAACTCCCCTTTCCAATTGCTCCTATGAAGCCCAGGACAGAATGAATTCAAGGTCCAGGGAGAATGACTGCCCCCTCCATATGTATCCTTAATTCTTCCTCCTTTTATCTCTTCACATGGGCTCCATACCTTGGCATCATTTTTTAAATAACCCATACCTTTCATCTTAGAATCAATACTGGGTATTGGTTCCATGGCAGAAGAGTGGTAAGGGCTAAGCAATGGGGGTTAAGGTCATGTGGCTAGGAAGTGTCTGGAGTCAGATTTGAACCCAGGACCTTTTGTCTCTAGGCCTGGCTCTCTATCCACTGAGCTACCCAGCTGCCTCTCTTGGCATCACTTTTGAACCCACTCCTCCCCACATCCACTCAGTTGTTAAATTCTGCCCACTGTATACAGACACGTCTTACATCTGTCTCTTCCTATCCAAGAGCTCTGGTACCACCCTAGTTCAATCCCTCATGCCCTTTGCCCAGTAACCTCTCAGTGGTCTAGGCAAAGCAGGTGCCAACCTTTATCAGTAGAGGAAATTTCCTTACTGGGAGTTTCCTATAACTCCCAGGTAAAAGGTTTGCTGTTACCATTCCTAAGAGCAGAGATGAATCCCAACCTTGCTTCCCTATTCCCAGTTTGGAATAGTTGTCCTCAGGCCAGCTAGAATGCTCTTATTAGAGAAGCCTTCCTGGTCCCCTCAAATCAGTCTAAAGTAAGGAATTCTCTCACCAACACACCAACTTGAAGTCCTGAAGCCTGGGCTCACACAAACAGGCTTCTAGTTCAGCATCCCTGCTGAATCTTCTTTGGTGGGCTTTCCCTTCTAGGTGGTTGTCCTTGAAAATAGTTCACAGAGGGAAAGGAGAGGGGGGAGAGAGAGAGAGAGAGAGAGAGAGAGAGAGAGAGAGAGAGAGAGAGAGAGAGAGAGAGAGAGAGAGAGAAAGAAAGAAAGAAAGAAAGAAAGAAAGAAAGAAAGAAAGAAAGAAAGAAAGAAAGAAAGAAAGAAAGAGAAAGAAAGAAAGAAAGGAAAGAAGGAAGAAAGGAAGAAAGGAAGAAAGGAAGGAAGGAAGGAAGGAAGGGAGGAAGGAAGGAAAAGAAAGAAAGAGATGGAGGGAGGGAGAGGAGAGACAGAGAGAGAGAGTCAGAGACACAGAGAGAGAAAGATAAAGGGAGGAAGGGAGAGGGATGGAAGGAGAGAAAGAGAGAATCAGAGAGAGAGAAAGAAATAAAGGGAGGAAGGGAGAGGGATGGAAGGAGAGAGGAGAGAGAGAGGGAGGGAGAGAGGAGGGAGGGAGGGATGGAAGGAGAGAGAGATAGAGACAGAGACAGACAGAGACAGAGACAGAGACAGAGAGAGAAGCAAAGTAGATGATTCTGCTATCTGATCAGTGAGGTGACTTCCACCTGGCTCATTGGGGCTGGCTACAGAGTCTCTTTCTGGCATACATCTCTGGTTTGGTGCCATCAAACTGACCAGTCCTCTTGAGTTTCTTTTATTGGCATTCTTAATGTTTGTTGCTATCTTTGTTTTTACATCACTGTCCTCAGGTATACATCCCTACCTCTGCTCCTGCCCAGTGAGCCAACTCTAGAGATCAAGAATTAAAAAAAAAAAAAAAAAAAAAAAAAAAAAAGGCACTTCAGCAAAACTAACCAACACAGCAGCCTTGTCTATCAGTGGGTCCAATGCTGTGTGGGTATTTCACACTCAACATCTTCCAAACTGAACTCATTATGTCAGCTCCACTCCACCCCCTGCCAAGCTCTCTCCTTCTCTGAACCTTCCTCTTATGCTGAGGCCACCTCCATCCTCCAAGTCACCCATGCCTGAAACCTTGTTATCTTCTACTTTTCACTCTCACTCATCAGTGTGCTGGTAAATGTTTAACAATCCATTCTTGGAAAAGTACACGGGATACATTTTTAAGTTTATTCTGCATAATTAACATTTTCTCCATCACTTTTCTAAGTCTAGATGATCAACAAAACAATAAATCAAGCCCTGGATTTGTAGGAATTGCTGATTTCTGAAGTGTAAATGCTCCCACTGAAAATATAGCAATTCAGCTCTGGGAAGTGGGCTCCAGCATGCTATTTTATTTTTTACCTTCTGTCTTAGAATTAGTACTAGGTATTGGTTCTAAGGCAGATGCGTAGTAAGGGCTAGGCAATGGGGGTTAAGTGACTTGCCCAGAATCACACAGCTAGGAAGTATCTAAGGCCACATTTGAATCCAGAACCCCGTCTCCATGTCTGGTTTTCTTTCCTCTCAGCCACCTTACTGCCTCTCCAGTCCACTCTTGTTCCTATGTACCCCACATATCCAATTCATAGCCAAATCTTAAGGTTTCTAACTTCACAACTTCTCTTGCATCTGTCCCCTTATCTGCACTCACATGATCATCTCCCTTCTTGCTTGGGCTATTACAGTAGCCCTCTAATAAGGATCCTTTCCTCTACCCACTCCCCAATTCAATTCATTCTTTACTTATTTGTCAATGTGATTACCAAGAAGTCTAGTTGTGTGTGGTGGTCTTTGGCCAGGTCCTGTGGCAACCCCTACAGAGTGATACATGCTAATGACAGGGAGCGTAGTAAGAATTTTACTAGGTGAGAGCAGGAAAAAAACAAGGCTGTAAAATGTAAAATAGACATGCTTCAAGTCACATAAATCCCATTTTGACTACTCCGGAGCTGATACAACATCCAGGCTTGGGGGAGAAAAGCAAATGCAGGAAGAGAAGTCATAGCTCTTCTGATCAGATGAGGCCCTTGCCTTGGGCAGGCTCCTATGACATCTGAAGGGGAGGGGGATGAGCCTCACCATGAGGAACAGAAAGAAGCAGAGACAGATCTATTTACTGATTGCATCTGTCAGTTACGGGGTCTGATCTTGCATCATTTATCCTTGCCCTGTGCTGAGCATTACATACTCAACTGACTAAGTAAATCCTTTTAAATAGACTCTTTGCTTATGATGGATTAGTCATTTTCATTATCACAGTACCGGAGGTTACGATGGCTGTCTCAAACTCATATGATAGTAAATGTGTCCTCGTCACTCGCCTCAGATTCCTATTATTTCCAAGATCAAAAATAAACTCCTTGGTTTCTCATTCAAAGGTCTTCACACCTTGACCCCTTCCTATTTTCTCCAGCCTTCCCCTAAGTGTTTTGACATTCTCTAAGTACCAGTGGAGTGCTTGGGTTGTCTATCTGCATTTCCTCATTTTTAATTTATGTTATATGGCTTTTCTGATCACACAATTCCTTGATGATGTCTTTTCTGCCATTTTTGGAGTGAAAGGCATAATTGGTAATATGCTTCAGCCTACTTCTGCCCATCATGAGTCACTTACAATTAGGTTGCCTATAATTTTGATTCCTTGAAGATTTTGGTATTCCATGATTCATAAGTATATAGCATCACCAAAAGAATCTTGGTGTTAAACGTATCATTGAAAGTGCTTTGTAATGTCTCAAAAGCAATTGAATCCACTCTTTTCCATTCCACTCTTCAAATTCTCTTCAGTTATGGGTCCCATTCCTTGCCCAGCTGGAGTGGCTGCCCAACCCATACTCAATGACCTAGCTATCCAACTGTATATCAGCCTTTCAACAGGCATCTTTTGTCCATTTAGCTTTTTCTGTGTGGATTTTTAGTCCTATATCCTTTGATTTTCCTCATCAAAGAAGCCCTGGGGCTTGGCGCAAATAGCCTGATATCATTCACAAACAGGGCATCTAGAAGAAATTTCTCATTCATTTGTATTGGGCACTGGATATCCTCTATAACCATAGCTAATACTTTGATGAGTGTGCATCTCCCCATTTTACATATTGTTTAAAATTTACAGTCATAGAATCATTGAATGAATTTCTCTCTGTGGTTTTATTCATCAAAGAATCTTGCGTATCTTACACTAGAACCCCCGCTGGACCCGGAGAGGCTGAATTAGATCCTGCATACCTTCCCTCTCCCTAAGGAACTCTTCTTCTCTGGATCCCCTGCACATGGTTTTTATAGCTTTCAGTTCTAAGGCATCCGAACCAATTAGATAAACAGGGGATTCCTTTTCTCACACTCTTGAACTTGTCGAACTTCCACCCTGACATTTTTTTTTAACTCTTACGTTCTATCATAGAATTGACACTAAGTATTGGTGCCAAGGCAAGAGAACTTTAAGGACTAGGAGATTGGCATTAAGTGACTTGCCCAGAATCACACAGCTAGAAAGTCTGAGGACACATTTGAACCCAGGACTTCCTGTAGCTTGCTATCCACTGAGCCATCTAACTGTCACCCATCCTGACATCTTAGAGAAAAATTATTAACTTAGATTTGGGCTTATGTTTCAGGCTCCCCAAAGGGAAAAAATGTTACTTAATGGACATAGAAAATCAGACATGGGACAAATATTCGTTTTCTATCTTCAAAAGAAATACTAATAGGGGGCAGCTGGGTAGCTCAGTGGATTGAGAGCTAAGCCTAGAGACGGGAGGTCCTAGGTTCAAAACCGGCCTCAGACACTTCCCAGCTGTGTGACCCTGGGCAAGTCACTTGACCCCCATTGCCCACCCTTACCACTCTTCAACCAAGGAACCAATACACAGAAGTTAAGGGTTAAAAAAAAAGAAAAAAATTAAAAAAAAAAAAAAGAAAAAAGAAATACTAATAGACACAAAAGACAGAACAACCTTAAAGGGCTTCTAAAACAGTAAATATGGTGACCACAGTGGTTTGGGAGGCTGATACTTAATCCTCATGTAAATAAGAAGCAATTTGCAGGACAGCTGATTACAAAGTTTATGTTTCACCTTGGCTCTGCACTGTCTCCCTCCAAGTTCATGTCTTTTGATAAGCCAGGCCAGGGCCTCGGGGTCCTTCTCCTATTATTAGTAGCTGTCCTTACAGATGCAGAAGTTTTCTTTACTGTCAGTCAAGCCAATACACAGTATTGATTCCAAGATAGAAGGTAAGGGTTTTAAAAGAAATAAGAAAGGCTATGTCGATTAATTGCTACTTTCAGCATCTTTATGACTTTCCAGGCTAAAATATCCCTTCCTACCCATGATTCCCCTACATATATTGACTTTTCCTATTAAGACTGTAAGCTCCTTGAGGGCAGTGACTGTATTAATTTTTTGTATTTGTATTTCTGCTACTTAGTAAAGTATGTGATACATGGTAAATATTTTTTTTAAACCTTTACCTTCCATTATAGAATCAATACTGTGTATTGGTTCCAAGAAGAGTGGGAAGGGCTAGGCAATGGGAATTAAGTGACTTACCCAGGGTCACATGGCTAGGAAGTGTCTGAGGTCAAATTTGAACCCATGACCTCCTGTCTCTAGGACTGCTCTCAATCTACTGAGCTATTCATTTTAGTTTTTGAATAACTAAAGATGTGGTCTGCTTTAGAAAGTTCTCTATGAAAGTCAGATTATGTCTCACATTTTCATGAAGAATACTTTTGAGGCATGTACAAGCCCTCTTTGCAAGAACTTTATAAAGTCAATAAAGTAGGCACATGTATATATATGTACATATATATATATAGCTAATCTCTTCTCAGTTATACTTAAAAAAATATTACAGGGGACTGGCCAGGTATTGGCTCAGCAGCCAGTTGAAAAGCTTTTCCTTACCACAGAGTAAATGAACAGGAAACAATTATTAAATCCACATGCATGTTCCAAAGGAAGAAGCAGCGTCCTCATTATGTATGCCTGGAAGCAGGCTCACCAGACATCCACCTGGGCAATTGCATTAGGCAGAGCACGCCATGTGTGCTGCTAAAGCCTAGGTTATCTATCATAGATAGGCCAGTTCCTCATTAAAGGAACATCTTTCTTTTTTTTGTCATTTTGACAACTTCTTCTCTTTAAGCAATTTCTTTCTATTTTATTTCTAATGTATTCTTTTTCAGCTTTCTTTTATTTTTAAAACTTACATGTAGGAACCATTTTTCAGAATTGTTTTCTGAAATTTTGGGATTCAGATTCTTCCCCCTCCCTGACCACAGACAGCAAATATTATAGATTATGCCAGTGCTTTCATGCAATACGTATTTCCATATTCCCTGTGCTGTGACAGAAGACACTTATTACACATGTAATAAAAAAAAACTTATAAAGGAAATGAAGTGAAAGATGGCATGTTTGATCTGCAATCAGATTCCAACAGTTCCTTCTTTGGCTTTAGATAATTTTTTAATTGTAAGAATGACATTGACATAGATATTATGGCACTTTTAATTACCAGTTACATTGTTTTTTAAAAAACCCTTGCCTTCTGTGTTAGAATTCTTACTAGGATTGGTTTTAAGGCAGAAGAGCAGTGAGAGCTAGGCAATAGGGTTAAGTGATTTGTCCAGAGTCACACAGCTAGGAAGTGTTTGAGTCCAAATTCAAACCCAGGACCTTCCTTCTCAGGCCTGCTGAGTCACCTAGCTACCCTCCTCTTTAAACAATTTCAAAAAATGGATCCCTTAGTTTATTCTTTAACGTGTATTTAGTTTCGTCTTGCTGTTCTTCACAATTTAAAATTTTAAAATATTATTTCTATATTTTCATAGAGTGCCTGTGTCATAATCTAAATAGGGTGTGTTTGTTGTGATTAATGGTGAAAAGAAATTGCCATAAAACTTCTGGCTAATCTCTTTTATTAGGTCTTTGTCCTCCTTCCTGTTTCATCCATAATGATTCTTGATATCACCTGGTTTAGTTGGGTCTCCTGCCAGGCTCTATGCAAACATATTTTCCTCTCCACTGCTTTTTGCTATTTTGTGAGGAGATATTGCTTGTAATCCTATGCCCTTCTGCTCTGTAATGTTTTGTAAATGAATTTTTATTCTAAAAGAAGTGTTGTCCTTGGCTGCCATGTCACTCCTCTTGGCAAAGAAGTTAAGTTTTTGCTGGCTAAGACAGTTTCTGGGGTCTTTTAACCTCTTGATTATGGCAACTATTGCTTATTACATTTTCCTAACAGATGATGATGGTCAGTCAATGCCGTTACTTTTCAGCCATTTCCCACTTTGATTTGCCAAGAGTTAGTTTAAGTAGGATAGGTGGGAGCTGTTAATTGTACACAGTGTCTTCTCACCTTTATCCTTTCTTCTAATGTAGTGTTGATTTTGACCTTTGCCCTAACTAGCCAATGGTCTGACTGCACACAGACAGCTGATTCAGGAATGACTCCAGCATATGTCAGGGACCAATCTGTTCTAAATCAAGTTGCTTCCCAGTCTCTCTCTACATTGAACTGAAACTTCCCTCCCAGCAGATTATACCCTCTATTTTTTGTCATCCCTGCTTTTACCCCCACACAGTAACAGGTCCCTGAAGGAACAGAGAATGAAAAAGTGTATTTCAAAATCCAAATTTGGTATTTGTAAGGTTCCAAAAGACAGTGATTGGAATGTCTAGTCTAAGTGACATAGTGGAGAGAGCAGGAAGACCTGAATTGGAATTCTACTGAGACACTCTCACTGGCTGTATGAACTTGGGCAAGTCACTTAACCTTCGTATGCCTCAGTTTCCTCAACTGTCAAGTAGAGATGATAAAAGTACATACCTCTCAGGGTCAAATGAGATATCTGTAAAGTACTTTGAACAGTCAGGCACTAGTAGGTGCTTAATAATGCCTTTTTCTTTCCTTCTTTCATTGAAAGTTGGTCCCTTCCCATGGTGTTTCTGGGTGGAGGGAGAAGAAGCATGATATGGGCAGGTTACTCCTGTGCTTACACATTTCATTCTGCTGTTGGAAAGAATATCCTCAATATTTTGGGGGATCATTTTTTCTTCCTCCACACAGAAGACTTTGTAAATCCAGAGAAAAGCAACAACAGAGTGTGGCTTTGCACCATGGTAGGCCTTAGAGGAGGGCTTCAGGGATCACTAGAAAAATCATGGGAAGGTAGCAGCCCATTATATCCTCCCCATTATATGGTCCCCCTAGCCATTCGTCTGGCCCCAGGATTCCGAAACAGATTGAAGTCTCCAGGACACAGTGGATAAATCCCAACCACTCATCCTTATGGACCAGGGAATGGAGACCCACCAGTGTGGAGCGAGCCACCTTAACTCCCAACTTGACTCCTCATATGGTGGTCTTCTATCAGCAGCTTTCAGGCCACATTTCTGCAGCCTTCACATTCCCACCATATAACTCAAGACATTTTGTCTGACTTAATTTAGGTGTATTTGGATATTCCCACATCCCATACCATACGTTCCACATAAATAGGGTAATGTTTGCTTATTTGTGCAGATCATTAGTAATTATTTTGCTTTATTCTATGTATTTCATTTATAGTTTAATATTTTTTGTTTTTGCCTTTTTTATGTTGAACAGAATCCTCCAAAGCAAGCTTGCCCAGGTCTAAGGGTGGTATCGAAAAAGCATTTATTAAGTACCTACTATGTGCCAGGATAGGAAGACAAAAGTGAAATAGTCCCTGCCCTCTGGAATATGTTCTCTCTAGGGGAGGCAGCAGTAGTGACAGTATGGTTGAGTTCCAGAAGATGGCAATTTTGGAGACAGAGAACAGCAGAGGTGGCTATGGAGACCAGCAGCAATAGGCGGAGCACAGGATGGGTGCTCTATCTCTACACTGGTGCTTCTTAAAGCTCCCTATCCAGCCCTAGTTTCTCTCCTGTCCTCCAGGCTCACATCTCCAAATACCTTTCAGACATCTCAAACTGGTTGTCTGGTAGACGTCTTAAACTCTGCATGCCCAAAACTAAACTCATTCTCTCTCCCCTAAACCATCTCCACATCCAAACTTCCTATTGCTGTCAGGGGCACCACTACGTAGGAGTCATCCTGGATTCCTCACTAGCTCTCACCTTTCCATAACCAACCTGTTGCCAAGATCTGTCCTTTTCACTTTTGCAGCATCTCTTGAATTCCCCCCCCCCTTCTCTCCTCTGTCCCTGCCACCACTCTAGCACAGGCCCTCATCCCCTCACTCCTGGACTGCTGCAATTGCCTGCTAATGGGTCTGTCTGCTCACTCTATCCTCCTTTTAGATGTCAAAGTGATTTTCCTAAAGAGCTGAACTGACCCATAACTACTCTCATCAAGAAACTCCGGTGGCTCCCTATTGTCTCCAGGATCAAATACAAAACACTGTTTTGTGTTCAAAGCCCTTCAAAACCTAGCTACCTTGGGGGCAGCTGGGTAGGTCAGTGGATTGAAAACCAGGCCTAGAGATGGGAGGTCCTGGGTTCAAATCTGGCCTCAGACACTTCCTAGCTGTGTGACCCTGAGCAAGTCACTTAACCCCATTGCCTAGCCCTTACCACTCTTCTGTCTTGGAGCCAATTCACAGTATTGACTCCAAGACAGAAAGTAAGGGTTTAAAAAACAAAACAAAACAAAACAAAACAACAAAAAAAAACCTAGCTTCTTCCCCCAGTCTTCCTGGTTTTAAACCTTACACCCCCCAGATAGTCTTTGATTCTATGACAATAACCTCCTGGCTATTTCAGGAACAAGTCACTCCATCTCTCAGCCTTGGACATTTTTTTCTACCTGCCCCATATGCTGGAACTCTGTCTCTCCTCACCTCTGTCTCCTGACTTTCCCAGCTTCCTTCAAGTCCCAACTCAAACTCCATCTCCTAAGGAAGACTTTCCGAGTTACTCTTAATTCTAGGGCATCCCCTCTATTCGTTATCTCATATTTGTCCTGTATATAGCTTGTTTTAACATAGACATTTACTTGGTATCTCTCCTTTAAGACCGAGAGCTCTATGAGGGCAAGGATTATCTTTTGTTTTGCTTTGTATCCCCAGCACTTAGCACAGTCCTAGATATATAGTAAGTACTTAATATGATTGACTAACTGAACCAGAAAGAAGTGACTAGCCAAGAGTTATGCCACTAGTATGGGTTTGAGGCTGGATTTGAACTCAAGTCTCACTGATTCCAGACTGCATTGCACTCTATCCACTGTACTACCTAGCTTTCATGAGTTCTTGGACCGTGCTAAAGAGCTTTAAGAGGTGGAGTCAACAAGCATTGAGGTTTCTGGGAGATGGAACCTTAAGGACTCAGGTAGGAGAAATCTCTCTATGACATGAGCCAGTTACAATGCACTCACCTTGGAGTATGAATTTTCTGAAAATCTGCTTGTGGAGGCAGGACTCTTTCTAACCAGCGTGTTGGTCAGTGGGAGATTTGTACTAATTTATATAAAGGAAGGGATGAAAATGATTCTACTCTTGACTTTCTCTTTATTCCCTTTAGATCTCAATTAAATGTGTGGTTATTTGATTTATGGTTGTTGCCTGGCTTATTAATAGAGAAGGCACTGGATGGGGGCTTCAGGGCATATATTAGCTCCACACTGATCTCAGGAGCACATGGGAATTATGAAGTAAGTTGAACACATGTGTTCCATATGCATTATACTCTGACAGGCCATAGAAAAAACAATTTATTATGTTATCTGTAGATAAAAAAGAAGATAGGTGGCATTGACATTTCAGTAGGGTCTCCTCTTTTAGAAGTCTTTGTTGTTGTTGTTATTGAATCATTTTTCAGTCCATGACCCCATTTGGGATTTTCCTGGCAAAGACACTGGAGCAGTTTGCAATTTCCTTCTCCAGCTCATTTTATAGATGAAGAACTAAGACAGACAGGATTGAGTGACTTGGCCATGGTCATGCAGCTAGTAAGTGTCTGAGGCTAGATTTGAACTCAAGAAGTTGAGTCTTCCTAACTCCAGGCCCAGCACTCTATCCGCTGCACCACCTAACCAAAGTCTTACATTGGCTTTAGTGAGGTTTCTTCCTTTACTGTATTTGTTTCTGTGTTTGCACACTTTTAAAAGCTCAATATGAGTCAGTCAATAAATTGTTCAGTCACCAAGCAATCAGCAGCTACAATATGGCAGCCAACAAACCTCACGTAACCCTAGACTGCATTAAGTGCATCCTGGCGTCCAGAATAAGGAAGATGAAAGTCCTGTTGCCAGTTACCATTACTCTGATCAGACCTCAGAGTACTGAAGTATTGAGTTCATTCTTGGCACCATGTTTTAAGTGCACTGACAAGCTAGAGAATATCCAAAGGAAGGCAGTTAAGAGGGTGAGAGCAAGAGAGAGTGTGCCATACTTTCTTGGCCAATTCAATTGGGCATACTTAGCTGTGAGAAGACAATGGGAACATGATAGCTGCCTTTAAGTGTTTGAGAGGTTGTCATGTGGAAAAGGATTAGATTTGTTCTCTTTTGGCCCTAGAGAGCAGAACTAGGGGCAATGGGTGGAAGTTAGAGAAAGGAAAATTTCAGCTCAATAAAAGGAAAATGTTTCTAATGGAGCTGATCAATGAGAAAATGGACTGACTCAGGAGGTGGTGAATTCCTGATATGGAGGTGGGGAGATTATGCTTTGCTTCCACTTTCCTTGGAACTGATATCAATTCTTTTTTATTTTAAGCCCTTACCTTCCATCTTAGAATCAGTACTATGTATCTGTTCCAAGGCAGAAAAGCAGTAAGGGCTAGGTGATGGGGGTCAAGTTCTTGTCCAGGATCACACAGCTGGGAAGTGTCTGAGGCCAGATTTGAACCCAAGACCTCCCTTACTCTAGGCCTGGCTCTCAGTCCACTGAGCCACCCAGCTGACCTCCTTAGTATTAATTCTAAGACATATTGTAAGGGTTTAAAAAAAGACTACATATGTAAAACCCAGTGGAATTGCTTGTTGGCTATGGGAGGGGGGGAGCGAGGAGGGCAGGAAAAGCACATGATTCATGTAACCATGGAAAAACATTCTTAAACAAACAAATAAATAAATAAATGAGCTAAAAAAAAAAAAAAAAGACTGATTGGCTAATTGATAACCATGGGGAATACAACAGATGGGGGTTTGTGAGCAAAAGTTCTAGGACTCCACTTCCTCTCCCACTACCACAAGCACATCAGGGCTACTTCTAGATCTCTGATGGGAGGAAGAGTCAGTTGTTAACTGGACACATGACCAACTAGTGTGAGAGAAATTAAGAAGTAGCTCCAGAGGGGGTGCCACAAAGTGACCAGAGAATGTATGTGGTAGGAAAAGCTGGAAGCACGCCTAGGGCAGAGCACTGAGTGGCAGAGGAGGTGGTCAGTGTGGCTAGAGGAGGAATCAGGATCCAGTCTGGATACAAATGCATACCCTTGAGGAGATAGAGACTAGCTGAGGTTTGCCAAGTACAAAGTCTCTCAACTGGAAAGTATGGCTGTGAGTGAAAAGGCACTGAGGGATGCCTCCAGTTACATCTGAGGAAGAGGTCTGAGTCTAAGCAACCAGGGTTCTTGAGCGTCCTAAATTTGGGTCCTGACAATAGAAAGCTTTAGGGTTGCCTGAGTCTGAGAGGAGCCATGAGTGAGTCCCCCATGTTATAGTTGTTTTAATGTATTTTTAAAAATTATTTTTGCTTCTTTCTTTGTGAATAAACAACTACAGAGTTAAATGATATGCGTGTAAACAAGTCCATGGAAATACAAAAAGAAAGGGAAGAAGGTGGAGTTTGTTGGTGGATTAGAGGCACCACAAACCACACAAGTCTGGTTAGATAAATCCACATCCCACATCTCTAGACTAACAAGATGGACGCTGATATTCACAAAAGGGGTGAAACAAGGGGGCCGAGATAGCCAGCTCCCTGAGACTCATAGAGAGTATGGCATGTTTCCAGAGATCCCTTTGGTTTGGGTGACTTCCCGTCAGAGTGAACGTATAACTGCCAGTGTTTGGTCTTATTATTGAACAGGATCAATCAAGTGGGCAACAGTACCTTCTTATGGAAAACCTGAGCTCAAAATATTTTGGAATTCCCAAAGACTACTGGGTTCAAAATGGCAGAGAATATATGACTTAAGCCATTAGCCACTATTCTACCAAGAGACCAGGTAGAACAAGGCAGCCGGATAGCTCAGTGGATAGAGAACCAGGCCTAAAGACAGGAAGTCCTAGGTTCAAATATAGCCTCATACACTTCCTAGCTGTGTGACCTTGGGCAAGTCACTTAACCCCCCCCCATTACCTAGCCCTTACTGCTCTTCTGCCTTGGAGCCAATACACAGTGTTGATTCTCAGGCAAAAGGCAAGGGTTTTTTAAAAAAAGTCAGTGAAGAATGCCAGTTTGTTTTGATCTCCTCTACCCATGTGTCAGGTCATCTTTATCCATAAAACTTCTCAGGGTGTGCTTGCCTACCTTTCTAGCAGAGGAGTTAGAAAGAATGGATGGACCTACTTGGAAGAGGCTGTGAAGATTAAAATTAATAGGCAAAAGCTAAGTATTATATTTTTTAAAGTTTTATTATTAATAAATTAACATAAAAAACTAGAATGAAAAGATGCTAAACTAACTTCAGTGGCACTCGTGAAGAAGAAAAGAGGAAGAAGGGGGAGCTATAGAACTCATAAAACAAGAATGTGACCACACAAATGTGGAGGCACAGGAGAGATTAAAGGGAATTTTGGGAAATACTAAGGGATTTCTGGGGGATGAAGTCCAGAGGTTCAAAATCTCCATTTATACAATGCTTAGGATGCAACCAGCATGCAAGGAGAGAAGGAAGGAAGGTGGGCATGGGGCAAACCTCTCTTCATGTCTAGTCCTGCCCAATTTCACCCTTCCATGAATGGTGAGCATGCAGTGAAGAGTGGCATGGGTTCTGTTGAGGGCAGTTGATAAACCAGCCATGCTGGTGAGTAGTCAGAGGGCAAGTATGGGGATGGTAATCCACAAAACCAGGGGAGATGCCACATATCCAGGGTCCCCTGACTAGATATTGACCTTCTGGGAACTTTGATCATTAATGAAAACAGCTTGGAGCAAGATGGAGAGGGTGCCTTCTAGCTGTCTGTGGCCCTTATTAAAAGGGAGACTGGAACCCAAGTATCTGAACTATATTCCTTAAATTCCTAGGTTTTCTTTGGGTGTTACTTACAGACAATGGGCAAGTTTGAATTTAAGGACTTAAAGTACATCCCTTTAAATCCATGGATTGGCTTGCTTATAGACCAAAAAGTACCTGGATTGCTTGTTCTAGGAGAAGTGATTGCAAATGTGTGGGCATCGAGGTAGGGCAGACTGTATTTATTTGATTTTCATTCTTTTACTTCTGGTTATGAGTATACACTTAAACCATTCCTACTTAATTGACTCCATTATGTCATGCTTTATATTAGATTCCATGGAAATGCAGAGGGTAAGAGAAGATAATGCAATTTTTCTGGTGGGTGGGGGCACTATAAGCCATAAAAGTCTAATTGTGTAATGCACACTCTCTCTCTCTCTCTCTCTCTCTCTCTCTCTCTCTCTCTCTCTCTCTCTCTCTCTCTCTCTCTCTCTCTCTCTCTCTCTCTCTCTCTCTCTCTCTCTCNTCTCTCTCTCTCTCTCTCTCTCTCTCTCTCTCTCTCTCTCTCTCTCTGTCTCCTACATTAAAAAAGCAGCCATTACTCTAACACAAGGGCTGCAGATCAGAGATAGTGCTTGCTGGCTGAGTCATAGAACCTTTGACATTATCTCCTGCCCCCTCTAGGGGTGCTAAGTAGACTGCTTTAGCTGTCGGGATGACCATGGGACTGCCCAGCATCTGACAAATAGGGGGGAGACATGGACTGAGAAAGAATTCATTTTCATGGGGCCTTTGCCAGAGGAGCAAAGTGTATTTGGGCCTTCAGTCACTAGAGCCCTTTGGGACTAGTGGTTTATCCATCAAGACTCTCCATTTTGTTTTGTTTTTTTTTTCCTTTAAATAAATCTTTACCCTATAGCACTAGGAACAGTATGCCTTGCCAGTGGGGATTGGATCTCAGTAGACCACAGACTGGGTTTATCAATCCTCAAGAATGAGAAAAAGCCTCCAGAAGGTACCAGGGCCCTCCATGCCATGAAAGAAACAAGTATTATGCCCCCACTTTTCCAAAAAGGTAACTGAGTCTTAGAGGAGTCATGTGACTTACTCAAACCCCCTCTAACTTTTAAGGACCAGCTCTCAGACCGAGGTCTTCTGTTCTTTTTTTTTTTTTTCTTTTTTTCTTTTAAATCCTTGCCTTCTGTTTTTAAATCAATACTATGTATTGGTTCTAAGGCAAAAGAGAGGTAAGGGCTAGGCGATGGGGGTTAAGTGACTTGCCCAGGGTCACACAGCTGGGAAATGTCTGAGGCCACATTTGAACCCAGGTCCCCTTGTCTCTCTAGGCCTGGCTCTCTATCCACTGAGCCACCCAGCTGCCCTGATCCTGGTAGTTTAACATATAATATCATCAGAGGGCCCAGGGCTCAGAAATCTTCCTGGCTGAGTGGCTCTTGATAAATATGGAATGATATTTATCACTTTGGTCTGGAGGCAGAGACAATGTCTCTATCTCTCAATAGATTCTCCCGTTTTAGGGCCATTCTCACCAAGGATTAAGAACAGAAAGAGAAATAGATAGGGGAGCCAGGAACCACAGCTATACTGTACGTGAGGGATTGAAAGGGGGCATTGAAGCTTCCTAATGAATGTAGGTCAGGAAGAAATCTCAGACTGACCACCTCTTTTTGAGGCTGAGAATGTGGGGAAGATTTCCTTGAATTTCACTTGCAGTGATTCTTTAAAGATCAATTCCCTTCTTGTAAAATCTCTATTGGATTGCTTGCAGTCTCAGGGAGGGAGGGAGGAAGGAGAGAATTTGGAATTGAATACTTGAAAAAAAAACAAAAAATGTTTAAAAATTGTTTTTACACATATAAGGGGAAAATAAAACCAATTTTAAAAAGATTGATGCGCTTAAACAACTTTGTAGACAAAACTTTGAAAGATTTCAGAACTATTTAACATCACAGGGACCAATGATGATTTCATGGTGAAATGTGTTACCTGTTTCCTGAGAGAGCTGATGGACTCAGAGGGCAGATGGAGACATATATTTCTTCTACACAATTAGTGTAGGAATTTATTTTGTTTGACTATACACATTTGTTATAAGGATTTTGTTTTACTTCTTCCATAAAGAGGGGAAATGAGGTGAGGAAATTTAATTTTTTATATAACGACAATACTATAAAACAATAAACTATAAGCAACTTTGAAAACTATAAGAACTATAATTAAAATAATGACCACCCAAAATTCCAGAGGACCAGTGATGAGTGTACTGTGCTTTTTTCTTTCTTTCTTTTTTTTTTAAATCCTGACCTTTTGTCTTTCTATCAATTTTAAGACTGCAGAGTAGCAAGGGCTAGGCAAATGGGTTTAGTGACTTGCCCAGGGTCATCCAACCAGCAAACATCTGAGGACGGTTTTGACCCCAGGACCTCCCAACTAGCTGCCCCTATAACAGGGCTTTTGATGCATACTCAGATCATCTAAAATCAAGACACCCACAACCCTGGAAGATTCTAGGAGCCTGATCATGGGAGAAATCATTCTATGTTCTCCTGCTAGGTAGGTGGGAGAAGTTTTCCCACTGGCCACGGGCCTGGAACAGGCTATGCCTTTAAAAGTATCACATTGAGGGGGCAGCTGGGTAGTTCAGTGGCTTGAGATTGAGTCCAGAGATGGGAGATCCTAGGTTCAAATTTGACCCCAGATACTTCCTGTGTGACCCTAGGCAAGTCACTTAGTCCCCATTGCCTAGCCCTTACAGCTCTTCTGCCTTGGAACTAGTACACAGTATTGATTCTAAGATGGAAGGTCAGGGTTTAAAAAAAAACCAAACCCAAAACTATCACGTTGGGACAGTCTTTTTTTCTTTCTAGCCCTGTCCAGAAGGAGTGAAGGGCCCATTCACCCACAGCACAGGTGCCATGAACTTAATTGGGTGGGAGAAAGGATTACTTTCCTTCCCTTCTTTTAGTCTTCAAGAACCCCCAAATCAGACGGGGTTTTAGTCTGCTTCCTTTTTCAGTTTAGGCATAGACAGTTGAGTTCCCTGATGACAAAGCTTGGGCCACGGTGACCATGGAGGCCTGATTCCGAGCTAGATATTGCTGCCAGCCTAGCAGGGAAGC
Source organism: Gracilinanus agilis (assembly GCF_016433145.1). NCBI lineage: Eukaryota > Metazoa > Chordata > Mammalia > Didelphimorphia > Didelphidae > Gracilinanus > Gracilinanus agilis. The sequence continues at coordinate 352,902,766 of NC_058131.1, read as the reverse complement.
CCTAAGAAGCCAGAACATCAGGACACAGGCCAAAGGGGACTTTGGACTTAGAACCACACATGATTAAGCTATGTGGGAACTGAGTTAAGCCTCAATCTAATTCTTCTCTCCTCCCAGAGACTAAGGTGATGTAGGTGGGAATTGTGCCCCCACAGGTGGGAAGGGATGCTCATATTGTTCTTGCTAGACCTTTGAAGGAAATACTCCTTTGTAAAAGTGACTCGACTTGTATAGTAAAACTGGAATTGAGGTACAGGGAACTCCTAAAACTGGGGGAATAACATCAGTAGAGGTTTGAGCCAATGACAGAGAAAATAGATACCCCCAACTCTGTGCAGAGCATCAGAGAACCCAGGGTGAGAGGCGAATGGAACAGACCTGACCTTCAGATGGTTAGGGCCAGAAGCCTTACTGTTGTTACGTATGCTAACAGGGCAGTGATGGATTTAGGATGAGGAATGAAGTAAATGTGTTGTTCAGTCATTTCCAGTCATGTCTTCCTGATCCCATTTAGGATTTTCTTGGCAAAGATACTGGAGTTGTTTGCCATGTCCTTCTCCAGATCCTTTTACAGATGAGGAGATAGAGGAAAATCGTAAGTGACTTGACCAAGGCTCACAAAACTAGAAAATATCTGAGGTTGGATTTGACACCAAGTCCTTCTGGCTCAAGGTCTAGCAGTTATCCACTGTGCCACTGTGTTCTCTCTCTCTCTCTCTCTCTCTCTCTCTCTCTCTCTCTCTCTCTCTGTCTCTGTCTCTCTCTCTCTGTCTCTCTGTCTCTCTGTCTCTCTGTCTCTCTGTCTCTCTCTGTCTCTCTGTCTCTGTCTCTCTCTCTCTCTCTCTCTCTCTCTCTCTCGCTCTCGCTCTCGCTCTCGCTCTCTCTCCTTTTCTCTCTCCTGTCTGTCTCATTCATTTTCTCTCTCCTCTATCTCTTCTGTCTCTCTCTATTTCTCTCTTCCTCTCTCCCCCTCCTTTTCTCTATCTCCTCTGTCTCTGCCTTTTTCTCTGTCTGTCTCTCTGTCTCCTCTCCTTTTCTCTCTCCTCTCTCTCCTCTGTCTCTCTGCCTTTCTCTCTATCTCTGTTTCTCTTGTCTCTCTGTTTCCCTCTGTCTCTGTCTCTCTCCTCTATGTCTTCTCCCTCTGTTTCTTTCTTTCTCTCTCCTTTTCTCTATTGCTTATCTTTGCCTTTATCTCTGTCTGTCTCTCTGTTTCTGTCTCCCCTCTCCTTTTCTCTCTCCTCTGCCTCTCTCTCTCTCTGTGTCTCTGTATCTCTGTATCTCTGTCTCTGTTTATCTGTCTGTCTGTCTCTCTGAAGCTACTGAGGGGATTAGTCTTGTTTTTGTCTCCCATACCACCCTTCTGCTATGCAGAATGACCTGCCCCTTTCTTCTGCTGCAGTCATTATATTTGTTACCAAAAAAAATTATTTTTCCTCTTTTCCTTTTTTTTTGTCAGTGAATTGGGAGTAGGAGGGAGAGAAAATAAATTTCCATTAATTCTGTTTCAAATAGAGAGGCGGTGGGGAGCACTACAATATGTGAAATGCTACTTTCAGACCAGGTCATTGTATTATTGGTGTTACAAGAACCCCCTCATGAAGTAGGATTAATCTGTAACTTTTTGTAACACAAAAACAAAACTGTATCCAAAAAAAAAAACTGAAAGTGTAAAAATTGAGTCCACAATAACACAACAAAAAAAGGGCCAGCAGAGGCAGTCTGTCCAGTGAAGAACAAGAGCAGAGACAATGAGGATGATCCAATCTTTCTACATTGCTGTTGGGAAGAGATGCTCCTCCTTCTGGATTCCCCACATGTGGGCCCTCCAAAGCATGGTCCATTTCCCCAATGTCTATGTACTGTGAGAATGTGCTCTGTACTTATGGGGAAATTGTAAATCTCTCTATGCTTTTTCATTAAAGTCCTTTCCTTTGAAAAAAGAAAAAGAAAAAAAGGGGGCAGCAGGGTGGCTCACTGGATTTAGAGCCAGGCCTAGAGATGAGAAGTCCTAGGTTCAAATCTGGTCTCAGACACTTCCTAGCTGTGTGACCCTGGGCAAACCCCCATTGCCTAATCCTTACCACTCTTCTAAGAGCCTTAGAATCAATACACAGTATTAATTCTAAGATGGAAAGTAAGGGTTGTTTTTTTTAAGTTTGTTCATGGAAAAACCAAAATTAAGTTTGTTATCATTTAAAACCAAAGATTGATGTGGTCCAAAGGAAAATGGATATCTTTCCAGGAGATTTCTGGTTATCAGTGCTTGCTGCCCAAGGACAGCAGGTGGGGCCATACAATGAAAAGAAAGAATCTTTCTCTGATCCTTCCAAGTAATAAAGTTATTTTTTTTTAACCCTGGGCACCCTGATTATACTATATGTTGAGCCACTACAATGTAGGTGGCACAGTGGATAGAGTTCCAGGCCTGGAGGCAGAAGGACCTGGGTTCAAATTTGGCCTCAGATACTTCCTGTATAACTGGGCAAGTTGCTTACTCCTATTTGCCTAGCCCTTGACACTTTTCTGTCTTAGAGTTATTACTAAGATAGAAAATAAGGGAGAAAGAAGGAAAGAAAGAAAGAAAGAAAGAAAGAAAGAAAGAAAGAAAGAAAGAAAGAAAGAAAGAAAGAAAGAAAGAAAGAAAGAAAGAAAGAAAGAAAGAAAGA
>NC_058131.1:352768705-352895244 GCF_016433145.1 Gracilinanus agilis | reverse complement strand
GAGAGAGGGAGGGAGGAAGGAAGGAAGGGAGGGAGGGAGGGAGGGAGGGAGGAAGAAAGGAAGAAGCTGGGTTTGGAGCCCAAAGACTTGGACTCAAATCTCAGTTTTGTTACTTACTCATCGTGTGACCTTGGGCCAGTGTCCTAAGGACTGATCTCTAAGGTTTCTTCCAAATGTAAATTCTATGATTCTAGGATCTTTCACTTGAGCTTTTCTACACATTCCCTTAGGAGGAGCTGGGACAGCAAGGTGTAGTGGAAAGAAAGTTTGTTGGATTTGGAGTCCAAAGACCTTGCTTCAAATCTCAGCTCTGCTTCTTACTCTGTCTGGAACCTCAGCCAAGTCACTTGCCCTCCCTGAGCTTCAGTTCTTCATCTGTAAAATGAGAGGGGGAGGGGGGACTTGGTGATCTCTAAGGCTTCTTTCAGTTCTAAATCTATGATTGTAGGAGGAAGAAGCAGTTGCTTAATAATTACCTAGGAATGTGGGTGGATTGCCAGAAGTCTGCCAACAATCAGCAGACTTCCTAATTGGGTAACAGGGAGTTTGTCATTCTAAACTGGGAAAGGAGCTTGGCCTCAGTGAACAAAGCCCAAGTCAGCTTGGGATATTCCAAGGCCAAGGTCGGCATTCTGTTTGAGAAGCAATAAGATAGATGGATACAGGACATGGATTTCAAGTCAGTATGGAAATGATGCTAGGTGGGCACTTACTCAAACAGGACAATCTGAGGGAAATACTGGAGCAGTAGAAGTATCATTAGATTTGAAGTCCATAGACTTGGATTCAAATCTCAGTTCTGTCACTTGTTGTGTGTGTGTGAAATTAAAAAAAGAAAGTAGAAAGAGTTCTGAGCTTAAGGCAGTTAGGTGGCTCAGTGGACAGAGTATCAGGCCTAGATGTGGGAGGACCTGGGTTCGAATCTGGCCTCAGACATGTTTTAACTGTGTGACCCTGGACAAGTCACTTTACTCCATTTCCCTAGCACTTGCCCTTCTATCTTAGAGATATTACAGGATCAAAAAAAAAAAAAAAAAAAAAGAGCACTGAGCTTGAATTGAAATCCTGACTCTGTTCCTTATTATATGACATATTATAAGTCACTTGATTTCTCTGAGCCTCAGTTTCTCTGTCTATAAAATGAGGGGGTTAAACTAGATGTCCTCTAAGGTCACATCTAGCCCTAAATCTTATGATGAACCTATGATCACTCTGGTCCTCAATTATCTCATTTGTAAAATGGGGGTATCAGTCTAAGTAACTATTAGGCCTCCCTCCAGATTTAAATCTATGCTTCTCTAGGAGAACCACCCACTTAGCCTGAGTAAAAAATGTTTAAACCCACTTTTGGATTCATGATTCATAGACTTGTCAGAGCTGGAAGGACCCTTACTGATCATTTAGTCCAAACCCCTCATTTTACTGAAGAGGAAACTGAGGCACAGAAAAAGAAATAGACTTACCCATCATCACAGATAGAAAGTGACAAAACTGTGGTTCAAGGTCATGTCTGCTTTGTTTTCCCTACTGCAATATGCTTTAAGTACCTTTCCATCATGTTCTATTTTTGAACCAATATTATTTTTACCCTTGTAAATAAATAGCCTCCCTTGCACGTCAGATAGCTTGCATGTGGTAAGGAAAAGGAGTCCAAGAGAGAGTCTGGCATCCACTTACAGCAGCTGCAGCAGAGGAAGGGGGCAGGCCATTCTGCATGGCAGAAAGGTGGCAGATCCCTGAATCCTACAAGGTCAAAAAATGCTTTGGAGGCCTCTTCCCTCCAAGATGGAGCTGGCTAAGAGACAGATTGAACACACAGACTCAGACCTGGGTCATCCAAGGTGCCAAGAAGGCTCGGGTCTGATGAAGGTCAAAAGCATTGGGTCCCTCAAGTCAAGGGTCAGAGATGGGTGTAAGGTTTAGAAAATAGTAAAGGGAAAAGCCTCAAAGTCCCCTAGATTGGTTCTGAGAGGGAAATCTATGCCCTAGAAACTGATGTTTTCAGCAAGGTCTGAATCCCTTCCAATGGTTAATGCGGATGTGATGGGTGTAAACAGAGAAAGTCACCCAGCCAGCTTTAGCAGTATCTTCAGAGGTGGGAACTAAGAGGAACAATAAGAAACAGCTTTGAAAAGATGAGGAAGGACTCTCTGCTTCACTCCCAACCTCCTAGGTTAGGGCAAAAAGGTGGTTCTTCTCGTTTGAGCAGAGGCATTACAGGACAGATCCAGGGAGTCAGTGTGATGAGTCAGGGGCAAGATGGTGGCCAGTATTTGAGTCTGCGTGACCTTGGGAAAATCAGTTAACCTCTCTTGGCCTCAGTTTTATCATCTGTAAAATGAGTTCATTGAACTAGATGACCACTAAGATTGAGCCTTCTAGAACTAAAGCTATTATCCTACAATCTGTTGGTCAGCATGGGGACTAGAGAGTCTTGTATCCATAGCTCCATAAGGGCAATAGAAGGCAGGTATAAAAACTGTCTGGGGCCATGTTGGTGAACCTATGGTACATTTGTCAGAATGTGCCAGAGGGGACTTCTCTCCTCCCCCTCTCCACCATGCCTGAAAACATTCTTCACATGACCCACCCCTCTAAGCAGCAGCCCAGTGGGAGCACTTCCTCCCTCCCCTGTCTGAGGTAGGGTGGGGAGTGGGGGTAGGGAGGCTCACATGTGGTGTGAGGGTACAGTTTGGGCACTCCCTCTCTAAAAGTTTTGCTATCTCTGGCCTAGAGTGTGCAAAAGACAGAGAGAGCAGGACAGAAGGTTCAAAAAGATGAAAGGAAAATAGAAGACCAGGGAGAAAACACATATTAGGATTTCTTGAGATTAGGGTCCAATGAAAATAATAATTGTAACCCAGAGTTCAATTCTGGCACAATTCTATAAATCATTCCTAATGAGTGGACAGAATTACTTGATGCTATATGCCTACAATGAACAATGAAGACAAGGAGGCAGCTAAATGGCTCAGTGGATAGAGTGCTGGGCCTGGAGTCACAAGAAGACTTGATTTCAAACTGGCCCCAGATGCTTACTAGCTGTGTGAACTTGGGTAAGTCATTAAAAAAAAACACTTTACTTTCTCTCTTAGAATCAATATTAAGCATTGGTTCCAAGTGTAAAAGGGAATTCTTTGTTCTCTTGAGTTTACACTTGTGAAAGGGAATCCTTTATTCTCTTTATCCAGTTGGAGCTAACACTTTGGTTAACAATAACTCAAGTACCCCTACTTAGTACCTCATTAAATTGTGAAGACAAGATTAACTCTCCTTTGTCCACCTTTTGATTGAATCAACAAAAGCTTGAACTAGGTGGAGGAGCTTGAAAACCACTTAGAGAATTCACACCCTCAGAAACTCAAACAGTTGGGAATCTGTGAACCCTTTTGATGAGTAGTAGATCCCACAGACACTGCCCCCTGAGCAGTGCTAGATAATTTGGAAGCTGTGATTGGCCCTTGTGAAAGGGGGAAGAGACAAGACCCACCATAAAAGGCCCTAAATTTCTGGGGCTAGGGAAGGAAGTCGACTCCAGGAAGGAAGTCAGCTTCAAGAAGGAGTTGAACTTCAAGAGGAAAGTCAGCTTCAAGAAGAAGGTGGGCTCAAGGAAGAAAGTTGGCCTCAAGAATCACCTTCAGCTCAAGTCATTGTCTTGACCTGCCTCTTGGAGGGAAGTTGGGTGAGTAGATAGCTGGCTTTACCTTCCTGTCTTCTGGAGAGAGTTTAATTCTTGTTGAAGGTCAACAAATCCTGCTGAGTCGAGTACCAGGGCAATATTTAGTTAGATAGGCTAATGTCTTTTCTACCCTTTTATATTTCTCTACTTTCACTCTTTCCATCTCTTTTGTAAATAAAAGCTCTTAAAGTCATTTCGACTTTGAGCAATAATACTTTGAATTGGCAAACACCACTATTATTTATAATCTTCATATATTTTAGCCAAACCATTAAAATGTAATCATTACACAAGGCAGAAAAGTGGAAAGGGCTAAGCAATGGGGGTTAAGTGACTTGCCCTGGGTCACACAGCTAAAAAGTGTCAGAGGTCAGATATAAACCCAGGACTTCCTATATCTAGATCTGGCACTTTAGCCACTGAACCTCTAGCTGCCCAAAGAGGGGTTTCTAGTGGCTACTAACCTTATCAGAAATGACTGATATTTATGGCTGTATGATCAATCAACAAGCATTTAAGCAGATTTCCTGGCAAAGATACTGGAGTGGTTTGCCAAAAATGAATGGCAAACCACTCCAGTATCTTTGCCAAGAAAAACCCAAAAGGGTCATGAAGAGTCAGACACAACTGAAAAACAAGTGAGTAACAACAAAATGACCTTTGGGCCTTAGCTCCTTCACATGTTAATAAGAAAGGATTGAAGTAAATGCTTATAAGGTCCCTTCCAGATCTAAAAGAATGATTTAAAAGTTGCCCATAATTATATAGCTAGTATCAAGAGGTAAGCCTCAAACTCAGACTCTCCTAAACCAAAATCAAGTGTCCTTTCTATTAAAACACCCATCCTACCTCTGAACCCAAGTCATGGCTAAATGAAGCCCTGGAAAGGTTAGTCCAGGACTAAGTGCTCCTATTTAGATTCCATGGTTGCTATGGGGTCTCAGGTGGGTGGTAGCAGTTGTGAGAGCTATCCACCTATGGGAAATGGCAAACAACTCGGAAGGCTCAATACCTCACTCTTCCCAGCAGGACTTAAATATTTGCATTTGCCACATAATTCAATGCTGGTGAGGTTGTAGTAGAACAGGTACATTCCTCTGTTACTGATCGAAACATATAGATTCTCTGGAGCACGCAATCTGGCAATTCAGACTAAATGTTGGAAAAATAATCATAGGTTTTAGCCCAATAATTCTTTTCTTTTTAAAGCTTTACCTTCTGTCTTAGAATCAATACCAAGTATTGGTTCCAAGGCAGAAGAGAGGGAAGGACTAGGCAATAGAGGTTAAGTGACTTGCCAAGGGTCACACAGCTAGGAAGTATGTAAGGTCAGTTTTGAACCCAGGACCTCCTGTCACTAGGCCTGGCTCTCAATTCACTGAGCCACCTCACTGCTCCCTCCCCCTGCATAATTCCATTGTTGGAACTGTACCCTGAAAATATTTTTAAAAATAAAGAAAAAAGGGCTTTCAGCTCAATCTAAGCATTTAAATTGTACAAAGGTTTTCATAATAGTATGATGTATAATTGAAGACCTGGAAACAACTTAATGTCAATGAATTGTGATTCATCATTGTATAGTTTATATTTCCAGTTGACCAATAGATGTGAGATCCATAAAGAAATCTGAAAATCCTTTTTTTTATGAAGAAGAAAAAATAGAACTAGAAGATTGAAATAAGTATAAACCATTACCATTTAAAGTGAAAAGTTAACTTGAGTGACAGCTACCATAGTCTTCTAGAATTCAAATCTGGCCTCAAACACTTAATAGTTGTGTGGCTCTGAGCAAGTCATTTAACCCTGTTTGTCTAAAAAAAAAAAAAAGGAAAAGAAAAGTGAGTGAGTGAGAATAAATGCACAAAGAAGAAGGCCAGAAGGAGTGACTGAAAATATGTAGGGGTTTTATGCATTGAAATTAACTTAAGTGTAAATAGTTACTAAGCAAGTTTAGTCAAGTTTTAGTTCAATATTAAATCATTGATAGAATATTTAAAAACCTAAGTATATTATTTCATATGATAAGGACTCCCTATGTGGAAAAAAACAAAATTGGAAAGTAATTTGATAGAAATTAGGTTGAGACCAATATCTTATACCAGTGATGGAGAACCTTTTAAAGCCTGAGTGCCCAAAGCACAACCTTCACGGCTCATGTGAGCTGCCACAAACAGGGGAGGGAGGAAGCACTCCTTTTGGGTGACTGGGCAGAGGGGTGACAATGAGAAAAATGTCCTCAGGCATGATAGAGGGGGAAGGGAACAGCCTCCCCTGGCACATGTGCCTTAGGTTCGCCAACATGGTTTTATATCATGCACCACAATAAAAACATGACCCCTCCCAAATAAAAGGTCATATCATGAATATAATTAGAGAATGGAAGGAAGTACCTTTCACAACTCTAGCTAGAGGAAGAAGTCTTAACTAAACAAGGGACAGAGATGATCATAAAAGATAAAATAGACAAGTCTTCATTTATATAAAATTGGAAATCTTCTGAATGGAACAGGAGATTGGCTACTAAGCCCATCCCTCATGATATGCAGAAAGTGCTACTGATACAATTCTTCCCATGGTAGAGGTTGGGTAGTTTACTTTGGGGAATGTTGTGCTGACATGTAATAAAAGTTTGCTGGAGAAATTTGTAGCATGCATAGATGTTCTACAACCAGCTACATGGTACCTCTTTGGCTGACTGTGGTTGTGTAGCTGGAATGCATTAGTCAGCTTGGTCTGCTTCCTCTGGTTTTGACTTCTGGGCAAGTTTGTCAGACAGTGCTGTAAGGGGAGAAGTTTCTGCCTAACCCACCCACTCAACCTCACCTGAGGACAATATGTGAATTTGGCTCTTGTTCTTTTGTTTTAGGTAAGGGAAATTGAAGACCCTGACCTTGGAAGTTTCAAAATATCAGGAGAAAGAGCTATTGGAAGTTCGGGTGTCTGGAATTAAGTCCACGTGGGATTTTGCAACTATCCTAGCAGCAATGACCTGAGTCATACAAGATAGCACAGTGGATACTAGGCCTGAAGTCAGGAAGATCTATATAATGGCTACCAGGCAAATATTTCCTAGTTTGGCCATAAGCAGATTTTCATCTACTAATCTATGATCTCAGCCACAAATATTTTAACATTAAAACTGAAAGACTAATGAAATGAAGGCATGATCTGATAATCATAAGAGAATTCATACCACAAGTCAAATAGCTGTTCCCACTATATTTAAGACTTCAAATCAGTTTTATTTTCACAACGTCCTTGAAACTCTTGATAAGTTAGGCTTCATTACTAGATATATTTGTTACAAGTGCTTTGTTTTTCTAATGGGGTGGGTAGATTGGGGAGCATAGGGGAGATGATGGAAGAGAAAGAAAATAAATATAAATATTTCATTTTTAAAACTACTTCATTTAAAAAAGAACACATGGGTTAGGAAAAGGTATACCATAATAATACTTGCTGAAATTTATTCAATAATCTAAAGCAAATATTTTAATTAATGTATAATAGATTCATCCAAATGATCATCATACCTCCAGTCTAGACTAATAATAGCTCAAAGTATTCCTTTACTAAATAACAACAATAACATGCCTTGATCATAGCATGGAGGCAGCCCTTTATTTTCACTGGAGTCCAGTAGGGGAGTACAAATTCTGTTAGGTTTTAGAACAATGCAAAACCTTTTTTTTTTTAAACCCTTATCTTCCATTTTAGAATCAATATTGTATATTAGTTTCAAGGCAGAAGAGTGGTAAGGGCTAGGCAATGGGGGTGAAGTGACTTGTCCAGGGTCACAAAGCTAGAAAGTGTCTGAGGCCAGACTGGAACCTAGGACCTCCCGTCTCTAGGCCTGGCTCTTAATCCACTGAGCCACCCAGCTTCACCCAAAACCCTTTTTAAGGATGGATCTGTTAAAACACAGTATGTCTGTCACCCAAGAACATTGTTGTTGCCATTGTTCAGTAATTTTGGTCACATCCAACTCTATGTGACCCCATTTGGGGTTTTCTTGGCAAAGATACTGGAGTGGCTTGCCATTTCCTTTTCTCACACTTCTTATAGATGTGGAAACTGAGAACAAAAAAGGATTAAGTGACTTGCCCAGGGTACACAGCTAGGAAGTGTCTGAGGTCAAATTTGAACCTAGGAAGAGCAGTCTTCCTGACTCCAGGTCTCAAACTCCATCTGCTGTGCCACCTAGCTATCCATTCATTAGCTATGATTATTACCTATACAAGTAGAGCCAAAAGGGATAATCAAGTCTAAACCTTGTCAGTCTACAGATGAAAAAAATGAGACTCCCCAAAGGTTAAATGCTTTGCCCCAGGACATATAAATATGGAAATAATAGAACCTGCATTCAAATTCAGACTGTCTAACTCCAGATCTAACATTCTTTACATAGGAGCATATCTGTTTCTCTGTCTCTGCCTGCATTTATCTTTCTCTCTCTGTGCTTCATAAAAACAGAGCAACTAATAAATTTTTGCTGCCTTGATGATCACTTCATTTCTCTATAGATAAAGGAAGCTACAAGTAGAACCACTATTCAGGGTCTGATTGTGACTAGTAAAAAGAAACCGATTGCTGAATCACAAACAATGGGAAACTTGAAAGAAATAACTGTGCCATTTTGGAATTTTTAATGAATGAGGAGGAAACAGTCAGGCAGAGTCTAATCTGCATCTTAGATTTTTGGAAGTCAGTTCTCAAAAAGTTCAGCAAAAGTCTAGGTAGAGGGACAGTTAGCTAGTTCAATGGATCAGAGAACCAGGCCTAGAGACCAGAGGTCTTGGTTCAACTGTGACCGTAGATACTTCCTAACTGTGTGAGACTGGCCAAGTTACTTAACCCCAATTGCCTAGCCCTTACTGCTCTTCTGCCTTAAAATCGATACTCAATATCAATTCTAAAACAGAAGGTAAGGATTTAAAAATGAAAGAAAGAAAAGTCAATTAACCACTTGGTAAAAGAGGCATAGAAATTATTGAAGAAAATAACATCTTAAAAAACAGAATTGGTCAAATGGTATAAGAAATAAAAAATTTCACTAATCAAAATAATTTCTTAAAAGGCAAAATTGACCAAATGGGAAAAAGGTACAAAAACTTACCAAAGCAACCAATTTCTTAAAAATTGGAATTGGGCAAGTGGAAGCTAATGCCTATATGAGACATCAAGAAACAATAAAACAAAGTCAAAATTAAAAAAAAAAAAAGAAAACATGAAGTATCTCATCAGAAAAAAAAACCTGACCTGGAAAATAGATTGATGAAAGGTAATTTCAGAATCATTGGACTAGGGGAAGCTAGGTAGCATAGTAGATAGAGCATCAATATTTGAGTTGAGAAGACCTGGATTCAAATCTGACCTCAAACACTTCTTAACTATGTGACCTGAGCAAGTCACATAATCCCAATTACCTAGCACTTGCCACTCTCCTATATTATAATTGATATTAAGAAAGAAGGTAAGAGTTTTTTTTTAAGAATTATTGGACTAGATGAGATCCATCATCAAAAAAGAGGCTAGACATTATATTTCATGAAATTATGAAGGAAAACTGTTCTGATATCTTGGGTCCAGAGGATAAAATAGAAATTGAAATATTCTCCTAAGGTTCTAAAATGAAAACTCTCAGTAATATTATGACCAAATTTCAGAGTTCCCAAGTTCAGGAGAAAATACTTCAAGCAGTAAGAAAGAAAAATTTAAATATTATGGAGCCACAGTCAGGATCATACAAGATTTAGCAGCTTCTATGTTAAAGGAGTAGAGGGTTTAGACAATGGAGCTAGGAATACAACCAAGAGACAATGAGTAAAATCCTTCAGGGGAAAAATTGATATACAATAAAATGGAGGACTTTCAGGCATTTCTGATGAAAAGACCAGGGCTGAATAAAAAATTGGACTTTTAAACACAGGACTCAAGAGAAGCATAAAAACATAAACATGAAAGAGAAATCATAAGGACTCTTTACATTTCTGTATGGAAAGATGGTACATGTAACCCTTAGGAACTTTATCATTATTAGGGCAGTTAGAAGGCATGGCTGTGAGTCAATTATATTGGAATGATCTAAAAAAAAAGAATGTGAGAAAGAGGGATGCATTGGGAGAAGAGAGAAGGTAGAGATAGATGGGGAAATTTTTCTCACATAAAAGAGACGTACAAGGAAGAGAAAATGGAACAGGGTAGCAGGCAATGCTTGAACCTCATTCTCATCAGAATTGGAATTTGTTCAAAGAAGGAAGCATTTATATACATACTCAGTTGGATATAGAAATGACTCTTTCCCAACAGAGAAATATGAGGGAAAGGAGATAGGAGAAATAAGGGAGAATGATGGAAGGTGGATTAAAGGAGGCAGTGGTCAGAAACACCAGAATTTTGAGGAGGAATAGGGTTAAAAGAAGAATAAACAAAATAAAATAGGATAGAGGGAAGTCCACAACTTTCATATCTGGGAATGTGAATGGGATGAGCTCACCCATAAAACAGAAGTATATAGCAGAATGGATTAGAACATAGAATGCAACAATATGTTGTTTACAAGAGACACTTGAAACAGAAAGACACAAACACAGATTTAAAATAAGGAGCTGGAACAAAATTTATTATGTTTCAGCTGAAGTAAAAAAGGCAGTCATGATCTCAAACAAAACTAAAGCAAAAGTATACCTAATTAAAAGTGATAATTAGGAAAACTTTGTTTTGCTGTAAAAAACCACCATAGACAATGAAGCAATATAAAAATTTTTATTGCAAGTATCTCTGATAAAGGCCTCATTTCTCAAATAAATAGGGACCTGAGTGATACATAAAAACAAGAGCCATTCACCAATTGATAAATGATCAAAGGATATGAGCAGGCAGTTTTCATAAGAAGAATTAAAGCTATCTATAGTCATGTGAAAAAATGTTCTAAATCACTATTGCTTAGAGACATAACAAACTACTCTGAGTTGTCTCACTCAGAATATGAGTGTGACACCTATCAGAAATAATAAATACTGTAGAGGATGAAAAATGAATAGGTATACCAATGAACTGTTGGTAGATTACAATCATTCTGTAGAACAATTTGGAAGTAGACTCAAAAAGCTATAACATTGTGTATAGCCTTGGACCCAGCAACATCACTTGTAGGTCTATGCCCCAAAGAGATAAAAGAAAAAAAGAGAAAGGACTGACAATTTAAAAATATTTATGATAGCTCTTTCTGTGATGGCAAAGAACTGGAAACTGAAGGGATATCCATCATTTGGGTTGTGGCATATGATTGTGATGGAGTACTATAGTGCTATAAGAAATGACAAGGGGATGGTTTCAGAAAAACATGGGAAGATCTATTTGAACAGATATAAAGTGAAATGAGAAGAACCAGGAGGTCATTATACACAGTAACAATAATATTGGGATGATGATCAGCTATGAAAGACTTAGTTACTCTGATCAATACAATGATCCAAGATAATTCCAAAGGACTCATGATAAAAAAAATACTATCTACCTTAAGAGAGAGAACTGATGAACTATAAGTACAAATTGAAATATAATTTTCTTTATTTTTCTCACCTTTTGTTTATGTCTAATATAGAAATATGTTTTACATTATTTCACATTTATAATTGATATCATATAGCTTGACTTCTCAGTAGGTAGGGGAGAGTTGGGAGGAAGAGGAGAATTTGGAACTCAAAATTCTCTTAAAAGAATGCTAAAAATAAATATATTTCAAAAGATATTTAAAATACAAAAAAGGCACATGAAAAACTGCTCTAAATCAGTATTTATTAGAGAAATGAAAATTACAACAACTCTGAGATATCACCTCACACTTATCAGATTGGCTAACATGATAGAAAAGGAAAATAACAGAAAAATTGGGACACTAATGCACTATTGGTAGTTATGAATTGGTCTAACCATTTGGAACTATGCCCAAAGGGCTATAAGACTGTACATATCCTTTAAAAAAATAAACTTTTACAGCCTGTCTTAGTAGCAACTCTAAAACAGACAGAAGAGCAAGAACTAGGCAATTGGGATTAAGTGACTTGCCCAGGGTTACATAGCTAAGAAATGTTTGAGTCTGGATTTGAACCCAGGATCTCTTGTCTTTAGGCCTGGTCCTCTATCCATGTGCCACCCAGCTATTTCTTATACATATCCTTTGACATAGCAATACCACTATTAGGTCTGTATCCCAAAGAGAGTAAAGAAAGGGGAGAGGGATCTATATGTACACAAATATTTATAGCAGCTCTTTTTGTGGTGTCTAAGAATTAGAAATAGAGGAGATGGCTGAAAAAGTGGTGGTATATGATTGTGATGGAATATCTCTGGGCAATAAGAAATGTCAAGCAGGGTGTTTTTTTTTTTAAAAACTTGGTAAGAAGATATACATTATATCAACTGATACAAAGTATATATTGTAAGGGTTAAATTAAGGAGTTTGACATAACAGAAATTTTGTTTAATTTAAGAAAGAAGTACAGATAGAAAGAAAAGAGGAACGAGATTATTAATCTTATACCCTATAAATATACCTAAATACCTAATAACTACCTAAAATTTCCTAAAACTATCTCTGTCTTCTCAGGACAGGTTCTTCTGCCTGGCACACTAGGTCTATCTTAACCTACTCTATCTATGAATTATTCACTAACTACCTAACTCCCTAAAATAATAAACAGCCACCACTCACTCACTCCTTCAACCAGTTTTCTAGAGCAATGCGTCTGTCAGTAGCCAACTGCCAGCAGATCCTTGCCTCAGAGACAGACCTCCTGCTCTCTAGAGATCCCAGAGGAAAAAGACCTCCAACTACCAGCAGCTGCTTCCTTTATCTCTTCACTGACCAACTGTCCCCCCTAACTTCCTCTCAGAGGGCAGGCTACTTCCTCCCCTCAGTCCTGGTCTCCCTGGTAATGGAATCTTCAGCGGCTCACTGACTCCTGTCAGTTCTGATCTACTTAGAAATCCTGCTCTCTAGCCTCTTAAGGAGACCGAGGGAGAGATTAAGAAAATCCCTTTAACAGAAGAGAACAGAACCGGGATAACTTTGTACGCAATAACAGCAATATTGTAACCATGATCACCTGTGAAAGATTTGGCTATTCTGATCGAGACAATGATCTTAAGCAATTACAAAGGACTCATGAAGCAAAATGCTCTCCAATTCTAAGGGCAGTTTGAAGCATACTTTTTCACTTTCTTTATATTTCTGGCTTTTTCTTCCTCGATTTGCAACAGGGCTAATATGGAAATATGTTTTGCTTGACTTTCACATGTACAATTGCTATCATATTGCTTGCCTTTTCATTCGGTAAGGGAGGGAGAGAATTTGGAAGTTAAAAAGATTTTAAAAGAATGTTAAAAATAGGGGGCAGCTAGGTGGCTCAGTGGATGGAGAGTCAGGCTTAGACAGGAGGTCCTGGGTTCAAATGTGGCCTTACCCACTTCCTAGCTGTGTGACTTTAGGCAAGTCACTTAACCCCCATTGCCTAGTCTTTACCATTCTTCTACCTTGGAACCAGTACTTAATATTGATTCTAAGATGAAAGGTAAGGGTTTAAAAAATAATGTTAAAAATAAGTGGATAAATAAAAGAAATTGGAATTTATAAAAGTCAATTACTTATAACATCATTGGCCAATTTACTTCTTCTTCAAGTCCCCCAAAAGTAGCTATAACAGAATGGCACAGAGTTATAAAACAAAAATCAATGAATCACAAGATAAATGAGAAGTTTTTGTTCAGTTGTGTTCAACTCTTCATTTTCTTAGTAAGTATACTGCAATCATTTGCCATTTTCTTCACCAGTTCGTTTTATAGATAAGGAAACCAAAGTAAGCAGAGTTAATTGACTTGCCCAGGGTCACACAGCTAGTGAGTGTCTTTGCCCTTCAAATATTTGAAAGTAGTGGGCTACCATAGCTGTCTTCAAATATTTGAAGGCCTGACATATGCAAGAGTGCCTAGATCTGTTCTTTTTGGCCCCAAAGGGAACAAATCAGAAGTAGTGAGTGGAAGTTGAAAAGAGACAGTTAGATTTAATGTTAAGGGGGTATTAGAGCTGTCCCCAGCACAAGAGGTCTTCAAGCAGAGCTGCATGATCATTAGTAAGGGATGACACAGAGTCATTTCCTGTGTTGGCACAGTTGGACCAGATGACTTCTGGGGCCTCTTTCTAACTCTGAAGTCCTCTAATACTAAAGCAGAACACTCTTTGCTAACCTCCTCTGTCTGGGTGGTAGAGAGAAGCAAGACTCTCAAGCTGGGCTCTAGAAGGGGAAAGTCCTCACTTGGAGGTTCTGCAATGAACAAAGTTGGGAGATAAGGTTAGAGTTATGACAAAGAGGGTACTGGCAGGAGAGAGGAGATAGGGGTCCTGCTTCTCTGGCTTTCTGACTCCTCACCCCTCCTGGAGAGCTATGGGCCACTTCCTAGGACTGGCTACCTTTTCTTGGCCACAGTGTCCTTGGGGGTGGGGGTGGGAGGCAGGGGAGAAAAAAGAGAGGAGAGATATCTCTGGAAACCCAGAGCCTGGGGCTGTGGGATTGGTCAGCTTGGGGACGTGCACCACTGCCTGGCACCCTAGTGTGTCTCTCCACTATCAGCAAATTGGGACCCCTCCAAACAGAGCAAGGTCTCTCTCTCCCTTCCAAAGGCTAAAGGAAGAGTTACATGTTATAAGAGTACTACTCTAAGAAAGAGTTACATGAATAATCATGGGATTTAGGGCTGGAAGGCATTTTAGAAATTACTTAGTTTAGCTAGGTGGGGCAGTGGATAGAGTGCCTGACCTGAAGCCAGGAAGATTTCAATTTCCTGAGTTCCAATCTGGCTTCAGATATTTAGTAGTTATATCAACCTGAGCAAGTCACTTAACTCCATTGGCCTCAGTTTTCTCATCTATAAGATGATCTAGAGAATGAAATGGTAAACCAGTTATCTCTGTCAAGAAAAACCCCAAATGGGTAGGTGGGTGGCTCAGTGGATTAAAAGCCAGGCCCAGAAACAGAAGGTCCTAGGGTCAAATCTGGCCTCAGACACTTCCTAGCTGGCTGACCCTGGGCAAGTCACTTAACCCCCATTGCCTAACCCTTACCACTCTTCTGCCTTAGAATCAATACACAGTATCGATTCCAAGATGTAAGGTAAGGGTTTAAAAAAAAAAAAAAAAGAAAGAAAAACCCCAAATGGGTCAGCAGAGTTATAAATGACTGGATAATAACCCCAATGATCCATCCTCATTTTTACGGTTAAGAAAACTGAAGCCCAGAGAGAGCAAAAGACTTATCCAAAGTCATATAGGTATCAACAGTCAGAATTTGAACCCAGATCTTGTGGCTCCAAATCCAGTTCTCTTTCTAGGATGTTTCTCTGCCTCCCACTACTCTGCCTGTGTTTGTGCTACTCTTCCCACCAGTAATAACCTCCTCCCTTCTCCATCAGTCTATATTCTCCTCATCCATTAAGTCACAGATTTGCCACCTCCTCAAGGAAGCCTTCCTTTGGGCATCCTTGTTAGAAATGATCTCTCCTGCTAGTGAACTTCCAATCTCCCATGTTGTCTGTATCACTTTGTATTTCAGCTCATCCTATCTCCCTTGCTCCCTTCAATACTTACAGCAAGTGCTTAATAGTCAATGAATGAAGGAACTAGTCATACATACGAGGGACATGAACACACACACACACACACACACACACACACACACACATACGCAGAGCATCATAGTCAAATCAGTGTCAAAATTCCAGTTCCTTGGGGACACCCAACAAAGAGAATTTGCCAGTTGCTGTACTCTGAGCTGTCAGAACCCGCCCTCCATGGGAATGTTAGTCACATCCCAGCTCTCTGGCAGTGCCATGTCCTGGTTCTGATGCCAGGGCTCTAAGCTTGGAGGTAGATGGGAATGGGGGGTCATGGAAGTTTAGTGGCGTGCTCTGCTGCTGAATAATGAAGCTTTGGAGAGGCCTGAGGGGTGAGCATTAGATCTTGAAAGATGCCTTGGAACGAGGTGAAATACGTGCAAGTACCATGTTGCCCCTATTATAATAGTGTGATGGGTGAAGGCCTTTAAGAAAGAAGTAGAGTGACTAGTTGCCAGGGAACAATGAAGCTGGCTCTAATCTTGTCTTTAGGGGTTTGTTTGTGCAGCTAGGATCAAATCCAGGTAAGCTTCAGCTCTCTGAAAGGACATGGCTAAAAACAAAAAATCCAAATCTGACTCACACCCTTCCTAGCTATGTGACCCTGGGCAAGTCACTTAACCCCAACTGCCTATCCCCGCCTGCCCTTCTGCCTTAGTATCAAGACTTATAAGACAGAAGGTAAGAGTTTCAGAAAGGGACATGGCTACATGGGCATGATTCCAGGGGCAGGGTGACAGCTGGAGATAATGTATCTGGCATCTAGTACCTTCCCTAGTGTTAGAAGGAAAGTGAGATTTCTTAATTAACCCACAGATATCTATATTATCATAACACTAGTGAGAAGGGGCAGGGTGAAGGGTGGAGAGTCAGTTTTCTGGTCAGGGTTGTATAAGGGCTTGATACAGCCTTTCAAAGACAGCCCAGGCTGCATTTCTGACATGGAAATTGTTCTAAGGCTCTGCTGCCACCGTTGTTGTTGCTGTAAAGTTGTGTCTGTGACTCGTCATGACTCCATTTGGGGTTTTCTTGGCAGAGATACTGGAGAGGTTTGCCATTTGCTTCTCCAGCTCCTTTGACAAATGAGGAAACTGAGGCAACCAGAGTTAAGTGATTTGCCCAGGATCACACAACTTGTAAGTGTCTGAGGCCAGATTTGAACTTGGGAAGATGAGTCTTTCTGACCCTGGGCCAAGCACTTTACCCACTGTACTACCTAGCTGCCCATGGGGCTCTGCACCATCATCCTAAAAGCGTGTTTTTAGAGCTTTTCTCCCCTCCATCACATAGGTGTTCACTGTTCAGCAAGGATGGATGTCCTTTGTCACAAACACAATACCACACACCATGGCAGAAGAATAATAATTATTATAATAACAATATTTTACATCTAGGTCCACACCTACCTGCCCGAAAGCATCCACAAACTACATATTTACAGTATATATAAGTAGGGTGGTGGCCTTCCACCCCAGCCCCTCAAAGCCCCCTGGGTTGAGGGGCAAGTCCGTGTTGGCAACCCACTCCTCCAGGCCAGCCTGCTGGGAAGGAGAGAGATGGTGGGGGTGGAGGGCACTGAATGGAGCCTGCACAACTTCCTGTACCTCCCCATGGACCTTTCCTCCCACTCAAATAACTAGATGGCTATTCTAATTCCAGTTTTCGGCAAGTACCTGTGCAAAGCCAGAAGGATGCCCTGGAAGGGAGGGGAGATGTGCAAATGGGTGATGAAGTAGGGGGGCTCTGATGGCCTCCCTGGTTCTAGTCTGGCTTGTCTTAACCCCAGGAGGTTGGTGAAGATGGGGCATCACACACACATGGGATGCATGCGCACATAGATGCAGGAGCTCATGCTGTGCCCCAGACAGCGTGCCCACAATGGCATGCACAGCCCTGGGCCTGGCCCCATGCAGTAGCAAAGGTGGAAAGAAGCAGCCCAGGCCCTGCCTGGGGAAGGGGAGGGAAGGCTGGCCGGGGGTCAGAGGGCATGGGAGGCCGAGGAGTCTGCTGGGTCCCCCTGGGCAGGAGCAGGGGGCTCAGTCTGTGGCGGGTGGCTCTGTGGAGCCTGGGAATGGGGTTGTTCCTCGGACAGGCTTGGCTCTCGGGCTGGCAGCTGCAGGAAGTCAGGGAGCACCAGGTCCTCTTTGCGGAGCAGTCCTCGTTGGTCATCGGCTCTGCTGCTCTGGACTCTGTTGAGCAGCTCCACCAAACCTGGTGTGCCCAAAGGAAGAGGGATTCTTCTTCTCCCTCAGCCTCTCACTGTGCCTAGCTGTCTCCCTCCTCTTCCTCATCCCTGGCTCACTCCTTACCAGATGAGCTCATAGCTCAGCTCAACTCAGCTCCTATTGCTCTTGGGTGTTCTCTCCTCTGCCACCTCTAGTCCTAGCACCCCCCTCCCAAACTTTACTCCACAGTGTCCACCTCCCTCTCAGATAGGCCCCAGAAGCCCCTTCCCTGCCCCCAACTACCCCCAGAAGCAAGGATGGCCTGGCACCTTCAATGTCGCACGTGTGACGCTTCCCAGTGCTCCTGGGCCCCTCGGCCAGCGAGTTGGTGAGCAGGGAAGGAGGCTGTGATGTTTTTCCCTCAGTCTGGAGGGGGCCACCCTGCAAGGACCACTGTGTTAGAACCATCTGGGAAGGGGGCAACTTCTTAGGTGAGAAGAAACAGGCCTTCCCCAATCTTACCTGACTCTGACTAGAGGAGGTGGACTCAGTTTTTAGGATCTTCACACCTGCAATAGACAAGGAGGTTTGTTTGGATCTCCCATACTCTCCCCCTGCCCAGTCCCACCTCCCCATGAACCCCAAAAGAGTGAATCAGGGGTGATACTAGTATTCCTCCCAATTCTGGTGGCAACACAAAGAGAAGAGGAAGGCGCTTTGGAGCTCAGCTCGAAGGAAGTATCTTTATACACCACACCATCCTCTCCCCAAATCCCAACCTCTTGTGCCCCAACCATAGAGCAGAAGACCTTGACTACTATTTTTTTCTTCCCCACCCCTTTAACATTTTTTTGAACTAAAATTAGGGTTTCATTCATGAAGGGAATTCACAGTGGGGAAACACTACCTACTAGGACAAATGGTACCTATTCTGCAATTTATGTTATAGGGAGAATTTCCAGGGATACTGAGAACTAAAGTGATTTAAATGCCCAGGAGCACACAGCCAGTATGTCTCAGAGGCAAGATTTGAACTCAGATTTTCCCCAACTCTAAGGCTATTTTTCTATCCACTACACTGCCTCTTACTTTACCTACATGTAAGATCTAGAGCAAAAAGAAATCTTCAAAACATCTAGTTCAATGCTTGCATTTTACAGATGTGGAAACTGAGGCCCAATGGGGTTGTGATAGATAAGATACAAAAGAGAGAGAGAGAGAGAGAGAGAGAGAGAGAGAGAGAGAGAAGAGAGGAGAGAGGAGAGGAGAGAGGAGAGAGGAGAGAGAAAGAGAAAGAGAAAGTATGAGAGCGAGAATGCAAATCCAGGTCTTTTGACTCTAAATCCAGTGTCCTCTTTTAGAATCTTTTAGCCCTCTTTTAGAATCTACCAAACCAAATCCAGCTAGGTGGCACAATAGATAAAGGAGTGAAGTAGACTTAAGCTCAAATCTAGCCTCAGATAACTTATAACCTTAGTTAAATCACTTGTAACCTCTGTTTGTCTCACTTTTCTCTTTTGTAAAATGAGGATATTAAAACAACTACCTCTTTAAGATTGTGGTATGGATAAAATCAGATCATGTATTTTGCAAATCTTAAAGTACTATCTAAATGCTAGCTCTTATTACTTTGCCTGGCTTCCAGCACAGGACCTTGCACAGGGCAGGTATACAATGAATAATGGGGATTCAGGAATCAGATTTAATTTAAGGATCACCCACTGTATTCAGGGTCCTGTATCAGTCTATACTGTGAGAGATACAAAAATGAACAAGACAAAATCCTTGCCCTTAAGGAGTCTAACAGAGAAGACAGAATATTACATATCAAATACTAAAATGCTAAACAACAATACAAGGTTTAACAGCTACCAGTTAAACAATGATAAAAGATTTAATAGGTAACAGTTGAAGACAGCAGTAGAGGAGATGGGAGGCCACACCTGATTATGGACCAAGTGAGTAGAGTTGTCCCTGAGTGCCAGAGAAAGGCCACAGAGGTAAGGGCTGCTATAAGAGTCAACCTGACACCAGAGAAAGAGCTCGGAATCACAAGGACATGGAGAAAAAGTCCCTGAACAGAGTACACCAAAATATTTCTAGCAGCATGTTTTGTGATGGCAAAGAACTAGAAATGAGGCAGATGCACATCAATCAGGGAATGGCTAAATGAGGTAGGGTGGATGGAAGTAATGGGATAGGTCTATGCTGTAAGAAATGATGAATGCAATGAATACAGAGAAGCTTGAACAGATGGACATAAACTGATGCAGAGAGAGGTAAGCAGAGCCCACAAAACAAGATACACAGTAACTCCAACAATATAAATGGAAAGAACAACTACACCTCAAAAAAATTTTTTTAATGAGGGCTGCAAAATTACAAAGAAAAGGATGGCCCCAAGGAGGAGCTGGGAGAAGATATTCTATCCCCACTTCTTTCTGGAGATGGGAGATCTGGGAGCATTACACATATTTTCAGATTTTTTAAATGCATGATTGGTTTTTCTGTTTTTTCCCCTTCTTTTTCTTTAAAAAATATTCTTTCTGATAAGTAGAACCAGGAGAACATTATATACAATAACTGAAACATTGTGGGACAATCAAATGTAATTGACTTTGCTACTAAAAGCAATGTGATGATCTGGGACAATTATGAGACTTATGCGCATCAAGGGAAAGAACTGTGGGAGTAGAAATCCAGATGAAAAACATATTTATCACTTGTTTATATGGGTATGTGATTTGGGGTTTTGGTTTTAAACAATTATTACAAAAATGAATAATATGGAAATAGGTTTTGAGTTATTGATAATACATGTATAACTCAGTGAAATTGCTTGTCAGCTCCGGGTTGGGGGAGGGAAGAAAGGAGGGAGACAATATGAATTGTGTAATCATGCAAAAAATAAAATAAAAATTTTGTTAACAATACCACCTGCTTCCAAAGAAGGAAATGATGGAGTCTGAATCCAGACCAAAGCAAACTTTTTTCATTTTCTTTCTTATTTTTTTTTGCCCGTTTCCTTTCACGAAAGGATGAATATGGAAAAACGTTTTATATGACTGCACATATAAAATCTATGTACTTAGGGGGTAGAGGGAAGGAGGCAAAGAATTCGAGACTCAAAATTCTTTTGAAAATGTTGGAAACTCTTTATGTATAATCAAGGAAAAATAAAATAAAAATAAAAATTATATATTCTTTCTGACATGAGTTGGCTCACTAGAAGGGAAGTGGAGGGTACTGGGAAACGTTTATGCAATGTTAAAAACAAAAGATATGCAAATACAATACAAAAATACAAATAATTTAATTTTAAAAAATACAAACAAAAGAAAGAGCTTGGAGTCTTGAAGAATGGGCCTGAATTTTGATTCTTATATTTACTAACTGTCTGACACTGAATGATTTACTTAATCTCTTAATCAGCTTCCATCTGGGTAAAATGAGGTTAAAGATAACTTTGAACAAGACCTGATGGGGCTATTGTGAGAAAAGTGCTTGGGAAATTGTAAAGGTGTAGGGAAATTGGTGCTATTAGAACATGGGGTGGAGTGTGCATGTGTGCATGTGTGTTTGGGATGGGGAACATTTCTAGCTTACATTCATTCCCTCACCTCTGCTTCTTTACCTCCATATGATTCTCTCTATCCTTCTTTTCATCCTTCCCTCCATTCTTAAAGGAAAAGATGTCCTCTATCTCCTCTCCAAGGTTAATCTCCTCTTATCTTCCGAGGCCTCACTCTCCCCCTTACCCCTTCTTTTCTTCTCCTATCTCTTCCATCTCTTCCACTATGTTCATTCCCTCAGTCTACAAA
Organism: Gracilinanus agilis; assembly: GCF_016433145.1. Taxonomy (NCBI): domain Eukaryota; kingdom Metazoa; phylum Chordata; class Mammalia; order Didelphimorphia; family Didelphidae; genus Gracilinanus; species Gracilinanus agilis. The sequence goes on along the minus strand of NC_058131.1, from coordinate 352,873,909 downwards.
AATCTCCCTTTGACCCTGCTCACCTCTTCTATAGCTACCATCTCTGCCCCCCCCCTTCTTCTTTTCATTGTGAAATGTCTCAAATGGGAAAGTCTACAACCACGACTTCCACTGGCTCTTTATCACAGTGCCTGGCACACAGTAGGTGCTTAATATTTATTGACAAACTGATGCCTGACTGACCTGCTCCCTCCTTAAGCATTTCTAAACTGGCCTCCATTCCCACAGCTCCACTGAAGCCTCTTTTTGAAGTCTTGCCAAACTCATTAACCTTTTCTCAATCTTTTATTTCCTTGTGGAAAGAAGCTGACAGTATGGACCAATCCGACCTGCTAGAAACTCAATTCCTTTGACTTCCATGATACTGAAATTCCTTACTGGCTTCTAGCTGTGGGCATTCTCCAGAGCTCAGTCCTGCTGGCCCAATGGCCTTCTCATTCTCCTCTGTGAACGGGCTCTGCATCATGACTGCCACCACTGCCTCTATCATGATGACTCTTAGGTGAACGAGAGACCTCGAGATCCTGCTGTAGGAGGATCAGATGAAAGGATGGAGGCTGCTGAGCCTCAAGAATAGAAGACCTAGTGGTGACACCGTCACTATCTTTAAGTGTTTGAGGAGATGTCATGGGGAAAGGGGTCTTAAGAGTTGCTTTCATTGGAAAAGAAGCAACGGGAAGAAGTTGGAGAGACAGATTTTAACTGAATAAAAGGGATAACTTTCTCATAACTAGATGTAGAGTAGCTAGGGCAGCTAGGTAGTAAGTACAGTGGATAAAGTGCCAGACCTGGAGTCAGGAAGACTCATCTTCTTGAGTTCAAATCTGGCCTCAGACACTTCCTAGCTGTGTGACCCTGGGCAAGTCAGTTAACCCCAGTTGCCTCAGTTTCTTCATCTATAATATGAGCTGGAGAAGGAAATGGCAAGCCAGTATCTTTTGCCAAGACATAACTGAAAAATTGGATGAAGTACTACTACTACAACAACAACAACAACAACAACAACAACAACAACAACAACAACAGAGTTCTTTTCTATCAGAAAAGCCAGAAGAATATGAGTTCACCATGGCTGAAGGTCTTTAAGCCAAGCATGGATAGATTTCTTTAGAATGTTGCAGAGAAGATTCCTGATCAGGTAAAAGTTAGACTTAGATGCATGCTGGTTCTAAGATCCTTTGACACCTATTTTTGGGGTGGCTGGGTGGCTCAGTGGATTGAGAGTCAGGCCTGGAGACAGGAGGTCCTGGGTTCAAATCTGACCTCAGATCCTTCCCAGTTGTGTGACCCTGGGCAAGTCACTTAACCCTCATTGCCTAGCCCTTATTGCTCTTCTGCCTTAGAACCAATACACAGAATTGATTCTAAGATGGGAAGGTAAGGATTAATTTTTTCTATTATTTTCTATAAAGTCCAGTTTTATAACCTGGCATTCAAAGCCCTCCTACCCTTGCAGTCTTTCCCCTTTGCTTAGCATGCCCTTTCTCCCCAACCTCAACATCTTCTTCCCATGCTTCAAAGCCTTCCTCTTCCATGTGACCTTCCTTAACTACTTTAGTTCACAGGGATATCAAAGTTTAGTGTTAGATAGAACTTAATGGTTATCTAGTCCAAGCTTCTCATTTTACAGATAAGGAAATGGGCAGAGTAAGATGTAAGATGAAGTGTGGTTTGTTGACCATTCATTATATAGTGATTAAATGTCAAAGCCAAAGCTTAAACCTAACTCCAAGTCTAGAGTTCTTCCCATTATTCCAATCTGCCTCTCCTGGTGAAGACATTATTTTCCCTTCAGTATTCCTTACTTGGCACTGACTCTATATGACTGGCACTGTAACAAGGCCTTGAATGATGTTTTCATAATGTGATTTTTTTTATTGTTGTTGAATAGAATAGATTTCAACTGAGTTCTATTAATGCCCTTCTGGTGTCTCCCATTTCTTCGATATTCCCTCTGTAACCAGCACAGGGCTTGGACAGATTATCTAAGTAGCAGAACCTTGGTGGCGCAGAGCCTGTGGGCCCCTGTACCTGGAAGAGTGTCCAAGACGAGTCTCTGGGCGGATACAGAGCTCACAAGCTTCTCCAGATCTAGGGTCCGCTTCTCACCTGACTGGAGGGGCACAGGGTCAGGGGGTTGGGAGAGATCACAGCTCCCTTTGGGGCTCAGCTCAAGTGCCACCTCCTACAGGGGGTCTATTTGAATCCCCATGGGTGCTAGTATTCTCCCCACCCCACCCCTTGCCAGCAATTGCTTTATTGGATCCAGACCTGTGATTTAATCACCAACCATACAGGGGTTGTTGTGAGGATCAAATGAGATAATGTTTATAAAGCGCTTAGCACAGTGCCTGGCACATAGTGGGTGCTTAATAAATGCTCGTTCCCCCCTCCCTGCCCTGATCTCTAGAGGGAATTCCCTCTGCCAGTACAGATCTGAAACTGGTTTGTGTGTGTGTGTGTGTGTGTGTGTGTGTGTGTGTGTGTGTGTGTGTTTGCCATTTAGAGTCTAAAAGTTTCCTGAGAGTTTAAGCGATTTGTCTAGGGTTACACAGCCAATTTGTCAGAGCTGGGGCTTGTATTCAGGTCATATGGGGATATCACACTGCCTGTCTGCTTTGCATTCACTTTATGTACCTTTGGTCCTCATGAAACTCAGCACCAAGGTGCATGCCCCACTCCCTTTATAATAATATAGGGTCCTTAAGGGCAAGGACTGTTGGGGATTTTTTTGTCTCTTTATTCCTAGTGCCAGGCACAGAGAAGGCACTAAATAACTAAATGCTTATTTAATTGAATGGAACCTCCTTACTCTTCTTTCCAGATTTCCTTCCATAGTATCCCACCTACCTCCTCTGTCTCAGGCTGTCCCTGCCCCTAGCACACCTGCCCCCCACCCTGAAGCCCTGGTCGGTCCTTACTCATCCCTCCCTGCTTCGAGGGCAGATGGGAAGGGCAGGTGCAATGCTTCGGGTGAGGGCTGAGCCAATGCAAACACAGGTGTGTGTGTGTGTGTGTGTGTGTGTGTGTGTGTGTGTGTGTGTGTGTGTGCTCAAAGTGTGGACTGTTCAGGGTGGGGAATGGCCTCACCAGATGTACTGATATCTGCTGCAGGCTCAGGCCGTGCTTGCCCAGGATAGGTAGCAGGGCTTCTCTCAGGCGCTTGGATGATTTGCTTGTGATCCTCACCACTTTGCCCAGAGCAGTGATCTCCAGCCTAGAGCACAGAATGTCACAGCCGGAAAGGAGGGACCTCAGAGGCCTTCTCTCCCCAAGTCCTCCTTTGACAAAGGAGGAAACAGACCCAGGAAGGGTAGGTGACTTGTTCCAGGTCATGCAGCAAGTCAGGAGCAGAGCCAGGCCTTGAATTCTGTCTTTGGAAGGATGGGAAAGGGTCTCTCTGTCTCTTTCTATTGTCTCTCTGCTTCTTCCTACCTCCCTCAGTCTCTCTGTCTCTCCATCTCTTCCTCTCCCTCTCTCCTCTCTTTCTCCTCCCACCCCCATCCACATATATAAACCTCGCCTTCCCCCTGCCCCCTCAAACCCCAAAGATCTATTATCTCCAGAGTGGGTCTTGTCTGGGAGGACAAAGGAAAGAGATAGAAGTTCTTGGGCATCACCTGCATGGAAAAAGGGAAAAGCACTCACTCAAAGCTGATCCTGTTCTCCAGCTTCACCTCCTGGTCAGCCAACACTGTGCAGTCCTGATCCAGGACCAAGGCCTTCTGTGGATGCAGACCCAGGGGTTCAGTAATGGCACTGAAGGCCTCCTACCTAGGCCCTGGGGAACCCAAAGAAGAGCCCTCCTCCATCCCCCAACCCCCCCCAAACACCCCCCCCCCAATTACAGGCATAACCGCTAAAGGCCAAAGGGTTTAGGAAAACATAAAATGCTGATGTCAGGGTCTGATCTTGTGTGCCTTCTGACACCTTCCAGGAGTGGCAGTCTAGGGGCTCTGAGCCCCGAGATGAGTTGTGAGTGATTAATATTAGGAACAAGGGTTGGAATGGAGCGAGAGACAAGAACAAAGGTTAGCCTTATTTCCACTGAAGTCTTGGGGATCCTCCACAAGCCCTTCTCCTCCTTACCCATGGTCCCTCCTTTGGCCCTTCGATCACCTGGTGCCCCCACTCATCTTCCCACCACCCACGTGGCACTCAGCCTAATTGGCTTGGTACAGTCAGCTATTAATTCTGTCATTGCCCTGCTGGTGACCTAGGATAGATTATAAACTCCTAGAAGGCAGAGCACAGTGGTGTGCTCTTAGAAATAGGGGGACTCAGCCTGAATCCCAACTCTGCCAATTATTGACTCCTATGCTCATAGAATGGTGGAGCTGGAAGACCCCCTTATCATTTTGCCCAGTTTTCCGTTTTATAAATGAGGAAACGGAGGCCCAGGGAGAAAAAGGAATGTGCCCAGAGTCCCACACAGTAAGAAAGTGGCTGATCTGGGACTCTGAGTAGGCTGACTTTCAGGCTAGGGCTCTTTGATCTCTCCCACAGATAGGATCCGGGGCAAGGATAGGGGCTTAGGGGAAAAGTCAGGCTTAGTGTTAGGATTGGGTTTGGGGGTAAATGTTCGGTTGATATTTAAGGCTCAGCTCTTACCTGTTCGTTGCCCACCAGGTAAACCTTGATATCAGGCAGGGACAGGCCTCGCTTCTCACAGATGCTAGCCAGCATAGAGCGGATGGTTAAGCCAGGGCGGACCAGTGCCAAGGATGCCGTGCCATCTGGCAGATACACGCAGCAGTAACGTCCAACCCGGTTCTCACCTTCACCCTCGGTGCCCCCCAGGCTCTTTCGGTGACTCTGAGTCTGAGTAGATGATGAATGCATACCCATGCACATGGACATGTACATAGATACACTGTGAGTGTGGGGAAAGAGGATGGGAATATGCCATAGAGTGAGGAGAAGATCTGTTTACCTAAGGCGGTGATGGCAAACCTATGACACACAGCTGCATACAGAGAAGTATGGGGCCGCGTGCCGAGGATGAAACATTTGCTGTAGTGTAGTGTAGATACTCTGTGCACTATAGATGACAATTCTATCTATGTTAATTTACCTATTTTTGTTTATTAAATACACTTATATGTTACAATTATACATTTTTGTTATTTAAACTATAAATATCACAAAATTATGGGTTTTTTCTCTAAGTGACTCACCACCCGAGTTATGCTCGGTTTTTTGGTGAATTGACACACCAAACTCTAAAGGTTGCCCATCACTGCCTTAGGGGAAGGGAGAGGAGAAATCATTGGGGAAAGGGATGGGGCTTATGAGTGACTAGGGCCAGGGCAGGGAATTTGGAGGTGAAAGCTGCAGGCCCTAGGCAGTGGAGGGGAGTGGGAAGAAGAGAGAGACCCTCACCTCCGATTTGCTACTGACAAATGCAAGGAAACCGAGGTCAAGGCTGGCAGAAGAGTTGAGGGAGCCCTGGGACTCTCGGCGAAGGGCTGGGTTCCCATTGGTGGCACCTAGCTCTGAAGGGAAGAAAGATGTGGTACTCTCACCTCACTCGCCCCCAAGACCCCCTTCCCAAGCTACTCCCTCACAAGGAACAACCCCCTATAGCTGCCTTTCCAGTTCTGCTCAGACAGAAAGGTCAAGATGCAGAGACAGATCAGGATTATTCAACACACACACATATATACACACACGAGCATACATAGCCACATTCCTACACACACGCACCCATATACACAGAAACATCTCCATGTCTTAGAACCAAACCTTGAAATCCTACGGAAGTGACTTTGAAAGAATGTAAGAGCCAACAGGAGGTCTGTTAGTACTGAGAGGGGAAAAGGTTCTGAGAGGCTATTTAACACCTGGATTCTAGCCAGCTGGAGACCTTCCTTGATTTCTCCAGACTATTGGGTGGTCACTCTAAACTGAACTTGTGGGAGAACTGGGACAAGAGTACGTCAGGATGGACAAGAGTGGAGGGACTGCTATCTGTATCTTTGGAGGGAATTGTCTCCAGTGGATAGGCTCACAGATCCCTGTGAGCACTGGGTGTGGAATCTAGCTAACAGCCTGTACTATAGCCCTATGATGACTCAGCAGAGGGTAAAGATGGTCCAGGGTTCTGGCAGGTCCTACACTGCTTTGAGAGCCAGCTGGGAAGAGGCCTATGTTTGTCCTCTGAGGACCACTTTGGCTAGGATCACAGATGGATAATAGCAGTTCCCAGAACCATCACAGCAAGGCAAAGATCTGTCTGTGGAGGAAGTAGAAGTCGCAGTAGCTAGCATTTCTAAAGTACCCGAAGGTTCCAAAGCACTGTGTGCAAATATTAGCTCATTTGATCCTCACAACAACCCTGGGAGTTAGGTGCTATTATTATCCCCATTTTGCAGATGAGGAAACTGAAGCAACAGAGATTAAGTGACTGGATCAGGGTCACAGAGCTAGGAAATGCCTGAGGATGAATTTGAACCTTTACGTCTTCCTGACTCCAAGTCTAGCACAAGAAAATAATGTTGGAGCTAGAAGAGACCTTTAAAACTACATCACCACCTTCCTGTCCCCACCCTCCACTGTCCCACCCACCCAGGTATTCCTTTGCTCACCCCTTCGGAAGGACTTTCTGGGTCCCCGGCCTCCTAGAGCCTCAGTGTTTGGCAGTTGGCCCAGTTCCTCCACTCCCAATGGCAGCGACTTCCCAGGCTTCAGCTTAGGCTTCTGAGGGAGAGCCAAGAGAGCCCCAGAATTCAGGACCCTTTCCCCTCTGACCCATTCCCGACTCCCCAACTCCTGCCCAAAGGGTTAGGGGGACTAGGCAGGGTCCAGCCCTCATTTTTCTGGCTGGCCCACCCTAATACTCTGGGCTGAGGTTGGCAGATTGGGGCACTTTAGTGCCTTAGGGAAGGAAATAAGTTACCTGGAGAGAGAAAGAAAGAGAGAGGGGCGGGGAGAGAGAGAGAGAGAGAGAGAGAGAGAGAGAGAGAGAGAGAGAGAGAGAGAGAGTCAGGGCTCAGATTTTGGGCATACTTGGATGGCAATGGGAATTCATTCCCATCACCCAGACCTTCCCTCCCCATACAGGCACCTTCCGGGATGTGGTATTGGGGCTGCCAGGGTCTGAGGTGCCTGGCTCACAAAGGGGCCTCCCTTCTGCTTCTGCCAGGAGACACTCCCGGTACATGGGGGACTTGACGAAGCGGGCATAGCTGTCAAACTTCATCAGGTTGAAGATCTGAGGGGAGGAAGGAAAGAACAAAGAGAAGCAGTGGGAAGGGTGGGGATGAGGGGGAGGATAGGAGCACAGGATTCAAAGCCAGAAGGCACTCAGAGATCCTCTAGTACAGAGATTCTCAAACCTGGGAGCCCACAGACTCCCAAGAGACCAAGGGAGCCCTAGGACTCTTGGGGAAGAGCTAGGTTCCTGTAATGGTGACCAGCTCTGGGATCATCTTGTCCAGGGGTTCTTAATCTCGGGTTTATGGACCCCCACAAAGTCTATGAATAGATCTCCAGAGGTCAATAAAATTGGATGAGGAAAAAAAATTGCAACTTCATTTTCATTAACCTCTAAACGAAATTTGGCATTTCCTTTATTTAAAAACATTATTCTAAGAGATCCATAGGTTTCACCAAGGCACAGAAAAAGTGAAGAACTTGGGGAGGCTAGGTAGCTCAGTGGAGAGAGCACCAAGCCTGGAGTTGGGAGAACTTAGGTTCAAGTTTGATTTCAGATACTTCTGAGCTGTGTGATCCTGGGCAAGTCATTTAACCCCAATTTCATAGTCTTTACCTCTCTTCTGTCTTGGCAAAACTTAGCATCAATTTTAAGGTAGAAGGTAAGGGTTAAAAAAAAAAAAAGAACCCCTGCTCTAGTCCAACCCTTCATGTTACAAAAAGGGAAACAAAAATCCCCCAAAAGAGAGCTTTCTTGCTCAGGATCACAAAGTTGATTAGGGAAAAGGAAGTGAGGGAAGATGGAAGAAAAAGAGGAAGGGGAGACGGCCATCAGCCTTCCCCATACCCAGGTCTCTCCTTAGGGCCATACCTGTAGCTGCTGGACCCGGAACATGTCAGGGTTGGGGGTGGCCAGCACCTCCTCCCCAAGCCAGGCCTGCCGATCAATGTTTACAGGGCTCAGAGCCTGACTAGACAAGAACTCCTCATAGATGCATCGAGCTTCCCGAGCCAACTGGAGAGGGGGGAGAGTGGAGGTGTCAGAGCTGTTACCAGGAGCAACCTCTCAGCCTTGCATCTCCATCCTCCCCTCCCCACCCCCATCCTTCACTCTGCCCTTCTTCCTCCATGCTCATCACTCCTATCCCACAAGGCCCCCCCAGCTTCCAACCTGTTGTGTGTCACTGGCAGGGATCTGCTGGAATTGCTCACAAGCTTTCCAGAAAGACAAATTTTCTGCACTGAATTCCTTCTTCAAGAACTCCTAGGAACAGAGATAGGGTCCAAGACAAAGAAACAGAGAGGTAAACAGTGATAGAGAATCAGCCAGCATTGCCAAACACCCCTCCTTGCTTGTCTCAGTTCCCACACTCACCGTGAAGTAGGCAAGACCCAGTGGATCCTGAAGCAGCCTCTCAAAAGACAGTGCCCAGCTGGCTACAGGCTGCTCCTCTGGGGTGAAGGGACTGCTGGGGCCACTGGGCAGGCTGTGGACACTGAGGGTGCTTCCCCGGCCCTCCCCAGCTCCCTCTGGTCCCACCACACTGCTCAGCTCTGGGAGGAAGTGGGAAAAAGGGAGAAGAGAACAGGAAGCCCCCTCATCATATATGTATTCGTTCATTCAATAAACATTTATTATTCCCCACCCACTGTCAGACCTTTAATTTCCCCTTCAGCCATGCCCCTAATTCTATACATAAATACACTCAGTGTTCTTGAAGGAGAGCCATACACAAGGTAGGCTTTTCTTTCCTCCCTCACCCGAACATGAAATCTGAGGCACTTCTCTTAATCCTTTAGCCAGGATCCAGGCTAGGCCCCTTCCCCCCACTCACCTCCATCAGAGACAGCCAGGACCTGCAAGAGAGAAGAAGGAAGAGGCTAGAGAATGGCCCAGGCTAGAGGAGATGGGTCGATCTTGCCCCCACTTCCAGAACCTCAAGTTAGACAGTATACCCAAGGTACAAAACCACTGAGTGCCTGGTTTGTGAAGGAAGAAGTGGGAATGGGATGGGGAGAGACAGAAATTAATATGGAACTTGCTTGACTTCCTTGTCCTGTATGTAATATCTGGCGTTGATATTCATTCCACACATAGAATTTTATCCTGTCTCTGGCCACATTTGAGTTCTGGGAGTCCCACAAATCTTTTTTTTTTTTTAACCCTTAAATTCTGTCTTAGAACTGGTACAAATTATCAGTTCCAAGGCAGAAGAGTGGTAAGAGCTAGGCAACTGGGGTTAAATGACTTGCCCAGGACCCAAGGACTTCTCATCTCTTAGCCTGACTTCCTGGCCACTGAGCCGTCCAGCTGTCCAGTGTCCAAATTCTTGAATGGGAGCCAAACTAGGTGGATTTCAGGATAGCATTCCCATCCATAGTGACTTTTCTCAGCCACATCTACATCCTATTAGAAAAGTCCAAAATCCAATAGCAATTATCTCTTGTTCCGGCCCTCCCTTAATCCCAAATCTGACTATTGTTGCCTCCCATTAACCTCTTCTGTCCCCACTCTGCTCACAAGATTCAAGACTTTTGTTTAATAGAAGTAGCTCCTTTCTGCCAAAGGTTTGGGAGTCCCAGCATTACAATTATTTTGGCTCTTCTCCTATCTCTCTGACCATTCTAGTGTCTCATTCACTGGCTTCCATTCTTCCTGAGCTCTAAGTGTGGGTTCTCCTCTGACTTTCTGCCATCTCTCCTTTCCTCTGACTTTTGGACATCAATTGTCCAAAATCTCCATATGCAGATCTTTTGCTCTAACTCCAACTCTTCTACTGAACTCCAGTCCCAAAATTCCAACTTCCAACTAGATCTCTCCACCTGAATGGATGTCCCCCAACTCCAGCACATTCAGCCTAACATGTCTGTAACCATGTTGGTATGAACAAAAGAGTACTTGATGGGAAGCAGAGAATCTCAGGTCTGACCCTTACTAAAGCCTTGTGACCCTAAGCAAGCCACATAACCTTCTTCTTCTTCTTTTAAATTCTTACCTTCTGTCTTAAAATCAATTCTAGGTAATTAGGGTTAAGTGACTTGCCCAAAGTCACACAGCCAAGAAGTTTATGAGAGCAGATTTGAACCCAGGACTTCCAACTCCAGGCCTGGCTCTCTGTCTGCTGAGCCATTTAGCTGCCCCAAGTTGCTTTAATGTTTACAAAGTACTTTCCTTATAACTACCCTGGGAGATAAGCGCCACATCTCCTAAATATCATTTAAGAGTATTTTTATTATCATTTAGTGAAGGAGAAAGCTGAGGCTCAGAAGGTTATGTCAAAGGCACACTATTACTATCTTCTCTCATAATGAAGCTTGTTTCCTTGCCATGGAGTTAGTGTTAATCAGTTCTTTGGACAAGACTCAATTAGCATTGCTCATATCAGTTCCAAGGCAGAAAAGGGTCAGGCAATTGGGGTTAAGTGACTTGCCCAGGGTCACACAGCTATGAAGTGTTTGAAGCCAGATTTGAACCTGGGACCTCTCAACTTCAGACCTGGGTCCATCCACGGAAGCACCTAGCTGCTCCTCATATAACCTTCTAAGCCTCAGTTTACTTTGTCAAATGGTAATAAAAGCGCTCTTAAATGATATTTAGGAGGATATGGCAGGAAGCACTCATCTCCCAGGGTAGTCGTGAGGAAAGTGCTTCGTAAACATTAAAGCATCTTGGGGCAGGTTTTTTGTTGGTTTAATTTTCATTTTTTAAATCACAGGCTGTGATTACATTGTTATAGAAAACCTAGATGAGGAACCTCCCTCTACCAATGCAGACTAGCATCTGGTAGGAAGCATGGACTTAGAAAGTAGTAGCTTGGGGAAAGCGAAGGAAATAAACATTCATCTAGAACCTACTATATTCCAGATACTATACTTAACAAATCTGATCTAAGTTTATCCTCACAATAACTGTGTGGGGTAGATGTTCTTATTGCTCCCAGTTACCCTCAGGAAACTGAGGTAGACACAGGTTCTGTGGCTTGCCCAGGGTCACACAGCTAACAAGCATCTGAGGCTGGGATTTCAACTCAGGTCTTCCTGACTCCCGGCCTGCTACCCTAACCACTGCACTACCTTGCTGGCTTGGGGCACTGAGAGGTTAAGTATCTTGTCAGAGATCCTATAGACAAGAAGGGGCAGGGGTAGGATTGAACTTGGGTCTTCCTGATTCCAAGGCTGTTTCTATTTATTATGCCACATTTCCCCTCCATCATTCTCCCCAATTCCTGGTCCCCTAATTTCTGTTCATGACATAATCTTCTTAGTTATCCAGGGTCAAAATCTAGAAGTAGCTTTGGGATCTTCCCTTTCCCTCTAAACCCCCCCCCCAAACTCAGGAGCAAAGACTTAAGGATTCTCCTTTTGAACAGTTTCTCAAATCTATTGTTTAGATCCCCCATGGCTTCCTGCCATCCACGACTAATTGCCCAAACCTCCTGGGTTTTCTGTTTCTAGTCTCCCCTGTCCAATCTATATGTATGCTGCCAGCCTTATCTTTCTAAAGCATGACTCTAAAGCGTGACATTAATGTCATACCCCTGTTTAAAATCCTTTACTAACTTCCTGTGGCCCAAAGAATAAGTCTACATTACTTAGCAGCACTGGCGTTCAAGACCCTCCATAATCAGTCCTGCAACCTCCCTTTGGTCCTCCTCTCACTTTTCCATTATGCAAATCCCACCAAACTACATGACTCACTGTCTACTTCTCTGTCCTCTTCTCCTGACCCAGAATATCCTTCCTCCTCCCTAACCAAATGCTTCTAGGCACCGGATCTGCCTGCCTTCTTCACAAAGCCTTTCTAGGCTACTTAGCCAGGCCAAGTTGTGTCCTCTCCCTCCTCTCAAGGCCTAAAGTACGGACTGTCAGGAGTTCTCAGAGAGCACAAAGATGCAGCCTAATATTCTCAGTTATTTTTGTATGTGCCCCTCTTCTTCTCATCCCCTCCTGGACTGAATGCTCTATGAGATCAATGACAGTCTTTCCCCTCCTCCCATGCACAGTGCCTAGCCCAATGCACTTCACAGCTGAAATTTAAAGACTTCCAAATTGATAGGACTGGGACTAGATTAGAGAAAGGGATAGGGATGGATTGGAGATGGGTACAAAGATGATAATGTTAGGGGAAATGGATTAGGGATAAGTATAGAGATGGAGAAGGTTGAGAATGAGTATGGAGATGAAGGACAGGGTTGGGGGTAAACACGAAGGTGGGCTGGGAAAGGCTGGGAATGAGGATAGACACAAGGATAGAGAGTACTGCTACCCTAGTAACATATACATAGCAGGTAATTAATGTTTGTCAAATTAAATTGGATGAAAAGTGGAATAAGGTAGAGATAAGGAGAGTAGAAGGTAGTAATGCAGGTGGGTAGGAGGGAGTTGTTGTTCAGTCGTTTCAGTCATTTTTGACTCATGATCTCATTTGGGGTTTTCTTGGCAAAGATGCTAGAGTGGTTTGTCATCTCTTCCCAAGCTCATTTTACAGATGAGGAAACTGAGGCAAACTGGTTAAGTGACTTGCCCAGGATCATACAGATAAGATAAGTGTTTGAGATCGGATTTGAACTCAGATCTTCCTGCCTCCAGCCCTGGTACTCTATCCACTATGCCACCTTCCTTCACTATAGTGACTTTTACATGGAAGGTAATAAATATTTGTCAAATTGAATTGGATGAAAATTGGAATAAGGTATAGATAAGGAAAGTGGAAGATAGTAAGGCAGGTTGGTAGGAAGGAGGAATGGGCACAAAGATGGTAGAAAGAACATCATGAATTTTTTTTTAAACCCTTACCTTCCGTCTTGGAATCAATACTGTGTATTGGCTCCAAGGCAGAAGAGTGGTAAGGGCTAGGCAATGGGGGTCAAGTGACTTGCCCAGGGACACACAGCTGGGAAGTGTCTGAGATCAGGTTTGAACCTAGGACCTCCGGTCTCTAGGTCTGGCTCTCAATCCACTGAGCTACCCAGCCGCCCCCACATCATGAATTTTCAAGTCCAGCGTTTCACTGACTTTAAACTTCCAGAGGCATCTTCCCTTAGAGATGCCTTCCCAACAGTATATCTGGCCCTATGTTTCCTAAAGCTCAGGGGCTGCCTCCTAAGGCCTTCCTGTTGCAGGGGAAGTGAGGGCTGAAGGGACCTCACTCTGCCTTGCCCAGTGGGAGGAGAAATGTGTATGAAGAGAAAGGGGAAGGAAGAATTGGAGTCATTGGGGTTGGAAGTTTGTGGCCCCAGGACTCTCCTCCCCCATCCTCACCTCACTTCCATATGCAGCATATCTCCCTAGTGATGCTCATAGACTCCCTTGTTGTCTGACCCAGGAAAATGCCAGTGCCCGTTCTATCTTGGCATCATTCTACCTTATGTGGTTGAGGCAATGGAAAGAGTCAGAGGGCCTGGTTCTAATCTCAGCTCTGTTATTTACTATCCATGGAATCTTAGACAACCCATTTGATCTCTGTGCTTCAGTTTCCTCATTTTATAAAGTGAGCCAGTTGGGATAGATGATTTTCAGCATCTTCTCCAGTTTCAATTCTATGACCTTGTGACCCTTTCAGCATCCTTGGAGTTTTAGCATCTAGTTAGGGATAAATGTCACTGATAGTTGGGACACACAGGGAAGCTCTGATGTGCTTAGAAAAAGAAGTAGTGACCCTGAACTCTGAAGGAATCACAGCCTCACCCCTAAATGATGCGGGTGTTGGTCACTGGAGAACTTTGATTGTGGGGCTGTTTCTGTGGACCAGGGCCTGATGCCAGGACCATCACCTTGAGCCTGTGTCTGTGAGCCTGTCACTGAGTCTGTGACTATCTCTAGGAAACTGTTTCTTAAGTAATAAGTTTGGTTTTAGATGCCACTGACATTCATGGTTGTGTGAGGATGACCTGAAGAGATAAAGTCTCTTCACTTTGGAAAGATGGATGCTGGGAGGGCCAGAGAAGATCTAGAAAATCATGAAGGAAATCACAGAATGTCAGTGTTAGAAAGAACCTAACATAAGATCATCTTGTCTAATCTCTGCATTTTAAGCAGCAATTGATTAATAAGCATTATTGAAGCAGTTAGGCGATGGTTTTTATGGAACACCCACTATATGCTGGGCACTGTGCTAAACACTGGGGACCCAAAGAAAGGCAAAACACAGTCCCTTCTCTCAAAAAGCTCACATTCTACTGGGAGAGGTGACATGCAAAAAACTATGTACAAACAAGCTACATAATGGATAAATTGGAAGTGATCAACAAAGGGAAGACACTAGAATTAAGAGGGATTAGGAAATGTTTCTGGAGATCAGGTAAGTAGCACAGTGGCTAGAGAGCTGGGTCTGGAGTTGGGAGGTCCTGGGTTCAAATCTGGCCTCAGACACTTCCTAGCTGTCTGAACCTGGGCAGGTCACTTAACTTCCACTGCCTAGTTCTTACCTTCCACCTTGGAAATGATACTTGTAAAAATTCCAAGACAGAAGGTGAGGGTTTAGAAAAGAAAAAAGGAGGAAAAAATGGGGGACAGCCAGGACCAAGGCATAGAAGAAGGGAGATGGAATTTGTTAAGTGAAAGGTGAGGATAGGCCCAAAGAACGTGTAAAGGAGAGTAACGTGTAATAAACCTGGAAGGAGAGGAGGTAAATGGAGATGTCTAAATGAAAAATAGAGAAGTTTACATCTGATACTACAGACAACAGGAAGCCACTGGAACTAACTGAGCAAGGAGAGTGATGTGGTCAGACCTATGTTTGGGGAATGTCATTTTGACTTCCCTTGGGAGGATGGATTGGAGAGGTAAAAAGCTTGAGCCGGGGAGGCCCAATAAGAAGTTATTTCAGGTTTGCAGACTAGAGGTGATAAAGGCATGACCTAGGTAGGTGACCATGGAAGTAGAGAGGGGAAGAGAGCTGGAAGAGATGTTGGAAAGTTAGAATCAACAAGACTTGGCAAATGACTGGATATGTGGAGAAAGGAAAGGGAGGAGTGGAAGATAATGCCAAGGTTGCAGTCTTGGATAGTTACTATAAGGATAATGGTACATTCCATAGAAATAGGAAAGTATACAGATAGACGGATAGGATTGGAGGGAAAGATAACAAGTTCTGTTTGGGACATGTCAAGTTTGAAATGTCTACCATAGATATCAATTTGTGATGTCCAATGGGATTACTTCCACTTTACAACTGAGGAAACTGAAGCCAGTAGAGATGAGTGACTTGCCCAAGGTCACACAGCTAGTAAATATCTGAGATCAGATTGGAACTCAGGCCTAGTGCTCTACATACTGCACCTAAATGCCTTTTAATGAGAGCTGATGAGGTGGTTCTATAAGAAAGTATAGAAAGAAGAAGTATGTGGACAGAACCTTGGGGTACACCCACAGTTAGGAGTCAGGACATTGATGATGATCTTGCACAGGGTCTAAGAGCAGTTAGACAGGGAGGAAGAGAACCAGGAAAGAGGGAGTAAGGTCATAAAAACCCAGAGAGGAGAGTGTTTCCAGGAAATGAGAATCAACAGTTTCAAACACTACAAAGATCAAGAAAGAGGAGGATTGAGAAAGGGTCAGTGAATTTTAACTTTAATAACTTTGGAGAGAATACTTTCAGTTAAGTAATGAGGTTAGAAGAGAGATTGCAAAGGATCAAGAAGTCAGTGATGAAAGAGGAATTGGAAAAATATTAGAAGCAGCTTTTTTAGGAGTTTGTGAAAGAGAGAGGGCACATGGGAAAATAGCTGGAAAGGATGGTAGGGTCAAGTGATGGTCATTTTACTAATAAAGAAAAGGAGACCCAGAGAAAAGAAGTTAGTTGCCCAATGTTTTGTTTTTGTTTATAAAACCTTTACCTTCCATCTTGGAATCAATACTGTATATTGGTTCCAAGGCAGAAGAGTGGGAAGGGCTAGGCAATGGGGGTCAAGTGACTTGCCCAGGGTCACACAGCTAGGAAGTGTCTGAGGCCAGATTTAAATCCAGGACCTCCCGTTTCTAGGCCTGACTCTCAATTCACTGAGACATCTAGCTACAGCCCAAGTTGCCCAATGTTGCCCAATAAATGTAAGTGACAGAACGAGGACACAAACCTCAGTCCTCTGATTCCAAATCTAGAGATCCTTCTTCCAGACCACATTGACTCTGTGTCAAAGGTGAAAGATTACAAACTGCTTAGAGCAAATCCAAGTCACTAGGGTGTCCTGCCTGTACTCCTCCCACTTACCCCCTGAAACCTGAGTGAAAAATAAAAGTCTGCTCTGGTTTACCTGGCAGTAAACTCATTCAACTTATTATCACACCAATATGATACAGCAAGAAAAAAAGAGATAAGTTCAAGAAAGATTTAGTAAAATTCGTGGATGGCAGGTGCAGAATAAGTCACCAAGAATGGGTGGAATGTGTGGAGTTCATCCCTGGACTATTAGGTGGTCCTTTGGAAGGTCCCTCTGACTACAGGACTAATGCTCTATCCACTGCGCTGTCAAATTGCTCTAATGTATGTTATTTTTCATCCTTTGTTTTTGAAGAGGGCCAATGACATCACCGGTGATAGCTTGACTTATTATGAATTGGATTTCAGTGAGGCAGAGTTGGGCAAAGTCATCAGCCTCACTCTCTCTTCCAGATTCATCAAAGTCTAGTGGAAAGATGAAAGGCAGGCCTGGGACGGCCCAGGACGCAGTGATTGATCTTGACATCAATGTATATAAGACATAGAGTATAAACAGTGGAGCTTGGGGTAGAGGGGCATTGTATATGACATGTATGACTCTTTTTTTTTTAAACCCTCACCTTCCATCTTGGAATCACTACTGTGCATTTGTTCCAAGAAAATAGAAGAGTGGAAAGGGTTAGACAATGGGGTAAGTGACTTGCCCAGGGTCATACAGCTAGGAAGTACCTGAGGCCACATTTGAACCCAGGACCTCCCATCTCTGGGCCTAGCTCTCAATCCTCTGAACCACCCAGCTGCCCCAACATGTACAACTTTTGAGAGTGGTGTATTGTACACAGATTATCCAGATTACACAGTTGCTGAGAGAGTATAACCGGGGTGAGCAGCAGTCATGGAGGATGAGGTATATGTGGGTCGTGCCTCGTGTTTAAGGTGTTTAGTGCATTGTGTGTGGGTTGTGCTGTGCAGAGAGGTGTAGAGTACGTCTGTCTGTGCTGGGCACTCTCTGGGTGCAGGACGTGTTAGGCAGCATCCCCTCCTTGTGTAGCACGTAGATGCCCAGAGGGCACGGGCCACGCATGCAGCGTCCTCAAGGTGTGTACAGCTTGTGAGAACTGTGTGGTCTATACAAGGCATAAAGTATGGCACAGTGGGGACAGGAAAGGAAGTGGGGCCCATTTTGGCAGGGTTGTTTTGGGGTAGAGAGACTTCTTGTGATAAGGTAGCTTCCCTTTGAGCTGGGGCTACACGGTGGTTTTGAGGAACTGTGGCTTCAAAGGGGTTAACCAGAGCTACCCAGAACCCAGGCAGGGAGTTCCAAAGTATATGTATATAGGAAGGGGTAACTGCGTTGGAGAATTTTTTTTAACCCTTACCTTCTGTCTTAGCATCTATACCAAGGCAAAACAACAGTAAGAGCTGGACTTTTGGGGGTAAGTGACTTGTCCAGGGTCACAGAGGTAGGAAGTATCTGAGGACAGATTTGAACCTAGGACCTCCCATCTCCTAAGGCTAAACCACCCAGCTGCCCAGAGAGAGAATTGTTAAAAGAGGTCTTCCTCACTTTGTAAGAGGATACTCTGAAGTAGAGGAGGGCCCCACCCATGTCAAGAAGTCACCCCACCCCTCTCTGAGGGCTACCTTCACACCTTCTGGGTCCCCAGTTCCTTCTCTAATCCTTCCCCCAAACTAAAGGACCCTGGAGGAGGCTTAACACCCATTGCTTAATTTTCTTTAGTGGAAGATTAGTTTCCTTCTACTGGAGCTCCTGTTTGCTCAAATGGCCTGATTGCTTGACCCCTAAAACTAAGGACCAAGTTGACTCCCTGATGAGCCTTGAAGGCCAGTACCTCACCCCACCCTTACTCTATTGGGGAGGGGACTTAACATCCTTTCCCCTTCACATCTGAAGGTGAAAGCCAGGAGCAGTGGGAGACACAGGGCCTAGGGGCAGGGGCTGGGCCTGGGGCAGAGACAAGGGCTCAGGCAAGGACAGAAGGAGGGTATGAGAGCAGCAGAGAGAGGGCCAGGAACAGAGATCATAGATTTAGAGCTGGAAGGGACCTTTGAAATCATCTATTACAGATGAGGAAACTGAGGCATAAAGCAGTTAAGTGACTTGCCTATGGGTCACCCAAAAGTAGAAGAACAAAAGAAAAGAGGTAGGACCAGAGGAAGCTCATTTTCTGGCCTCTGCTCTTCCATACATAGCACTTCATAGGAGAGGCAGTGTTGGAGTCCAAGGCAATGCCTCTTCCTAACTGTATGGCTTTGGGCAAACTACTGGCTCCCTTTTGGGACTCTTTCTTCGTCTATAAAATAAAGGGGCTGGCCATGTGGAGTGTTCTGGTAAATATTTAATAACTATTGTGAGAGCTGGGGATGGGCACACATTTTTAAGTTTAATTTCCATTATTTTATTATTATTATTTTATTTAAAACTCTTACCTTCTGTCTCAGAATCAATACTGTGTCGGTTCTAAGGCAGAAGAGTAGTAAGGGCTAGACAATGGGGGTTAAGTGACTTGCCCAGGGTCATACAGCTAGGAAGTGTCTGAGGCCAGATTTGAACCCAGGACCTCCCATCTCTGGGCCTGGCTCTCAATCCACTGAGCCACCTAGCTGCCTTCTTTTAATTTTCATTATTATCATTGTTTCTATCCCTTTCTTAAGTCCAGACAATCAACAAAACCATAAATCAAGTCTGGATTTTGGGGCTTGCCAATTTTGGAGATGTAAAGGTTCTCACTAAAAATTTAACAACTAGCTCTCTCCAGCCTCAAGAACTGGCTCCCTCACACTCCTGGACACTAAGGGTTCTAAAGCCCCTCTCTTCCAGTTCTGACATTCTTTAGCTCTAATCTTTATCTTGACCAAGTCTTTAGTAACAAACTGTTTCCCTTTGGTTCTTGAACATTTCCATGCATATATATATAGCCTTCCCAAGGACAAGGATGGTTTTAAGCCTTCTCTCTTCTTTCCCTAAGCCCCCAAGCAACGGGTGGGCTACAGGAGTCCTTGGCGGCTTCCTTGGCTCATCCTGCTTGCCTGGATGTGCCAGGCACTGCCCCAGCTGCCAGCTCCCATCCCCTACTGTTATACCAGGTGCTGACATTCTGCAGGAACAAATCTCTCTGAACCCAGAGTGTTCTCTCTTCTTCTGAGTGTTGGATGGTTGTTTGGGAAGTGGGGAAAGGGGTTGGCTTCATTAGTGAACTTCAAATTTGATTAGGAGTCAGGGGAAAAGGGGCCAGCTGGGTAGCTCAGTGTATTGAGAGCCAGGCCTAGAGACGGGAGGTCCTAGGTTCAAATCCGGCCTCAGACACTTCCCAGCTGTGTGACCCTGGGCAAGTCACTTGACCCCCATTGCCTATCCTTACCACTCTTCCACCTATAAGTCAATACACAGAAGTTAAGGGTTTAAAATTAAAAAAAAAAAAAAAAAAAGAAGAAGAAGAAGAAGAAGAAGAAGAAGAAGAAGAAGTTAGGGGAAGGATAAAGTTAGCTTTTGGGGTTATAGTTCCAGCACTCTCCATGTCAATTCCATCTCTCCCTCCCCACTCCCCGCCCCCGAAACATGTCACTCAGGGAGCCATCCCACAACATCTAACACAAAGGGTTTTCCCCGCACCTAACCTAGAAGAGGAAGGGACACATCAAGAGAATTTGGAGAGATCAATAGGGATGAGAGGTTAGAGTCAAGCTTGTAGCTCCTCAGAAAGGATTTGGAACCACAGGGATGGGGTCAGTACAGGGCTTACTAAGCTGTTCTCTTTCTAAGGGGCTGGAAGTAGGGGGGACACACAGCTGCTTCCTTCTATATAATTCTCCATAGGCTCTCTGGAGCTAAGATGTCTTCTGGTCAGGGCTGAGTTAGGGACCAAACAATAGGATCAAGGTGAAAGGTGGTATGGGAATAGGGGGTGTGAAGAACAGTGACTGAGTAAGCTGAGATCTGAGAAGATGCCTTCCTTCCCTAAGGGGTAAAAAGGACAGAGGCTAAGAAAGTGGCTTAGGAGGCCAGTTCTAGTCCCAAGCCAATCACTTCAGGGCTCTGTTGGAGCAGACCTCCCAGGTCCTGTCTGTTCCTGCTGATCTCCATTTGGCAGATGGAGAAATTGAGGCCTGGAGCGAGATGAGGCCAGATTGAGGAGAGAGGATAGCTGAAGGCAGCATGCAAGAATAGGCACCTGGCCATGGTGAAATGTTCCTGCTAATGGGACATCGTGTCTATGACCCACCTCCTGGTGAAGCTACGAATAGAAAAAGAAGTTGTACCAACCCTCTACCCTACCCCAGGCAGCACCCCCTTCTGCCTCCTCTCTGGTCCTCTAGCTTGGCTGCCCTAGACTTATACAAATACTCTCCTCTTTTTCCTCCTGATGACCTACCAACCCATCCCTCAGGTGCTGTCCTTAAAGAATTATGGTTATAGATTTGGAAGGGACCTGAGAATCCATCTAGTCCAGCCCTCTCATTTTTACAAATTGAAACCTGGAGAAACTAAATAACTTGACCGAGGTCACACAGTTAAGTATCACAGATGAAATCAGACCCTCTGACTCCAGATTCTAGGATTCTTTTCTGTCTTGGTAGCCCTGAGTTTGTAAAATCATGGCAACTGGAGCTAGAAGGAAGTTTAGAGATCACCTGAAGGAAACCAGGTGAGTTAACCTGTGTAAAGAGCTTTGCAAACCTCATAGTCCTATATAAACATCTGCAGCTATCATTGTTCATCTCTGCTCCCAAATTTCCATATTTTACAGATGAATAAGTTGCAGCTAGGTGGCTCAGTAGATAAAGTGCTGGACCCAGAGTCAGAAAGATCCATCTTCCTCTGATCAAATCTGACCTCAGACAGTTACTGGCTTTGTGACTGACCCTGGGCAAATCATTTGACCCTATTTGCCTCAGTTTCCTCATCTGTAAAATGAGCTGAAGAAGGAAATGGCAAACTATTCCAGTATTTTTACCAAGACCCAAAAGAGATCGCAGAGAATCAGACATGACTGAAAAACAACCAAACAGCAACAACGAAGCTGAGGGGAATGATTAGTTTAAGGTCACACAGGGAACAATTAGCAGGGCAGGGACTCAACTCTGTGCTTAGATCATTGGGTCTAATGCTCCCATTCTACAAAGGAAGAAACCAAGGCCCTCAAATATTTAGATGACTTGTCCAAGGTCACAAAGTAAGTAGCAGACACAGATTTAAATCCGTCTCTTGCCTCTGAACCTATTGTTCATCGATTCAATCCAATAAAATCCAATCTAATAAGCCATGTTTTAAGCTCCTCCTACATTTGAGGGACTGCCTTTGGTGCTGGGGATATACATACAAAACTTCACACAATCCCATGCTAAGCAGACAGCACATTTTTATGAATTTATCCCAGCCCAGCCCAGCCTTGGAGGCTCAGGGGAGCAGGACAGAGACATAAGTCACTCAGTGGAGTATACTGGACCCAAGAGAGGTGTTGTGTATTCCACTTTCCTGGGAAGGAAAGCAGTTAGTTCAAGAGAGTGAGCTGTTAGGGTTCTCAGACCTCTCATCTCTCCTGGGCCCTTCCTTGCCTTTCTTCTAGGAGCCCAGAGAGAGGAGAGGGAGGAGGTGCCTTCCTGGTGCTATGGTGAAGTGGGTGGGGGGCACCGGGGCTCCTGGTGCGCATGGCTGCCAGGCAGGCAGCTCCTGATAACAAAGGGGGAGGAGAGGAATGAACAGCAGGTAGCAGACCAACAAGATGGCATCTTGGGCATTTAGGAAGGGTGGCATTTGAGGTGAGGGTACAGCAGGGTTGTTAGGTTAACAAGGTAACACTTTAAGGGATGCTCAGGGGACGGGGAAGCATCCTGGATGGTGCCCTGACCTATGATGATAATACTGAGGGGCACTCCTACAAAAGGGATGGGAAGGAGGTAAAGCCCTGTGCCTCCCCCCACCCAGGGTGCCCGCTGAGGAGAAGGAGGGAGAGAATGGCGGTGGCTGTCTTCCCCAGATCCCCAGGCAGTCAAGGTAGATGGCTCCAGGGTTAAACAGAGATACTGGACTGTGCCAGCCAATACGGAAGGAGTTGTTCTGGGCTCTCTGGGCAGGGATGCCAACCTCCTTGTCAGCCACTGCCTCCTGTTAGCTTCTCAAACCCTAAACAGAAGTCTTGCACTGTTTTTGCTGTTCCTAAATCCCTGGGCCAAGAAGCTCCGCTTGGTCCTCTTGTCCCAGGCACCCAGTCCCTCCCTGGGTGTGTCTCAGACCTTCCCTCCCACAGGCTGCTGGCCCCAGAGGCCATGTGGTCACTCACCATGCGCCCGTTGGGGACGCCCAGGTGCTTGGCTTTTCCTGGCATCCCTCTTGTCACAGGGCCCCGTCGAGGAGGGCAGAGACCATGGGTCCCGGGAGGGGTAGCTGGCACAGCCAAAAGGGGGAGCACGGCAGGCACGGGGCGGCTCTGTTCCGAATCCCTCACATCCTGAAACACAGCGCTCACTACCTCTTTTCTTTGCCACAGGAAGTGTATCTATGGAGACGAAAACCACAGAAAGAAGTAGGCTCTGAAGAGAATGCCTCTTCCTACACACACTCACTCTCTCTCTCTCTCTCTCTCTCTCTCTCTCTCTCTCTCTCTCTCTCACACACACACACACACACACACACACACACACACACACACACACACACTCATACTTACTCAGATCAATTCCCCTTCTGTGTTCATGGGCACACACTCAGTCAAGCCCTACTCCCCCTTCCCACACACGGACACATTTAGCAACTTCTACTAAACCCAATCCTTACCAGAGGCAGGGAAAACTCCCTGCCCTTCCCACACCCAGTGACCTTCCCCAGCTCCTAAATGCACACATCCGCCTTCGGGAGCCCCTCTGGATGGATGCGTATGTGTACACACAAGCATACACATCCCAGGCGGGGACAGACACACAGAGTTTCTTGGATACTTCATGGGTTCTTAAAGGGTGCCCAGCCCAACCCTCTCAGATTCTAATGAAACAGAGGCCCACACAGGTCAAGGGACTCCTTCAAAGTCACTTAGGAAGTGACGGAATAATCTGGAATTTGAACCCAGATGTTCTAAGACTCTCTCCACTGTAGTCCATGCATACTTGGGCACATGCACACACAAACAGTGGCACATGGTGCCATGCAGACATATACACATTTGCACTCCGAGAAAAAAACTTATAACACAAATGGACATTTTGTTCCAGAGGATAAAACTGCCCAATCCAGGAAGCCTGGACCAGGTTCTCAGCTCCTAGCCTCTCCTTTCCCTGCACAGAAGCTTCCTGGCCTTTGACCCGTATCACAGCCAGAAAACAACATTCTTCTCAGTCCCCAGGCCTCCTGCCTTTCCAAGGGGGACCAAAACCTGCCAGGAGTCTATGGGAGATAGCCAGCCAGCAGGGGAGTCACCTGGCCCTGAGTAGACTTGCTATTTCCTTTTCCTCTGGCCCCTTCCATAGCCTTGGCAAACAAAGTAGCCTTTTTCCTCCATTACTGGAAAATCTATGCCATTAGGAGAATGCTGCTGCAAGGCCCTCAAAATAGCTGAGCCTGTCTTCTCCTCTAGCCTGGGAGGATTGGGGCAGCTAGGTGGTGAAGTGGACAGATCATCAGACCTGGAGTCAGGAAGACCGAATTCAGATCTGGCCTCAGACACTTCCTAGTCATACAACCCTGGGCAGATCACATAACCCTGCTTGCCTCAGTTTTCTTATCTGTAAAGTGAGTCGGACAAGGAAAGGGCAAACCACTCCAGTATCTTTGCCAAGAAAAACCCAAATGGGGTGATGGAGAATTGGGCATGACTGCACAACAACACGTTATATCATTGAAATGAGGAATTCCCAGAGGAGGAAACTTTTACTAATAAGGCAAGGCAGCACCTTTTTTCTGTCACCTCTAACCTTAGAGAGTTGCCTAGAGCAGAAGTGAGGTTAAGTAACTTGCCCAGAGTCATAAAGCCAGGATATGTCAGAGGTAGGCCAGGGTCAGCTCCTTATTCATTAAGTTATTTGGCCATAGGGCTTTTACCCAACCACTTCCCCCAACCTTTTAAAATCAGCTCCTTTATCTCATTCCCCACAAGAGCTATCCCAAATCTCTCTTTCCTTCCTGCCTCACCAACTATACCCACAACCCCCATATCTGAAGCAAATAACCTAGGATTCTGCTTCACTGAGAAGGCTGAGATCTGCCAAATTAATTCCCTCAACTTCCTACATTCGATCCTCAAGCCTTCTCCATGCTATCACTCTTTTGTTCATCCTCCCAGCAAAGCACCAGAGAAGAGACATTAGAGTTTCCTGGGGACAGTCCCTCTCCCTGGGACCCTGATCCCCTTTGGGATCTCACTGTAGAAGTCAACCCATTTCTCTTATGCATATTTAAGCTCTCACCACCAACTCATTCTTATCTACCTTCAGGTAAACATGCTTAGGTCCTCCAAGTCCAACAATGCCTTCCACTAACCATTCTAAACCATCCATCATCCATCATTCTACCCCATCCTCTTTCTCTTCCCCTTTACCCGCAAACTAGCTGACAAAAAAGTCTTTCACACACAATGTCTCTCTACTTCCTCCTGACTCACTCTGTCAGTTTTTTGCCATCTTTTCCAGCTCTCCCAAAACAGCTCTCTAGAAAGTCATAAATAACTTCCCAATGGCTAAATCAGATGCCTTAAATTTTTTTGTTTTCTCTTCTTCTTGGAACTTTCTGCAGTTTCTGACACTGTGGACCATCTCGAGACCTTCTGAATATGCTTTCCTCTGACTTCACCACACTTACCCAGTTCTATTTCTCTAAAGAAGTCTTCAGTTTCTCTTGCCTCACTCATCATTTTTTTCCTTATCCCTCAAAGTGTATGTTCCACAAGGATCTGTCCTTGGTCCTCTTCTCTTCCCTATCCCCAGTGGTTAGCGCAGTTACTTGGGGATTTAAAAAATGCTTGTGGGCTGACTCACTGACTTTACATTCCCTTCCTCAGAAATTTCACTCCCACCCACAGCATTATAACCCATGACCTCCATGCCAGTGATTGCTAAATACTCATTTCCAGTCTTCTGTTAAGTTCTTAGTTAGTCTCCACTGCCTTCAGGACAGCTGAACTTGGACATGCCACCTATAGTTCAAAACAGACCACCTTTTCTATCCCTCCAAACTTGCTCCTCCTTCTGACTTTTCTATTTGTCTGTGGTACCACCACTTACCCAATCTCCCCTATTCATAACCTGTGGTTATCTTTTACTTTCCCCAATTCATTTTTTATGCATGCAATCAGTTACCAAGTCCTATTGGTTTTACTCTGCAACCTCTTTTAAATCTGTCTCCTTCCTCTGATCCAGATGCCAGGATCCTGGTATGAACCCTCATTTCTATTCACTTAAAACTAATGTAATAGTTTCCTTCTAGGCCTGCCCCTCTTCACGCTCTTCCATGCCTCCAAATATAGATTTCATAATACTTACAAAATAACCTTTCTTAGGTATAGTTTTGATCTTGTTACTCCTTAGTATAAAAAAATCTTCAGTGATTTACTGAGTTGTTTCAAATTATTCTCATTGGTATTTAAGGATCACTGTATTAAGGTACTACCTTACCTTTCTTTCTTTCTTTCTTTCTTTCTTTCTTTCTTTCTTTCTTTCTTTCTTTCTTTCTTTCTTTCTTTTTCTTTCTTTCTTTCTTTCTTTCTTTCTTTCTTTCTTTCTTTCTTTCTTTCTTTCTTTCTTTCTTTCTTTCTTTCTTCCTTCCTTCCTTCCTTCCTTCCTTTCTCTCTCTCTCTCTCTCTCTCTCTTTTTGGTAAGTCTTACCTTCTTTTGTAAAATGATACTAAGTCCAATGCAGAAGAAAACTAAGGGCTAAGTAATTTGGGCTAAATGACTTGCCCAGGGTCCCACATCTGGGAAATATTTGAGGCCAGATTTAACCCCAGATCCTCCCAACTCCAGGCCTGTTGCTCTTTCCACTGTGCTACCTAGCTTCCCTTACTTCACCTTTCTAACCCATTTTATATTTCTCTACTGTATGCATTCCATATTTTAGCGAAACTAGATAATCCTTTGCCTCTGAATATACCTTAATCTCTCATATTTTTATGTCTTTGCTGAAATTGTTCATTATATCTGAAAGGTCCTTTCTCCTGTTCTTTATCTATTGAATTCTTACTTATCCTTTAAGGTTGAATTCAAATGCTATCTCCTAATTCAAGCAGCCTTCCCTGATTCTCCCAGTCAGTAATGACCTTCTCTTGAAGGCTACATCAACTATTTTGTTTGATAATTCTCTAATGCAATGAAGAGGTAGCTAGGTGGTGAAGTGGATAGAGGCTGGAACTGCAGTCCAGTTCAAATCCAGCCTCAGACATTTATTACCTGTATGACTCTAGGCAAGTCATTTAACCTCTGTCTGCTTGGGTATTGAGAGGCTCTAATGCAATCATATTTATAAAGTGTTTTGATAGCTATTATTAAATTATCATGATACATTGAATATTATAAGCATCTGTGTTGTGATCTTATACCCTCATACACTACTACAAATTGTAAGCTGTAAACAATATAAGCTCCTTGACAATAGGGCTTGGGTCTTTAAGTTTTAAATCTTCTCCATCACCCAGCATGATGCTCACACAATAAGATCCTAATTTTTATCATTTATATTGTATTGGACCCACTAAGCAGCCTCATTCCTCCTTTAAAAATATTTTGTGGATGCCCTTTTCAACATCACTGTCACTTCCCAATAACTTACTGTACCCCACCCCCAGCCTCCTTTATAACAAAGAATTACTGTTAAACAAAACCAACCTGTTGGCTATTTCTGAAAATGTATGCCTCAGTCTGACCCTATAGTCTATCACCTCTCTGCTGAGAAGCAATTCTTTCTGTCCTTGAAAGCCACGATTAGTCACTACATTGATCACTCTGATCTTTCTTTGAAAGTCTGAAGTCTTTCAAAAGTTGCTTTCCTTAACACTATTATGATTATCATGCAAATTCTACTGCTTCTATTCAGTTTTTTATTAGCTTATACAAATCTATTCAAGTTTCTCTGAATTCTTCATATTCATCATCTCAATCCTCATTCCATTCCACCTCTCTGCAGCTTTTGATATTGTTGTCCACCTTCTCTCTTTTCTCTTCAGTCCTCTTGACTGCACATAATCATTTGCCTGTTTTCTCTTCTATTAGATTATGAACAACTTGAGAGAAGACATTGTACTTTGCCTCTTTTTGTATCCCCAGGTCTTAATATAATGTCTGGAACGGTACACAGTAGGTACTTAATAAATGTTTATTGATTGACCTACAATGCAATATATTCCATTACATTCGCATACATTTGTTCAGACATTCTCCAGCTTATGTGGGCACCCACTTTCCTTCTCTTTCCTTGGCTCTACAAAAATTTTTAATGCACTAATTCGCTTTTCTGCCTTCTCTTTGCCAGTCATTAGCCCAGCTTCCACAAACATACTGCATTAAGGAACCGGCAAAAGCAACTACTAAATGCGGGAATGATCAAGGGATGTTGGAGGTACCGAGTGGACTGTGAGAAATTGAATAGTGGCATACCCAAAGGTTCATTAGGGGGTCACTGAGTAGGAGGGTGAGGGATGAGTTTGGGAATGACGTAGGGGAGGGGGCTAGGGCGGAGCTGATGATTGTGGAATTGGAGGAGGTGGAGCTGGAGGAAGGCTATGGGGCGGGGACAGGGCGGGGCTAAAGCGCAGGGAAGGCGGGGTCAGGGCGGGGTTGGAGCTGGGGCGGAGCTAAGGGAGCTACAGCACAGGGGTGGAGCTAGAAGCTGGGCTGAGAGAACCAAGGCACGGAGGTGGAGCTAGAGGCGGTGCTAAGGAAACCAAAGTACGGGGGTGGGAATAGAGGAGGGGCCAAGGGAGCCAAAACACCGAGGTGAAGATAGGGGCGGACCTGAAGCATAGAGGTTGGGCCGGGGCGGGGCTGGAGCCCGGAGGTGGGACTAAAGCCGTGGACTTCGTTTGATTGACTACTTCCCAATGCTACCCAACTCAGAGAAGCGGCCCTATTTAGCACTCGAAACCGAAAGGGCAGATTGAGGCTCGTCGGAGCCTTAAGTCAATTGGAGGGGATGATATCGTCTTCCTCTTGCTACTCCCCTGGAGAACGCCGTTCACTCGGGCTACAAGATCCAAAATGCCCCACTCAGCGCTCTGTCTGGGAGCGAAAGTCCTGTGTAGTCCGGAACCTAAGGCACCAGGGATTCTGTAGATACTCCTGCTTCTTTATTGAATTCAGCCCCAAACGTGCTCATCCATGATTGGCTAAGGCTTGTAGAGGTTCCTCCCCCAACCCCACTCAAAAAGCCTGGAAGGCCAGATTTCTAGACTTCTTTGGGAACAGAAGGAAACTAGATACAAAGAAATTCAGCCGGCCAGATTATTGGCCTGTAGCTGCGGATCCCGTCTATTCTATTTTCCACCAACACCTCTTTCCTTTTGTTTCCGGTCGGAAGTCATTTGAGAATGCTCCCGGAAGGCGGAAGTAAAGCAGACGGAAGTTGGGGCGAGGCGAGGAGGATGGCGGCTGGAGCAGCAGCCAGGCTCTGTACAGTTTGGGGCTGGCGTTGGGGATGCCAGAGCTCGCGGATGGCGGGGAGCTTGAGCCCTTTCCCCTCAGTCCTCCTGTTGATTCTGCTCTTACTTCTCTCACCCGCTCCCCAACCCGCGGCCTCTGACATCACCAACGGCAACAATGAGCACCTGAAGCGCGAGCATTCGCTGATTAAACCCTACCAGGGTGAGCGAAGGGGGAGGGTACGGGGGCGTGACTCGAGGCGGGGAGGCCGAGCACCCTAGGGCTGCGGGATCGGCCTCTGGGGCGTGTTGGAGGGGGATGAGACTGGGGCCCCGTATTGCTGAAAAAGTTCCCATGGACTGCCCTTTCCTGGCCTGGCTCCTCTCTAGGACTTTTCTCCGTCACTCCTTCCTTCCCCACTCTCGGATTCCCCTGAATTGGTATCTCAGCCCACTCTCTGTTGATTTCGTAGGGGTTGGATCCAGCTCCATGCCCCTCTGGGATTTCCAAGGCAGCACCATGCTTACCAGCCAGTACATCCGCCTGACTCCCGATGAACCTAGCAAAGAGGGGTCTATCTGGAACCACCAGGTAATTTTCAGCACCTGCTTATGGACAGGGAGCAAGTGTTTTTTTCTTTTGGGCAAATTCTGTGGATTTAGGGAGTGTATTCTCTTCCATTTCCCCTTTTCTGGATCGCCAAAGGGGCGTCGCTCACAAAAGAGTTCTCCAATTAGGGGGAGTTTGTACAGAGTTTGAAATTCCTTAGGAAGACTCAGGAAAATGGGTGAAGGCTTGTTAGGGTGGCGTTGCTTAAGAACAGGGAGCCAAATGTGGGAATAAATTAGTTTGTGATAATGAAGACCTGGCTGGCTATACTTTTATAATACTGATATCACATCTTGATTCCATGTGGTCATATTTCTGAAGGTTTCCTTCTCAGGATGCCTCAAAATGAACACTCATGAGTGCAGCTTTGAGGAAACTAGAGGGAAATGAGAACTTTGTGGGCTAACAGCATTGGACTGAGGCCCCACTTAGAGAGGAGATGATTCTTTCTAAGCCTTTGATCTCCATACTGGAACTTTGGCTACCTGCCCAGTTTCCTCCCTTTGCTTTATCTTCTATCTTTTCTCCACTGAGTTCAAACAACCATACCTGCCCTGCAGTCACTATCTCCCCATGCCCTCAGTCACTATTTATTCATCCTTTTCACATCCAAGTTTCCTCTGGAGAACATTTATAATAGTTTCCCTGCATGAAGCTTTTATGTAGTCACAAAAAAAGTTAGATTATAGAATATCAGAACTGTAAAGGAGTTTTAGATAGATCAGCCAGTCTAATTTCACTGCAGAGTAGAAGGCTAAGCGGCTTGCTTAAGGTCATCTCCCTTTGATCCAGTTTGTTTCCCACACTTTCTACTTCAGAGATGGTGTTACTTAAGGAGGGAACCTCTTTCCTCACCTAGAGACTCAAATGTATCAAGCACCTACTACACGGCAGGTATTAGGAATATGGTGAAGATAAAAATAAAATAATTCCTTCTTACCATCTATGGGAAAAACAACATTTATGCAGATAAATACAAAATACATACTAAGAAAATTGGGAAGTAATGGGGAGAACACTAATAAGAAAAGGAAAGGTGATGTTTTGGAAGTAACACCTGAACTCATTCAGGAAGGGACCTGAGAATTCTGAGAGATGGAATTGAGAAGGGAGAGCATTCCAAGAATAGCAACTAGCCTGTGCAAAGGAATGGAGGAAGGAGATGACATATCATCTATGGCAAGCAGCAGGGAGGCCATTGTGGCTATAATATAGATTTTATAGGTATGGGAAGGTGGGATGATATATCTGTGTAAAATGTTAGTTTAGGGCCAGAATATGAAGGCTCTAAAATATCAAAGGCATTTGTATTTTATCCTAGAATCACTAATGAAGCTTTTTGAACAAAGAAGTGACATGTGCTTTAGGAATATCAGTTTGGTAGCTATATGGAGGGATGGTTTGAAAAAAGAAGAAACTATAGGCAAAGAAACTCATTAGGAATCTGTTGTAGTAATCCAGGCA
This sequence comes from Gracilinanus agilis, assembly GCF_016433145.1. NCBI lineage: Eukaryota > Metazoa > Chordata > Mammalia > Didelphimorphia > Didelphidae > Gracilinanus > Gracilinanus agilis. Next base: position 352,842,948 of record NC_058131.1, on the reverse strand, counting down.
AAAGGTTTTGAGTACCTGATTTGGAAGTGATGACCTTGTCAGTGTAAGGCAGAGGAATGGATACCACAAGTGTAGAAGCAACATGAATTAGTACTATGGCTTTAGGTACAGGATAGTAGAGAAGTGAGCATGACTGTCAAGATAGGTGGTGCTTCCTTTTTAGTAGAGTGGGAATCTGAGGTGCCTATAGTACATCTAGATAGATCTGGCCAGTATGGGTTTGATGATGTAGGAATGGAGTTTAATTGAGAAATAAGGGCTAGATTTTTGAACCTGCTAGTGATGATGATGATGGGCAAAGGTAGAGGAAGAGTAGAGGGGTGAGACACATCCCTTGTGGAATATTCATATGGAGGATACATGTTCTTTTCCTCACCCTATTCCACATCATGCTGTTTGTTTGTTTTTTAACCCTTACTTTCCATCTTAGAATCGATACTATGTATTGGTTCCAAGACAGAAGAGTGGTAAAGCCAAGGCAATGGGGGTCAAGTAACTTGCCCAAGGTCACACAGCTAGGAAGTGTCAGAGGCCTGATTTGAACCCAGGACCTCCTGTCTCTAGGTCTGGCTCTCAATCCACTGAGCTACCCAGCTGTCCCCCATGCTGTTTTTACAGTGAGTGTTATACTACATATTTGGTCTATATATGATGAAGTCTATAGTTGATTGTTTCCTTAGATACTTCCTTCCAGTTCTCCCTTCCCATTCACCTTTTTTTTTTTTTTTAAAACTCTTACCTTCTGTCTTAGAATTGATACTAAGTGACCCTTCTTAGCTTTATAACCCTGGTAACCCTGGGCAAGTCAATTAACCCCATTTCCTTGTCCTTACTACTCTTCTGCCTTTCTGAGACAGAAGGAAAGGGTTTTTAAAAAAAGAATTGATAAGAAGTATTGGTTCTCAGATAGAAGAGCAGTAAATGGGGATTAAGTTGACTTGCCTAGAATCACACAGCTAGGAAATATCTGAGGCCAGATTTGAACCCAGGACTTACCATTTCCAGACTTGGTTCTCTATTAGCTGAGTTAACTAGCTGCCTCTCTGCTTCTGGCCTCCTTTCACCTTTTCCATCTTCTCCTTTCCCCATGAAAGAAATTCAGTTTATTTTTTACTTTTCTTTCTTTATTCTTGACTTTTTTAATGTCTTGTGACAAGCAATTCATAGTTTGTTTTGATCAACTAACCTTCTCATCATGTCTGACTTTTCTTTACCCAATTACCTCATGCATGAGAGGCAGCACTATATAATAGAAAAGGCATTGTGTAGGCAATCAAAGCCTCTGGAGCTCGGCCCTGACACTAATTAGCTGTATGTTCTTGGCCAAGTCACTTGTCCTTTATGGGCCACAGTTTGTTTTTCTCTGTGAAGAGAGTGATTTCTTAGGTGCCCTCTAGCTCTGTAATTCTAGCCTAGTCCATTGTTAAGACTTGCTTTTTCTTTCTTCACATTCTGTTCTTAATACTTGAATGCCTCTTGTGTTGTTGTTATTCAGTCAACCAGTCACTCAGTCAATTATGTCCGACTCTTCATGACCCACATTATGGAGTTTTCTTGTCAAAGATACCGGAGAGGTTTAACATTTCCTTCTCTAGTGGAGTTAGGTAAATAGATATTAAGTAACTTGCCCAGGATCATACAGCTTTTTAAGTGGCTGAGGCTGAATTTGAACTCGGGTCATCCTGACCCCAGGCTCAATGCTCTATCCACTGAACCATTAGCAATTACCATCAATAAAAGCCTAAAAGCTTCAGAGGTCATCATGAGGCAGTTTTCAGGGACTTAAGCATGCCCTCCCATGCCACTCTCTATCCCCAAAACATCTTTGTCCTTCAAGTTCTTACTCTTCTGAAGAAAATTCCAAAGACTTCTTTCTTCCTCCAGGACTCAATGACCCTTTCTCTCCTCCCAGAGCTTATCTAGTAGTATGTTCTGTTCCAGTGCTTCCTACCTCAGTCTGTACTGAGAACCAGTAAATAAAGTACCTGATTACCTGAGCCTTCATGCTGGTACTGAGTTAAAACTGGTAGTGAAAGAAGCAGGATTTAGGAAAGATGAAGAAGAATTCATTTGGGGCTTTTTTGTTTTTAAGTTTAGGTTTTGAGAAATAAGTAGAGTTTTATAGACCAACATAACTCATCCCTAGCCCAGCATTTGGAAAACATAGTATTCCCCCATCCATCCCAAATAAAAGAAAATTTTCTTTAAAATAGAAGCTCAGAGTAATCAGAAACAAACAATAAAACAGGAAACACTTTCTGTAGCCATTTTTCAAACAACCAACTTCTGGAAATTTAAGTTCCAAGTCCAGGCTGCCCTTGCCTCACCGTGCCTCACATCTGTCTGGCACTCAGTCTAGGAGTAGAGGAAATACAGGAGGGAATTGGAGCTAGCTCTAACTGGCAAACCAATTATTAAAATTGTTTTTCTTTATTTTTGACACTTCAAGTGCTAAATTCTCTCTGTCCAGCTCCTCCCCACCCATTAAGAAGACAATCATTAGGATATCAATTGTACATGCAAAATCATGCAAAACATTTCCATATTTGCTTTGTTGCAACAAGAACAAAAAAGCAAGAGAAATAAAGGGGGGGAAATATGCTTCAGTCTGCACTCAGTTCATCAGTTCTCTCTGGAGGTAGAGAATATTTTTTATCATGGGTCCTTTAGAATTGCCATGGATCATTGTATCCTGCTTATAGCACAATAATATTCCATCGCATTTATATACCACCATTTGTTTAGCCATTCCCCACCTAAATTGCTAAATAACTTTATTTACTTTGTAGTTGTGCCTTAGTTTGTTCCTCTGTGTGTTTACAGTTGTAAGCATATCTGTGTGTTTCCACATTGGCTTCAGTATGCAATTGCCTGACAGCTAAAGAGAGAGCGCTTTTACTATTTCCAAGTTCCTTTCTGTGTCTGTGTGCTTTATTTTTCAGTTGTATAAACTGAGCAGTCCTCCTGGAGCATGGATGTTTTCCATCTAAGACCTTATAAAGCATACATTTAGGGTAGTTCCTACTGTGACTTGTGAGTTCCCTGGCACATGAGCAACATAGCTTGATCCCTATGGTGGTGGTATACAAGTGTTGACACTGAGAATTATAGGTATGAAAATAAGAAGGGACCCCAGAGACCAAGATCCAAGTGATTCCTTTGTTTAATAGATGAAGAAACTTAGATCATAAGTCATGTTTCTTGTATAAAGTCAAAGAACCATGGGAGTTAGAGCTGGAAGAGACTTGTAGAGACACCAAGCTCCTTTATTATTTTATAGCTAAGAAAACTCAAGACCCATAGAGGGAAAGTCCAGGCATGAGCCCACATAAACAGTAACTCACAGGGCTGGGAGTCATAGTCAGGTCTTCTGACTCCCATTCTAGTGCTCTTTGCACAATATCATGCTCCAGCCTTCTCTCTGACTGTCTGTAACCCATCATATTTTTTTTTTTTTAGATATTTTTTTTTTAAACCCTTGTACTTCGGTGTATTATCTCATAGGTGGAAGATTGGTAAGGGTGGGCAATGGGGGTCAAGTGACTTGCCCAGGGTCACACAGCTGGGAAGTGGCTGAGGCCGGGTTTGAACCTAGGACCTCCTGTCTCTAGGCCTGACTCTTACTCCACTGAGCTACGCAGCTGCCCCTGTAACCCATCATATTTTGTGAGGATAGAGCAGAATTGCTGTGAGGCCCATTTAGGTTTGGCATTATGATTCAGAAATGTCAAGATATACAAAGGTATCTTTGGGATTATGAGGACTAGATCCACTGAATAACAAAGTTATTCCAGGAGTGATAAGGGGATTAAAAATCAAAAAGAGTTGAATTTACTGGCCTTTACCTCTTAGGAATTGGCTTTTTTTTTAACAGAGATAAAACAAAATCCAGTGGTTTATAGAACTGTGGCCAACACTAACAGCCTCTGTTCTCTACCAGCCCTGCTTCCTCAAGGATTGGGAGATGCATGTCCATTTTAAAGTCCATGGCATTGGGAAGAAGAGCCTCCATGGAGATGGCTTTGCTCTGTGGTACACCAGGGACCGCCTTATGCCAGGTGGGTTAAGATGGCCAGACTCTCTGCACTGGGCATTGTGACAAACATGTCCTTCCTTTACCTTTAACCCTTGGAAATGGTGGCCCTCCAAGAATAAGCTCAAAGCTCACAGCAGTCCAATCATTCCCATCACTAGAGGTTAGGCCAGTACTATTCTGGGCCAACATCATTATGTTTGTGATATTCCATGGGGAAGGGTTTGTTGGAGACTGATGAGTATATACTCTCTGCTGCCTGGGAAGCACATAAAATGATAAGATCACTTTTTGCTCTGTTCTTGGGGGATAAGGAATCTTTTTAAACTATGGGCCTGGAACCCTCCTTTTTACTTACTCTAGGTCCTGTATTTGGAAGCAAAGACAACTTCCATGGATTGGCCATCTTCCTGGACACTTACCCCAATGATGAATCTACTGAGGTGGGATCCTGGTTATTAATGAATAAAATTGGAATATATTATGGGGGAGCCAGGCCCTGAATCATTCAGTCTGGAATTTGTGCCTAATCACTGAATAGAATTATTGTTTCCCTTTAGATCACAGGATTTTAAATTAGAAAGGACTTAGAAATCCATCTCGTCCAACCTCTTATAGTTCCTAGATAGAGTGCAGAAGGGGACAGGAACCCTTTATATTTTAAAGATGAGGAAATGGAGACCCAAAGAGATGAAGTGCCTTACCCAGAGTTTCCACTGGTACCAAGTATTAGAGTGGCTATTTAAATCCTTATTCTTTGACTGAATCCAGGGCTCCTTTCACTGTCCCGTGCTATTGCCTTGAATTTGGGCTAAACTCTTTATTTCTTTTTTTGGGTAGGGAACCAGTGGATCAGGCATTGGAATAACAGATGTCTCTGTGTCTTCCTGTAGCGTGTATTCCCATATATATCAGTGATGGTGAATAATGGCTCCCTGAAATATGATCACAGCAAGGATGGAAGATGGACTGAACTGGCAGGCTGCACAGCTGACTTCCGCAACCAAAATCATGATACCTTCCTGGCTGTGCGCTACTCTCGAGGCCGCTTGACAGTGAGCAGCATGAATACCTGTGGACTTCCTTTTAGGATCGGGGCACTGCAGACTTGAGCCCAGGGCTATTATTGGGAAGCTAAGGGAGGGCCGGGATGGGGTGGCAGCCAGGTTTCTCCTAATCTTTCATCTCTGCATCCCAGGTGATGACGGATGTGGAAGATAAGAATGAATGGAAGAACTGTATCGACATCTCTGGAGTGCAGCTGCCCACTGGCTACTACTTTGGTGCCTCGGCTGGCACGGGTGACCTTTCTGGTGAGAACCTTAGGGAGTGAGTAAACTGAGGTGTTTGTGAGAATCACTTCCAATGAGGCATGGGACAAGTTGGGGCAACTTCAGTATCATGTGAATGTGTGTGTGTGGGCAGGACATCCGTTTTTCTAACTCCTTTCTTAGGTTCAATCAAGATAAACATGGTGTCTAGAACATACTAGGTGACAGTACTACTGACTTGAGTTGCTCAGACCACATCTGGATCATTATGATTGGTTCTGGGTGCCATATTTTAAGAAGGGCATTGGTTGCAAGATTGTGGGAAGCATCTAGGATTAAAGGGGCAAAGGGGGGGCAGAGTTAGGTGACTCTGTGGATAGGGAGCCAAGCCTGGAGACACAAGGTCCTGGGTTCAAATTTGGCCTCAGATAGTTCCAACCAGTGAGATCCTGGGCAAGTCACTTAACCTCAATTACCTAATGTTACTGTTCTTCTGCCTTGGATCAGGAATTCAGTATCAAAGACAGAAGGTAAGAGTTTAAAAAAAAAAAGAATTAGTTAAAGGAGAGGAAAATGTGGAGGAGAGGAGACTTAGATAAGGCCATGACTTCTGTCTTCAATTAAATTTGATTCTCCCTGGTTCCAGATAGTAGAATTAGGAGCAGTGGGTAGAAATTGTTAGAGAAATTAGTTTGCACTTGATGTAAAGAAAAACTTGCTGACAATTAGAGCTTTCAGAAATGGAATGGGATGCCTTAGGACTTAATGAATTCTAAGATTCTAGGATTCTAGATAAGTCCACTTTCAGGCTTGCTGGGGTTACCAAATAGGTAGACCAGGGAGATGTTATAGATCTAGCATACCTCTATGTCAGCAGAGTGTTTGAGAGTACCTCCTATAAATATGTCCCTGTTAACAAGATTTAGAAAACTGTGAGCTTGATGAGAGATGGATTCAATACTGGTCAAAAGACCAGACTCAGAGTGCTGAGCAGTGGTCTGATGGCAACTTAGAATGACATCTAGTGGCAGCTGCAGGCCTTTACTTTCCCCTCTGTTCTGTTTGGACATTTTTATCAGTCACTTGGATGAAGGAATACATGGAATTTTTCCCAAATATACAAACTAGCAGAAGTAGGGCCAACAATGAGAGTAATAGGGAAGGCAGATAGCAACTTTGTAGATGGAGGAACTTTATATTAGGAAGAGCTGTCAAAAAAAATTTAGTTTTTTAGGAAGGTAGTGAGTTTTCACTCAGTTGGAGCAGAGCTAGATAGGCTGTTATCAAAGATGCTATAAACTGGGTCCATGCTTGAAGGTAAGGCTTATGCTAGATAACCTCTAAGATCCTTTCCTACTGAAATTCTATTATTCTGAGCTTTTCTTTGGGGAGGAATTCTTTTACCTGGAGAAAGAATGAAGGGCTTCAATGGCTAGACTGTAGGACTACTTAAAAAGATGACATTTGAATTGAGTTATCAAAGAAAGATAGAAATTCCACTAGGTGAAGAAGGGAATGGGATTTCATTTCAGGGATAGGGAACTATTAAAGTCATGGCAGTAAGATCACAGAGCACATTCTGATGAGTTTAAGGCACAAAGTAGTGCAGAGCTAAAGGCTTTCCAGGGCTTCCTCCAGTTCTTTCTCTGGTGATCCGGTTAGATGGGTGGGTAGGTACATTTACAGGAAAGAGCTTCAGTTCCTTGTATGCCCTTGTTCTGTAGACAATCATGACATCATCTCAATGAAGTTATTCCAGTTGATGGTGGAACACACTCCAGAAGAGGATAACATTGACTGGACCAAGATCGAGCCCAGTGTCAGCTTCCTCAAGTCACCCAAAGGTGCATCTCCAACCTACCCTTGGACACCCTGGCATGCTTCTGGGACCTTTAGCAAGAAGCTGTGGCTTTGGCTAGAATAATAGAATTTGAACTGTGACCAGTGAGGTGGGGAGCCTGGGGCTATATAATTGGATATAGTGATGCTGTGGATTCTAACAGAGAGCTCATGAAGTGATAGAAAGAACCCTTAGACATTTGGAGAACAAGGATCTGTGTTCAGTTCTCAGTGTTTGCTGCTGACTACTTGTATGAATTTGGGTGAACCACTCTGGGGGCCTCAGTTTCATTATCTGTAAAATGAAAGTGTTGCTCTAGAGAGCCTTTGAGGTCCCTTCTAGCTCTAAGTCTATGATTTTGTTGTGAATTCTTTAAGGAATAGGACCATATTCACTGACATAGAATTCAATTCCCCCTACCCATCCCATTCCACTCAGCTTTAGTAAATGGATTGAGTTGCTTTGGTCAGAAAAATTCATCTCATCACAGCCAGCTCTCTGGTAATGTACCTCTCCACATTTATACAGGTTCATTCTTTGAATGACAGGTACAATATATCACTGGGCCTATCCTTAAAACCTTCCTTACTTTGTAGGACCTTCCAAAGCTTGTACTCCATTTGTATATAGCCAGGATATAATAATCAAGACCACTTAAATGCCATGGCCACTGAAGGGAAACAGTAGTAAAAAGTCCTTGTTACTCTTGCGCTCCTGGAAGGCCTAGTCTTAGCCTTCAGCTGTGGTTTGGCTTGGCTCAGCTTTCCAAGGGATTCACTGCATCTGGGAGAGGGCCAGGGGAATAACCTTCTCCTAATATCCTGTTCTTAGTCTCTTCTCTGCTTTCTTAGACAATGTGGACGACCCCACAGGGAACTTCCGAAGTGGTCCCCTGACAGGGTGGAAGGTGTTCCTGCTGCTGCTCTGTGCCCTGTTGGGTATCATCGTGTGTGCCGTGGTGGGAGCTGTGGTGTTTCAGAAGCGACAGGAGAGGAACAAGCGTTTCTACTGATTTGGTGTGGGGAAAGAGGATTGGATGTGGGAGAAGGGGAGCCTGCCCCAGGGGTTCAGGCAGTAATGTGAACTTTTCTACTTGGGGATTGTACAAAAAAAAAAAAAACAACCTTATTTCTTAACCTGTTTGAAAGAAATAATTTTAAAGTATTTTCGTACATTTTGTTTCTAGCCCAAGTTAGGGCAAGTGACGAGAACTTGGGGACTGTGGCCTAGAGTCAGTTCAGCCTGGAGAGTGGAGAAAAGAAGGGAAGGAGAAAAGCCTGGCTTATCTGGTCTGTGACTGGGCCTTAGTTGCTATCTCCTGCCCCATGGATAGGTCCTCCCCATCCTAGCTCTGAGCCCAGCAACAGTGAAAGGAAGCTGTTTATTGAGTGCTTATCCCTGCTTTTGTCCCCTGCTTGGGCTTTGGGGCAGTGTGTGCTCTCTAGGAAGAGGCATTAATGTTGGTGACTTGTCTCCACTTTTACAGCCTATTAACAGCAGGGCTCAAAAGTGCTAGCAGGTATTCCTGGTTCTGGGGTGTCCTTCCATCTACCTCCTGAACCAGACCCAGGGCCAAGGAAAGGTGGTCAGGGCTGCAGCCTGGACTTGATGTGAAATGAAAGAATGCCGTGAGTGAGGCTGCAGCTCTGGAAAGCAATGGACTGTGAAGTTTTGCATAATAAAGTGAATAACCAAACTCATGATCTTGTTGAAAAGGCCTTTCTTCACTTATGTCATATTGGTATTATGGCACCATCTTCACTTTTCATTGTGCAAATATTTATTACCTATAATGTAGAACATTGTTCTTAGATTTGGGGGGAGATAAAATTAAGTCAGTCTTTTCCCTCTTGGAATTCATTTTGTATTAGGGAGAAAACGAATGCACACAACTGGGGTTATAGATTCATACCTTTAAATAGCTCAAAGGAGAAGGTCATTCCTGATAGGGGATAACAGTAAGTTTCCTGCAAGGAAAGATAACATTTGAATTAGATTGTAGAAGATGGGTAGAAATCCCAGCAGATGAAGAAGGTCATAAGTGACATTTCAGGGATGGGGAACTGTTCTGGTGAGTTGAGGGTACAAAACAGCCCTGTTTGGCTGAAAGCTGTTTTATGGAGGGATGTTAGTGTGGCATTGTGCTGAAAAGGTGAAGTAGCACACAGTGCAGGGACTGGAGGTGTGGGACATTTTAAATGGCAGGCAAGTATATTTGTTCTTTACTTAGTAGGCAAGGGAGCCATTGAAGATTTTGGAGGAGGAAGACTTAATAAAACTTAATAGTTTGGTCCAGAACTATTAGTTAATATAGGAAACATCTGCTGAAGAAATTCCCTTAACCAATGTAGGTTAGCAACTGTTCTGCGACATCTGTTAGTCTCTAGTGCAATTGTCCAGAGTGGGAAACTGAAGAAAATCAGATCTTTGGTATTCAGTCAAATATGACTTAAAATAAGTCATTTAGCATTTTAGAAAATTTCCAAATGGCTCGTTTCCTACAGGTTCCAGCAACCTGAAGTACTAGTGTATTTGTAAAGCATTTTTTATTTTACAAAACATTCACATCAGCTTGCTCATTACTTCCTCTTGATTAGAGGCAGCATAGCTGAGTGGATAGAGAGCAATCTTTGGAATAAAAAAGGCCTCTACTGAATCTTCCCCTTAATATTTGTATAAACACTTTAAGTTATTTACCCTTTCAGTACCTCAAGCAACTCAAGATAAAGTTATAGACCATCCTCTGGGTAATTTCAACACTATGAAATTAAACCCTGACAAAAATTTTGATGTGATTCTTTCACAGGTGAGGAAGTAAAAGTTCTGAGGTTGTGGATGGCCCTGGGGCCACACTGCAAAAGAATAGTAGTCAATTCCTTGGCATTTTCCTCTGTTCTTTCATTGGGTTTCAGGGTCCCTAAAAGCTGCTTTATATGCTTTTTCTTTGTATGTGATTCCAGTAGCCATAAGCAGTGTTTGAATTCCCACATTTCTTTGCCCTCTCAAGTCATCTGAAGCCTGAAAGTTAGACTCCCAGGGTTGGAAAGGTCCTCAAAGGTCACTTAGTCACAACCTATAAATAAATTTGTTCAATCCACAACCAAGCAGCAGTTCCCTCTACATGATGGGCTGCTTGAAGACCATTAGAAGCAACCCATTCCACTTTTGGACAGTTTCTGTATGTCAGAAACATTTTCTTTTTTTATTGAATGAAAATCTGCCTGTCTAATTACTAATCCCTAATCCCTGTGGAGCCACGTGAAATAAAATCCTTCAAAGCACATATAGTAGTTTGTCCCATCCCTTCAACTTCACTCAATGTTAAATATCTCCATTTCCATCAACTGGTCCTCAGAGGGACCAAGTCCTGTTACCAGCTTGGAACTAATGGCAATTTGTTCGTGAAATTGAACTCAATAGTGCAGATGTGTCTGACCGAGGCTAAGAGGAAAGAAAATCTTTTTTGCATATCTATTACAAACCTCCCAAATAGCTCCTAGGAGGTAGTAAAGGATAATTGTCTCCATTTTGAAAAAAAGGATGCAGGGACTGAGAATAAAGGTTGACGTCAGAACTGAGTAAGAACCTGAGGTTCCAGACATCTAATCTAGAACTTCGTGTTCTGCGTCCCACTCCCGGCAAAAGGTTGAAGCCTCCCACCCTCACATTGTCTAAGGCGAGCAAAGAACCTAGAAGAGCCCCGGAAATGGAGCCCTAAAGGGGGCGGTGCCCGGAGAACCCGAGCGCCATGCCTCTCGGGAGTTGTAGTTCTGAGCTGAGAGACTCAACGTCCCACAAGGCTGCGCGGCGACGCAAGGACAGGACGTGGCAGAGCGGCCGGCTGGTCGGAGAAGATGGCGGCGGAGCGGAACACGCTCGGGGCCAGAGCCGGGGTCTGGATCGCGGTAAGAGCCGGGAGCCGGCGCGGGTCGGTCCGCTTATTTCCTCTCTTGCTCCTGCTCGGGTTGGCTACCCGCAGCTCCGCTCTCTACTTCCACATCGGAGAGACGGAGAAGAAGTGCTTCATTGAGGAGATCCCGGACGAGACTATGGTTATAGGTACGGAGGTGTGGGGGGCGAGAATAATACCTGGGACTGAGCCGGGGTCACGTGACCCCGCGAGGCAAGCAAGAGGGGCGACTGGCCCTGCTGGGGGGCGGTGACCCGCCCAGGTCGGGAGCAGTTTACTCGTTTCCCCAGCAGAGCTCCTCTTCCCCTTTCTCCGCGCAGGGAACTACCGGACCCAGCTGTATGACAAGCAGCGGGAGGAGTACCAGCCCGCCACCCCTGGCCTGGGCATGTTCGTGGAAGTTAAAGACCCGGATGACAAGGTGAGAGCCCCTGGGGCTCTGGAATGTAGGGCCGGGGAAGGGGTGGCCCCACCCTGTATCCGCTTGTAAAACCTGCGGAGTGAGTCTGGACAGACAAGTGCATTAGAGGGGTCTTTCCAGCTGTTCCTGTCTACCACTCTCCTCATCAGTTCTTGAGTTCTGTCACCACCTCCTTCCCAGTTCTGTATGTAGAGCCGCGCCTTCGTATTTAGATTGAAAGCCTCACCAGGGCAGGACCGCTCTGATGTATGAGCTTGTGGGCAAGTCACTTCCCTTCTGGACTAAAGTTTGCTCATCTGTAAAATGGGAAGGGTGGACTCCTTGGTCTCTAATTCAGGCATTCTATGATTTGAACCCTTTGAGAAATTGGCAATTTTGGATAGAGCCCAAGACTCCCCTGCTTCACCTGCCCCACTAGGGATCAAAAACCTCAAATTGCCTTGTCCACATTTTCCATTTCCCACCTGTGAGATGGGCTATGAATAACAGTCTCTTAGCAAGATTCCAAGAACTGGGTGACACTCTGGCATATTATGAAGTTATAAGCCAAGTTTCTATCAGCTGTTAACCACAAAGGCCTCTCTCCCCTTCCCCCCAGGTTATTCTTTCTAGGCAATATGGTTCAGAGGGCAGATTCACTTTCACTTCTCACACTCCTGGAGAGCACCAGATCTGCTTACACTCCAATTCCACCAAATTTTCCCTCTTTGCTGGAGGTATGCTGGTAAGTATCAGGAAAAGGTCTTAGCCAAATTGGCAAAAAATAAGGACAGTTGGGGAAAGAGTTACAAGGCAGGCAGTGAAGCAACTTGGGTTCTAAACCTGGCTTTATCACTACTTGGTGCTCTTGGGTAAATTACCTTTCAGATTACACAGTTTTCACATGTGTATAATAAAGCATTTAGGTCATCTTTTAAGTAAGTTCCCTGTTAGCTCTGACATATGATTCAGAATCATTTTCCTCTTCTAATGTTCACTTGTCTCCTTTGTAAAATGAAGACATTGCAGTAGATAATCTTGATCTCTCTGGTTCCCCCAGCTCTAACATTATATATTTCTAGAATCTCTATTCTCTTATAACAAGTATTTGGTGGTCTCTGGGTGGGTGAAGGAATCCAGGTAGAATGAGTAGTTTTCAGGACATAATGTGCCATAAAGGCAGAGTAATAAGGAAGGAAGGAATAATTGGTTTGGGGTAGTTGGAGATTGCATGTCCTGGACCAGATTTGGTTGTGTTAAGTGCCTGGCTTGTACACAGAGCTTTGTACCTTGACTTATATATTTGTATCTTCTCTCTTTTTCCCCCTTCTGCCAGAGGGTTCACCTGGACATTCAGGTAGGTGAACATGCCAATGACTATGCAGAGATTGCTGCCAAAGACAAGCTGAGTGAGTTGCAGCTTCGAGTTCGGCAGCTAGTAGAGCAAGTAGAACAGATACAGAAGGAGCAGAATTACCAGAGGGTAAGAGAATCAGTAGGGGATGGGAGATATGGGACTCCTGGGTGGAATACTATTCAGTGGAAAGGATAGCCATTCTTTCTTCATGGCTGGCCTTCTATCACCATTAGCCTCTGGGATCTAGATTAGTTCTAAAGATCCTTTGGGATATGGATAATGAGGTACTATGAGTATGATTGTTTGCAAAAATCTTTTTCCCTTTCCTATAGTGGCGAGAAGAGAGGTTTCGACAGACCAGTGAAAGCACCAATCAGCGAGTTCTGTGGTGGTCCATTGTCCAGACTCTAATCCTTGTGGCCATTGGTGTCTGGCAGATGAGGCACCTCAAGAGTTTCTTTGAAGCCAAGAAGCTGGTGTGAGAGGTCCAGGACACGGGGGCAAGAGAGTTTCTTCCCAGAATGCAGGACTCATGGGACTGTCTTTGGCTTATCCTGCCTCTTCTTCCAGCCACAACTGATGCCCCTTCTTGCTGACTCTGATGGGAATTGGAAAGCCTAGGACATTTTCCTATCTCCCAGGGCAGGCTCCCTTGTTCCCATAAAAAGGGAAGGGGTTTGGAAATGGGTTTCTTTCTGTCAATACAGGGAAGAGAATGGGTTTCCAGCCATAAGGAAACCCACTCTCCTCCCCTGGCTAACTTTGCCTCTGCCTTTGACCAACTCTTTGGAGAGTGAATCAGAAAGCAGCTGGTATCCTCACCCTGGAGGATGTTTGCAAATAGCTTTATTATCTTTGCTGAGTTGGTGCCTAGTGTGAGTCCAGCCCTTTCCCCTTGGGTTCAGTGTCCTTTGCTGGGGCTCTTTGCAGTAATCCCCCTGGGGAATGGGTCTAAGAGAAATCGCTGCTGGTGAAAGAGATTACAGGCCATTCAGCACTTCTAAAAAACCAGTGTTAACTTTTCAGGGATTGAGAGTTGGCTTTTGATTTCCTTTAAAAGTCTTCCTTTGTTGGCTTGGCATTTTGGAATTGGGCTGGAGTGTAGATAGCTTGGGGGCTTTCTTATTCTCTCACCTTGACCTCTTGGGTCTGGGGTCTCTCTAGTGAGATACCTCTCAGAGTTAGGCCCCAATAAAAATGCATTGTGGGAAGATCAACTCTGGGAAGGGTGAATTAATTTTATTCAACCCTTTTCAGAGTTCAGTTTATCCTCTCTAGGTTCTGGGCTAGAGTGAATAGAGTCAGGCCAAGTGGCTTAAGCACTGGGTAGAGGGGGATTGGGGCTGCAGGGATCTTAGTTACAATTTCATTGTGAATACCTCCTGGTTTGTTACATGGATTTCCCAATAAAAAAACATTTTTGGCCTGGTATCCTGTCTTAATCTGGATATATACTTAGGTCTAACCTTTGGAACACCCTGTGCTCTACTCAATTATGCCATGGGTAATGAAGATAAATATGAATTAGTTGGATTTTAAGGAACTCAATTTGGAGAGGCAAAAACTCCAAAAAGTTAATTATAGTAATTACAAATATATCCCTATAGTACTATCTGACTATATACACATGCACATATGTATACACCCACAAATTTGTCTATTTAGGATTTTTAGAACTACAGATGTTAATGGGAAGGAAGTCAGTAATTTCTTTTTTTATTTGAAAAATTTTATTTGATTTAGAATATTTTTCCATGGTTACATGATTATGATTCATTTCTTTTCCTCCCCAACTCCCATCACCCTCCCATAGCCATTGAGCAGTTCTACTGGGTTTTACATGTATCATTGATCAAGACCTATTTCCATATTATTAATATTTGCATTAGGGTGATTGTTTAGAGTCTACATCCCCAATCATATTCCCATTGACCCATGTGGTCAAGCAGTTATTTTTCTCCTGTGTTTCTCCTCCCACAGTTCTTCCTCTGAATGTGGCTAGTTTTCTTTCTCATAAGTCCCTCAGCCTTGCTCTGGATCCTTGCATTGCTGCTAGTAGAGAAGTCTGTTATGTTTGATTGTGCCACAGTGTATCAGTCTCTGTGTATAATGTTCTCCTGGTTCTGTTCCTTTCACTCAGCATCAATTCTTGGAGGTTGTTCCAGTTCACATGGAATTCTAGTTCAGTGATGGGCAAACTTTTTTTTAAAGAGGGGGCCAAAGGAAAGGAAATGCTCATCTGTCAGTCTGTTTCTAAGGCAATGCTTTAGAAGTTTCATTGATTAGGAATAATGTTGTGCAGCCCCGATAGAACATTTCAGGGGGCCTGCATCTGGCCATAGTTTGTCCATCACTGCTCTAGTTCATTATTCCTTTGAGCACAATAGTTTTCCATCACCAGCATATACCACATTTTGTTTAGCCATTCCCCAATCGAAGGGCATCCCCTCATTTTCCATTTTTTTGCCACCACAAAGAGCACAGCTATAAATATTTTGGTACAAGTCTTTTTCCTTATTATCTCTTTGGGCAGGGTATAAACCCAGCAGTAGTATGGCTGGATCAAAGGCCAGACAGTCTTTTAAAGCCCTTTGGGCATAGTTCCAAATTGCCATCCAGAATAGTTGGATCAATTCACAACTCCACCAGCAATGCGTTAATGTCCCAATTTTGCCATATCCCCTTCAACATTTATTACTTTCCTTTGCTGCCATGTTAGCCAATCTGCTAGGTGTGAGTTGTTTTGATTTGCATTTCTCTAATTATAAGAGATTTAGGACACTTTTTCATGTGCTTATTGATAGTTTTGATTTCTTTAGCTGAAAATTACCTATTCATGTCCCTTGCCCATTTATCAATTGGGGAATAGCTTGCTTTTTTTGTACAATTGATTTAGCTCCTTATAAATATGAGTAATTAGACCTTTGTCAGAGGTTTTTGTTATAAAGATTTTTTTTCCCAATTTGTTACTTCCCTTCTAATTTTGATTGCAATAGTTTTGTTTGTACAAAAACTTTTTAATTTAATCATAATAATTTGTTTTACATTTTGTAATATTTTCTAACTCTTGGTCTTAAAACTTTCCCATAGATCTGACAAGTATACTATTCTATGTTCACCTAATTTATTTATAGTTTCCTTCTTTATATTCAAGTCACTCACCCATTCTGAATTTATCTTGGTGTAGGGTGTGAGATGTTGATCTAAACCTAATCTCTCCCATACTGTTTCCAATTTTCCCAGCAGTTTTTTTTTTTTTAATTTTATTTTTTTTTTAACCCTTGTACCTCGGTGTATTGTCTCATAGGTGGAAGATTGGTAAGGGTGGGCAATGGGGGTCAAGTGACTTGCCCAGGGGTCACACAGCTAGGAAGTGGCTGAGGCCGGGTTTGAACCTAGGACCTCCTGTCTCTAGGCCTGACTCTCACTCCACTGAGCTACCCAGCTGCCCCTTTCCCAGCAGTTTTTGTCAAATAGTGGATTTTTGTCCCCAAAGCTGGGTTCTTTGGGTTTATCATACACTGTTTTGCTCAGGTCACTTACCCCAAGTCTATTCTACTGATCCTCCCTTTTCAGTTTCTTAAACCAAAGACTGGTCCCTTTATCAAACATTTCTCAAGGCCATTCTCCTTGGGGTCAAACTAGTTGAGACAAATATTTATGCAGTTTCACTATATATCCCTATATCCCTAAATTGTGGGGGAAGATCTGATTTTCAAAATTGTGTTAATGCTCATTCCAAATGGGACATTTTATGTCACAAACTGAACTGCTGCCCATCCCCTTGATACTCCCATTTTCCCAGTTCTGTAATCTCAGCATTATCCTCAGCTCTCTTATCTCTAATCCTCTATGTCAGTTGTCAAATCTTGCCAGTTACCTCCACATCTCTCATGTGGACCCCCTTCTCTGCTCACAGAGCTTTCCCTTTCAATTAGGTCCTCAACACCTCTAACCTGGATAACACAATCTAATTGTCCAGTAACTCAAATCCCTCACTACTCTTTCATCCTACAGGTCCCTGCTAAAGTAATTTCCCTTAAATTCTGACCATGTGACTTCCTTACTCAATTCCTATGGTTCTCTTTTGCCAGTAGGAGAAATTCCTATTTTTTAGAGCCCTTCACAATTTAGCCAGCCTCATTGGACATTGCCCCTCTTCCCATGCTCAGCAACTCAACCAAACTGGCTTTCTCTGTTCCTCTTGAATGACACTCTACCTCCTATCTCTTTTCTGCACAGGTAATCCTCTATGCCTAGATTGCATACTCCCTTCACCTCATAGAATTCCCCCTCATCCTTCAAGCTGAGAATCCTCAGCTCAAGCACCACCTTATTCATGAAGCCTCAAATACTACCTCCAAATTCTAGTGCTCTCCCTAACTTTTTATATTTAGCTCTTTTGTATTTGTATTAATTTTAAATTGCAGATTATATGTCAATTCAGTTTTTAATAATCATTTTCTGACATTTTGTAATCTTATGTTCTCTTCTACCTCTCCCCAAAAAGTCAGGTAATATGATATCAGTTGTATGTATATTATCATACAATACATATTTCCATGTTCATATTTGTATTTATTTTAAAATTTTATTCCGTATATACTTACATATGTACTTGTCTTCCCTATTACAATGTAAGTTCTTTATGAGTAAGGATCATTACATTTATTGTATTTGTATCCACAGTGCAGGCATAAGTAGGCCCTTAATAAAATAGTTACTGTTTTGTTTTCCTTATTCTAAGGTGAGATAAAAAAAAGAAGAGCCTTCTGTTCCTTGCTGTCCATTATATTGTCAATCACCTTGAATCCCTGGGAACTAGAAAACTAAGATATCCCTAAAAAGTTCAGGGATAGGACCATTTTTGAAATGTTAATATTTTTCCCAATTACATGTAATAACAATTATATATGTTTTGCAAAATTGTTCAAGTTGTCTCCTTCCTCTCCCTGAGATGGGTAGGCAACTCTTTCTGGATTATACATATATGATCCTATAAAACATCTCCATGTTGATTATGCTGTGAGAGAATACTCATATAAAACCAAAATCTAGAAATAAAAACATGTAAATAAAGTGAAAAATAGTATGCTCCAATCTGCATTCAGACTAAATCAGTTACCTCTCTGGAGGTGAAGAGCATTCTCTGTCTTAAGTCTGTTTGAATTGTCTTGAATCATTGCACTGCTCAGAAAAGCTGTCTTCTACAGTTGCAACATTGCTGTTACTGTGTATAATGTTCTTATTCTGCTCACTTTGTATCAGTTCATGTAGCTCTTTACAGGTTGACCTGAAATCATCTTGCTCATTTTTTTTTCTGCCCATCATTTCTTATAGCATAATAATATCCATCGCATAATCAGATACCACTACTTATTGAGCCACTCCCCAAATGATGGACTTCCCATTGGAAATTGGACAATTTCCTATTCTTCGCCACTACAAAAAAGGCTGCTATATCTTTTTATACAAAGAGGTCCTTTATTTTATTTTTTGTCTCTTTGGGATACAGACCTAATTATGGTATTACTGGATCAAAGGGTATGCACAGGTTAATATATAGCCCTTTGGGCATAGTTCCAAATTGTCCTCCAGAATGGTTGGATCAGTTCACAACTCCAACAGTATGTCAGTGATGGGGCCATTTTTTGTACAGAAAGGGAGTGGCACTCCCCATCAGTTGTGCTAACAACCTGGGCCAACATGGGTGCTGGTACCATCTTCTCTCATTTCTCCACATACACACTAGCTGATCTGAGACTGCAAGGCTCTTCACTCTTCAGATAGTAGGTGAAATCCCAATTTGAGAGTCTTAAGTATTCTGTCTTATTTTCAGCCTTCTTATGGAAGAATGGCATGAAGAATATCCTTAGAGATTGTATCTTTTATTGCATTTGAAACCCTTCTGCTGGAATATGGTTTTTTTTTTTGTTTGTTTTTTAAATCCTTACCTTCTGTCTTGGAGTCAATACTGTGAATTGGCTCCAAGGCAAAAGAGTGGTAAGGGTAGGCAATGGGGGTCAAGTGATTTGCCCAGGGTCACACAGCTGGGAAGTGTCTGAGGTCAGATTTGAACCTAGGACCTCCCGTCTCTAGGCTTGACTCTCAATCCACTGAACTACCCAGCTGCCCCCTAATAGGTGTTTGATAAAAATGTTTGTTGGTTAATTAGTTAACCTTAGAATTCACAAGTTCTAAGCATGTGGCCTTTTTCCTCCTTGTTTATCAGAAAAACACTCATTGGGAAGACAATTGCTATTAAAAGTGGGAAATAATAATGAGTAGGAGAATCTGATTGATTCCCCTTCTCAATTTTCAAACCCAAAAAGTAATCCCAAATCCTTTGGGAAAGTAAGTACGGCATTAATATGCTTACAATAGCATACTTAATGAATCTGAGGGTGATGATTCTTTCAATTTTGATCAGAGATCCCAATTTCTCTCCAGAGGAAATCTGATCCTCTTCTACTAATAATGCCATTATCCAGTCTCCCAACTTTAGTATCATCTTTGACTCTTCCTTGTTCTTCATCATCCATAATTAACCAGTCATCAAGTCATCTCAGGGTAGCACCACCACTTGCTACCATGGCAGAGAACTACAGACTTTCCCTTAATCTAACCCCCACTACCTAATTCCCAATAGGACCTGGACTACTCTCAAGCTATTGCTGGAGACTCCCATCTCCACCTTTGCAGGAGATATCCCTGAGTCCCACTTCATTCTGATCTTGGGATCTGCTATCTTACTGGTTCTGATCATCTTACCCTGCCATTGTTCCTCAAGATCCCTGGGACTTTTCTGTTGACACTTCCACTTTGTCCACAAGAAACTAAGCACCACAGTTTTTTATCATGGCCTTTTTATCTACCATCAGGTGACATATGTTGTCTCACTCAATGTGAGCTCCTTGAGCACAAAAACAGACTTGATTTTTCTATTTGTATTTCTAACCCTTAGCACAATACTTGTAACATAGTACATGCTTAGTAAATGCTTTTCCATTCAATTATACTCTCACCCCCACCATCTGACTTATTGCAACAGCCTCATAACCAATGTCCCTACCTGTAAGTACCTTCTTCAACTTGTCCCACATGGTGCAGTTGAAAAGCATAGGACCTGAATTCGAATCCCAACTACATTTGTGACCTTGGGCAAATCACTTAACCTTTATGGGTTTCAAGTTCCTTATTTGTAAAAATAAGATTGAGGTGACTTTTAAGGTGCCTTCCAACTCTAAATCTATAGTCTTGTGATCTTCTTAAAATAGGTGTCATTGAACTGCTCATTAATTTCCAATGGTTCCCCCTTGCTTAGAGGAAACAGTCCAAATGTCTTTGTCTGACATTCCAGGCCCTCTACAACCAGGCCCCAACCTATCTTGCCAACCTTTTCTCCCATTGTTAAATCTCTTATGTTGTGCTACAGTAAAACTGGGTTTTACTCTTTCTATTCTGTCTCCTTGGAATCTCTCTTCTCCCTCTTCTGTCTTCTCAGATCAACTCAACAAATATTTATCAAGCACCTACAATCTGTAAAGCACCATGTCTAAGGAGTTGCTGCAGACATAAGGAGACACAAAACATTCCCTAACCTAAAGGAACAACACTCTGCTGGAAGGATATGATAAGTAACTATCCAGGACCTCCCTGAAAGTCTCAGATCCAGGCTATATACTTTTACCCAGACAAGAAAATAGAACATGATTTAAAGAGGGAGGATTCTATGGTTTTACCGGCTGGACAGCTCGCTCTTGGCTTCCCAACTGTGTCTTGTGTGTAAGGATGTTTGATTGGGAGCTCCCCGATCAGTGTAAAGGGGAAGGGGAGGAAACACTCCCTTGTTAGGGTCTAGATCTAGAATCTTTCCTTCCTAGGCCTTTTTCCTGTTGAAGTCCTGTGCATCTCAACTCCAATAACCCATTTCCCTAACCTTCGCCATCATTTGCCAAGCTCCCCCTTGCCTCTCAGAGCCCTTAGCCTGTCATCCCGTGTAGCTCAGTTTGTGTCTCATTCCTCTACTGAGCTGTAGTAGGGAAGGCATCCTTTAGCAAATGTTTGCTGAATGAACGAAAGAAAGAATGAATGGCCCGGAGCTGCAGTTTTCAGCACCCGGACCCTTCCTTACAGAGAGCGAGGGCCACGTGGCTCCCCGCGGCCCACTTCCGGGCGGAACCTTTGTGCCGGTGCCCGGGAGGAGCCGGCGCGAGTGAACACTCGGACTGAGAGTGCCGGGGGCGGGGCAGCGGCGGCGGCGGCGCCTGCAGCTGTGGTAGTGAGGAGGGCGGGTGCTGAAGGGGCCGGGCCGGGCTGGGGCGGGAAGAGGAGACCTGGGGCCTCCCTCCCTCCTCCCGGTGCCACGGCCGCCCAGGATGTTCTCCTCCCGGAGGAAGGCGACCCAGCTCCCCTGGGGGGACAGTAGGTGAGCGCCCCCGAGCCCACCCGCCCGCCCTCGGTTAGACTCTAGTGTGCGTGGCTGTCCGTGTGTGTATGCGTGTGTGTCAGAGTCCGTGTCTCTTGCTGCCCGATTTTCTTGTGTGTCTGGGTCTGTCAGATTTCATCTCTGCCTGGGTCAGAACCTCTCTCCCCTCCTCTTTCCCTTGTCTGTCTCTCCCAGGTCGTGTCTCTTTTGGATTGTCACTGCTAGATACCGTCTCTGAGGCTCCTTCTTCATTCTCCCTCTTTCTCTTTGCCTCATTCCCAGTCACTCGGAACTCTATGTCTCTTTGCATCAGATTCTCTTCCCGTCTTCTTCCCCCTCTTTTTTTCTCCCTCTCTCGCTAAGCTTTTATGTGTCACTCTTTTCTGCCTCAGTTTCTTTTTTCCCCATTTCTGTGTCAGTCACTCTCTGTTGACTTTTCTCTCCGTATCTCTTCACAAGTGCCTCTCTCTTTTGGTGTGTCTCTGTTTTTAGGTATCTCTGTGTTCGTTCTTAGCTTCTCATCCCCCTTTTTAATGGCAGACTCAGGCCTAGCACTTGGATCTTTTGCCTTGGATCTGTATGTCCAAATGTTCCTAATGCATCATCATATTACCACACAGGGAATAATCTATAGGGATTCTCAACTCCCTTCCTTTGAGACCATACTCATCCCATAACTTTAGTTTTATTTGTTTTTCCCAAATAAATAAATTTTATTTATTTGCCTTCATTAAAGGTAGGAATTTCGTGAAGGTCAACAAAAAGGCACTTGGAACTGAGGGTATCAAAGTGAAAATATCTAGCTGCCAATAGCATTTTGCCTGAGTTAAGAGGATCAGAGTTTTAGAGATCTGGCCATTACAATGGGAGCCCATCTAATGAGTCCTTATACTCTCCTACCTAGGCCTTGTTACATGCTTAAAGGGCCTCTGGAATACTTACGGAAAGGAAGTCAGTAGGACCAAAGTGTCTTCTGCATATGGAGGAATCTAGGACCATTTTACTTGTCCCCCTTTTCCCTTCCCTCTTCTCTAGTGCAGGAAAGACTGTACATTTTGGGTCTGTCTAAAGACTGAAACAGTTGCTCTTGGCCTGAGAGTCAGGGAATTGCTTTTCAGTTTTTTCACCTGCAAAATGAGAAGGTTGGATTACATGATTTCTAATTATTTAAATAGTTCTCACAGTGTCAGAAGTTTTGTGTTTCTCTGAATTTGAGCCTTGATTAAGGCATCTTAGAGTAAAGGACTGGGAAGTATCCAGGAGGTTTATAATTCTAGAACTTGGGGTGTACTGGGGTAGATAGCTCAGCAATAAGTATTTTAGCGTGCATGGTTCACTCAGGCACTGGGATAAGGGAGGTGTTTTCTGTATAATAGCTGCTTACTTCTTTCCACCCAAAGGTGGGGAAGGTTCCTATGTTCCTCTCCTCTTTCCCCTCCTTGCACCCAGAAAGAACCTCAAGTGCTGAGGAGATTCTCTAGAAGTTCCAACCTTCCTAGGCAACACTCAGGACCTGCATATGTTCCTCCCTATTGGAGGCCAACCCAGCATGATGGTAGGGGGTAAGTCAGTGCCTCTTCCTTGGGGCCATTGCTTGGCCTTTCCCTAGATTGCATGTGGGAGAGCTTCATTCCTTGCTTCTGTGGCTACAGGTTTCTGTATGTCAGCTGTGCCTGCAGGGAAGATTTATAGTTGATTTGACTTATAAGGGAAGAGGCACCAAATTAAAACCAACTTTGTATTGGCTTATTTCTCTTAAAGGAGTGTGGCATTGTGAATAGAGCCCCTGGGCTTGAAGTCAGCAAAACCTGGATTCAAATCCTGTCTCCAGTTGTTATCAGCTGTATAAATCTGGGCAAGCCACATAACCTTTCTGACCTTCAGCTTCTCATCTTTAAATAGGGATAGTATCTATGTTATTGGATTGTTTTGAGAATTAAATAAGATAATGTATGTAAAGTACATTATAACTTTAAAGCATTATATAAATATGAGATATTGAATTATTATTAAAGTGGGAGTAGCAGGGAGAATTGCCTTTGTCCTTGAGAGATCTGTCAATCATCAAATCTTAAGCCTTAATTATATATAGGTATCCCTTCCACAAAGCAACTTTCCCTATCACTGTGTTGATATATCATGGGTCAGCATAAGAAATGAAATGGGAAGTTTTTTTGTCTTTTTTTTTAAACCCTTACCTTCTGTCTTGGAGTCAATACTGTGTATTGGCTCCGAGGCAGAAAAGTGGTAAGGGTAGGCATTGGGGATCAAGTGACTTGCCCAGGGTCACATAGCTGGGAAGTGTCTGAGGGCAGATTTGAACCTAGGACCTCCTGTCTCTAGGCCTGGTTCTCAATCCACTGAGCTACCCAGCTGCCCCCTGGGGGGAAGTTTTGAAGAAGCCACAGATGACACCTGAAGACTAATATATGACACAGAAAAAAGTTTAGAAACACAGAAATGCACAAAATATATGTATATCAATATATTTTATCTTTTAATATCATAAATATACACAGTAAATATTCTATAAGAGAAAAAATTCAGACTTCTTCTTTGGTATGGAGGAGGGCCAAAACATTTTAAGTGGATTTTCCAGGTGGTGGGCTTACCATGCCCCTAATCCCACAATGTGGAAGGATACCTATATTTATTACTGTTCTAGTTACTTTATAGGGAAAATATAGGAATGGAAATGAGATAAGAGAAGAATTAGGCACTGTGGTGTAGTGGAAAGATATACAATTTGGAGGCAAAAAGACCTGGGTTTGGAATCTAGCTCTTGTTGTCTTTGTGACCTAGGGTAAGTCCCTTTTCCTAGTCTAAGCATCAGTTTTCTTATCTATAAGGTTGATTCCAGCTCTAAATTTCATGTCTCAGACCTCAAGCAGTTTATAATCTGCCTGAGACAATAGATACAGGAAACAATAAGGGAATTATTAGGAGCTAAACTATGTGCTCCTAATCCCACAATGATAATTTAATTCAAGATATCAAATAGTTGAAAATATGCAAGGCCCTTAAGTCCTAATCAAATCCCAGAACCTCAAAGTTGGAAGGGAATCTCTTTTCTGAACTAAAAGTTGTCAGTTCTTTTTTTTTTTTTTTCCCCTCTTTAAACCCTTACCTTCTGTCTTAGAAGCAATATTGCATGTTGGTTCCAAGGCAGAAGAGTGGTAAGGGCTAGGCAATAGGGGTTAAGTGACTTGCCCAGGGTCACACAGCTAGGAAGTGTCTGAGACCAGATTTGAATCTAGGACCTCCTGTTTCTAGGCCTAGCTCTTTTTTAAAAAAATTGTTTATTTATTTATTTAATATTTCCCATGTTTCCATGATTCATTTTCTTTCCCTCCCATCTTCCCTCCCCACTCCCAGAGCCAACAAGCAATTCCACTGGGTTGTACAAATGTTATCACTTGATACCTATTTCCATATTATTCATCTTTGCTATAGAGCAATCTTTTAAAGTCTAAACCCCAAATCACATCCTTATATATATATATGTGATAAGTGATGTCATATGTTTTGCTTTTGCATTTCTACTCTCATAGTTCTAGTTAGCATTCTTTCCCATAAGTCCTTCAGAAGTGTCCTGGCTTGTTGCATTGCTATTAGTAGCAAAGTCCATTACATCGGATTGTTCCACTTTCTGTGTATAATGTTCTTCTGGTTCTGCTCATTTCACTCTGCATCAGTTCATTGAGGTTCTCCCAGTTCATATGGAAATCCTCCAGATCATCATTCCTCACAGCACAATAGTATTACATCACCATCATATACTACAATTTGTTCAACCATTCCCCAATCGAGGGACAACCCTTCATTTTCCAATTTTTTGCCACCACAAAGAGTGAGGTTATGAATATTTTTGTACAAGTATTTTTCCTTATTATTTCTTTGGGGTACAAACCTAGTAGTGGTATTGCTGGATCAAGGAGTATACATTCTTTTAAAGCCCTTTGCCCATAATTCCAAATTTCCTTCCACAACTCCACTAGCAATGCATTAATGTCCCGATTTTGCCACTACCCCTCCAACATCTATTATTTTCCTTTACTGTCATATTGGCCAATCTGCTAGGTGTGAGTTTTTCTGATTTGTATTTCTCTAATTATGAGAGAATTAGAACACTTTTTCATGTACTTATTAATAGTTTTGATTTCTTTTTCTGAAAACTACCTATTCATGTCCCTTGACCATTTGTCAGTTGCAGAATGGCTTGTACTATCTTCCTTCTTAACTTGGATTTCAGCTCCCTATTAGACATTTTTATTCTGTCCCTTACATCCATAGATTACTTTCTTTGGAAGATAAAAGCAAAATAAGAATTGAATAATTGTCTTGCTGTTATCATACCATCTAGTCTAAGTAGTGATCTTACATTTTCCTTATCCTTATCATTCCCCACCAGCTTTAGCTTATTCTGAACGTTAGAGCTCTTAAGATTATTCTTATAGAACTCTGCTATTCATTTTTGTTTTCATCTGCCTGCTTGTCTTTCCTCTATTTTTTGTCGTACACAGAAATTCCCAGTGTATCCACATGACTACATAAATGTGGCACCCACACAGGTATTCTTACCCCCCTGGACTAGATTGTTCTCCTTGGCCTGCCTTTAAGTTGGTAGTTCTGGCATTCCCACAGATGCACCCACCATTCCACCATTTGCTGTTCTCCTTCTGGTCCTCAATGCTCTCCTGCCAAATACACCTTCCTCTTCTACTCTTACACTGATGAAGCCGTGACAAGATCTTATTCACAATAACCCTTAACAGGGTCTGAGAAATGAATATGTTACTGTAGTATTGAGTAGTTCCCTTAAGCTGGAGAACTGCCAGGCTTCTCAGATCTCCAAGTAGCCAGAAATTCTGCTTTGTCCAGGCACCTCTCAGCCTTTTCGCTCAGCAAAGGGGGCAAGCCTCTGGTGGCTCAGGGTACTGGACCTGGAATTAAGAGGACAGTTCAAATCCAGGCTCAGGCACTCAGCCACTACTAGCTTTGTAATCCTGAGCTAGTTGCTTAACCTCTATTTGCCTCAGTTTCCCCAACTGTAAAATGGGGGTATTAACAGCATCTACTTCACAGGGTTGTTGTGAAGATCAAATAAGATAATATTTGTAAAAAAAGGCACTTAGCACAGTGCTTGGGACATAGTAGGCACTATATAAAAGCTTATTCCCTTCCTTCTCCCAGTGCAAAGCTCTTTAGGTTGGCTCTCTGGACAATGTGGAGAAGCCTGGCCAGCTTTTCATGCAGTAGGATCCTTTGCAAGGTCATTCAGCCTTCAGCTGATCAAATCTCTTCACATCACAAAGCATTTTTGCCCCTCTCACCCTCTCAGGTCAGAATGGGGAGATATGAGGCACTCAGGTACCTCTGAGATTTCACATTTTTAAAGCTGTAGATAGTACTGGAAGGCAATAGCTCAATTTGAAGCAAGTCTTAATTCTTTTTTTTTTTTCCAATTAGCTGGCTCTGGCCTTTACTTTAGTAAAAGCCAGTAAAATGCCTCTCTTTTGAATTTTAAAAATAGCCACATGCCATTGAGTTGAAGGCTCCTAGTGCCCTGTGGTCTCGGTCATTTCTCTGCCCTCATGTAAGCCCTCTCTTAGTACAGCCATTTGAGTCTGTCTGTCCCCCCAAGCAATCTGTCTCTCCTTCCAAGTTCATCTTAAAACTCTGTTTCTTCAAACTTGGATTTGTTCAGGTTTTCATATACAAAAGTTCTCCTTTTGCCCTTTTCAGCAACCAAACTGTTTACCTGTGAAAGTGGAAATACTGAAATAATGATAAATTTATCTGTCTGTTTTTATGAAATTAATCATAATTGTGTGTTTGTGATAAAGGAAGAATAAGATACAAATCCATAATACAGGACAGAATTGGTTAGTTCAGTATACACACCTATTAAGTGCTTATTCAATTCAACAGATATTAAGCATCACTATATGCCAAGCACTGTGAATTAAAAAAAGAGGCAAAACCAGGCCCTATTGTTAAGGAGCTACAATCTAATAGGGGGGGAGGGAGACTACAGATATATAAATATATACAAAGTAAGCTATATATAGGATAAATAGGAAATAATTTAGAGAGGGAAGGCACTGGAATTAAGAGGAGTTGGGGAAGACTTCCCGGAGAAGGTGGGATTTTAGTGAGGACTTAACAGAAGTCAGGGAGGTCAGTAGTCAGAGTGGAGGAGGGAGAGCATTCCAGGCATGGAGGAGAGCCAGGAATAATGTTTGGACTAAGAAATAGAACAACCAGGAGGTCAGTGTCACTGGATTAAAGAGTTCTTTTCAGGGATAAAATTTAAGAAGGCTGGAAAGGCAGGAAGGAGCTAGATCATAAAGGACTTTGAATGCCAAGTAGGGCATTTTTTACTTAAACCTGGAGACCCATCAGGCATGGGATGTGGCATGATCAGATCATCATATCAGGAAAATCACTTTAGTGACTGAATGGAGAATGGATTGGTGTAGAGAGAGACTTAGAACAGGCTGATCCACCCACAGCATTTCCAATAATCAGGTGTGAGGGCCTGTACAAGAATAATGGCAGAGTCAGAGTAGAGAAGAGAACATATTTAGGAGATGTTGCAGGGTGAAATGGACAGTCCTTGGTAATAGCTTCGATATGGAGAGGGGGATGGTAAGATACTGAGGAATCCAAAATGATTTCTGGGTTGTAATCCTGAGGGACTAGGTGGTAAGACTAAGGGAGAATAATGTTACCCTTTACAGAAATAGGGAAGATACGAGAGGCAGATGGGAATTGGGGGAGGGGGGAGATAATGAGTTATATTTTGGAGTTGAGTTAAAGATGTATGTTTGACAATTCAGTTCAAGATATCAGAAAGACAGCTGGAGTTGAGAGATTGGGGATCAGCAGAGAGACTGAGGCAGGAAAGGTAAATTTGAGAATCACCAGCATAAAGATGGTAATTAAACCCCCAGGAGCTGATGAAGTTACTAAAGGAAGTAGTATAATGAGAGAAGAGAAGAGGACCCAGAACAGAACCCAGAAGGACACCTATAGTTAGAGGATGTGATCTGGAGGAAGATCTAATAAAGGAGACAGAGAAGGATAAGTCAGATAGGTAGGAGGAAAACCAAGAAAGAATGGTGTCCTAAAAACCTAGAAATAAGAGAGTGACCAATAGTGTCAGAGACTGCAGAAAGGTCAAGGGGAATGAGGATTGAAAAAAAAGCCATTGGATTGGACAAATAAGAGGTCATTAGTAACTTTGGAGAGAACCTATTTTATGAAGCACTGCCCTGGACACATGGAACACACAAGAGAATACTACAGACCAGGGGAATCTTAATATTTTTTTAGTATAGGATAAGAGAAACAAGGCTGTTTTCTAACAGTTTATTTGAAAAGGGCTAGTCTTTTAGTTTTGGTGAAAAATCTAATGTTTATATTATAATGTTTGAAAAATCTGGGTTGTATTAAGAGAGGCATAGTATCAAAAATGAATGGATAAAAAGCAGCTAGATGTCACAGTGGATAGAGTGCCAGGTTTGGAGTCAAGGTTCAGATCTGGTCTCAAACACTTCCTAGTTGTGGGATACTGGACAAGTCACTTAATCCCATTTGCCTAGCCCTTGCCACTCTTCTCTCTTAGGTTTGATACTTAGAAGGGGAAAGGATTAAAAAAAAAAAAAAGAATGGATAGTTTTACTGAACTCTGCCTGAATAACACCACATGTATTGAATTTGGGAACCAAAATTTAAGGAAGGATACTGATAAAATTATATTGAACATAGTTACAATGTAGATCTTGCTTAGTTACTTATACTTGAATAGTGGGGTGGAAAAAGACACCAAAGTAACAGCAACACAAGAAGGATTCAGAGAAAGTGATCTGAGGAATTTAAGGTGAGAGATCACTTTTAATGGGGATCAGGGAAAGATTCATGGAGGATGTGTTACCTAAACTAGACCTTGAAGAAAGGAATTTTAACAGATAAAGAGGAGCCCTGAACAAAAGCACAGAGATGGGAGAGTTTTAGAGAAGTAGTAGTGGGGAGAAACAAGAGTTTTTCTGGTTGGCTAGAACTTAGAATAAATGTAGAGGAAAGGAGCATGAAATAAGGTTAGAAGGTTGGAACAACAATGTAGAAGGGCTTGAATACCCTGTTAAATCAGCAGGATCTCATTTTACATGAACTTCACACATGAATTCAGGTATATGCAATTGGCAACTGAAAAAAATAGTCATAAAGATACAGGAAATAAAACTTTAGTTACAAGATAAATCTGAGCCATTTCTTCAGGTGATGTTGTCTCACACTAGTTTGCCCAATCACACTCATTCTCACTCTGAGCAGCATTAGTGTAAGTCATTACATTGTTTTGCTCCTAACGATAACTCCCTCATCAGTCTTTGTCTAGAGTTCTTTTCTTTTTTTTTTTTTTTTTACTTCTTTGTATTGGCTCCTTGGTGGAAGAGTGGTAAGGGTGGGCAATGGGGGTCAAGTGACTTGCCCAGGGTCACACAGCTGGGAAGTATCTGAGGCCGGATTTGAACCTAGGACCTCCCGTCTCTAGGCCTGACTCTCAATCCACTGAGCTACCCAGCTGCCCCTTTGTCTAGAGTTCTTGCTAGTAAAAAGTCATGTTCACATCAGAGCAATGCTTCTCTTTGTTTCATTAACACCATTTAGATATTAAGAATGGCCTTAAAGTACAAGAGTAGTGATATTGGTAGCTCTATTAAGCCCAAGAAAAATCATAAAGTGCCTTATACAAGAAACACTTATTAAAAATGGAGTTTACTTTTATGCACAATTTTTCAACTTATAAGAAGGGTCTTGGGACATATTGATCATGTAAAACAAGGTCCCTCTGAAATTTATTAGGTAGATAATGGGAAGCCACCAAAGGCATCTGAGGGGTGCATTAAGAACCTAAAATTGGGGAGGAAATGCATAGGAGGGGGAACAAACAGGAGGCTGTTATTACACTTAAGAGAGGTGATGAGGCCTTGAACAAGAATGGTGGCTATGAGATTACAAAGGAGGGGGCAGATATGACAGATGATTTGGTGGTAGAATCAATAATACTTGCCAACTGATTGGATATAAGGGATTGGGAAGAATTAAACATGACTTTAAACTTTTAAAACAGCATGACATGGAGACAACAAAAGAGAAGTTAGGGGATGATGAGTTTGGGGGGAGAAGATAAGTTCAGTTTTGTGTTAAGTTTGTCAATTTATCCTGAGTGTGAGGTTCCTAAGAGACCTCCAGGTGGTGATGTTCAGCAGGCAGGTGTAACAAGATATGTACCTGTGCTATGAGATTTTAGAGAATGGCAAGATCATGTCTGTCTCTAGATAATCAAGAAAGACCTCACTGAGGAAGGAGCATTTGAACTGGACTTTGAAGGAAGGGAAATATTTTGACAAGTGGAAGAATATTACAGGTGGAAGTAATACTAAACACTTAGCAAAAATGAGAGAGTGTGTGGCTAGGATAATGTGAGAAAACAATGGAAAGATAAGTTGAAAACCAGGTCATGGAGGGATTTGAATCCTAAGTTGAAGGGTTTGGACCTTGGGATTTGTGAATCACTGAAAGTTTTTCAGCAGTAGAGTCACATAGTTAAGACATTAGATGAAGAAAGTGACATCATGTCCAGAATGAAATGGAGGAAGAAAGACTAGAGGATAGTTGGAAGGTAATCATAATAATCCAAACAAGATATAATAAGCCATGGAAAAGATGCACTTCATTTGAGAATCACTGTTGAGATAGACTCTGGCATAATAGGAGCTCAGAGAAGAGAGTGTTCATTGTGGATGGGGTTTTTAGAGAAAACCATATGAAGGAGGCAGCTCTTGAAAGGATGGTTCTTAAAAGATAAAATTCAGATGGGTGTTCTGGGTTGGAGAAAAAGCATGAGCAAAAGTATTTGAAGCCATTTTGCACTAACCTCCCAAAGCCTCCCAAGCAAGCGCGTGTTTCTAAGGAGAGCTTGAGGCACTTTCCTGCAGTTGGTACCCACAGAGCAGGGAAGCTGGCAGTGGTAATGCTGTCATCCTGATGCATGAGAATGAAGGATCTTAGTCTCCAGGCTTAGGAGGCTTCCATATGTGATGACCTATCCTAGCCTTTTGAGCCCTGACTCCTCTGCTCAACTACTTCTTCCCTGATTCTAGCCCTTACTTCTCATCCCAGGTCTTTCCTGCCCCGAAAGTACAGCGTGTTCCAGCTATTCTTTGCATGCTTGTTCCTGGCCTTCCTCTCCTTGCTCTGGCTGCAGCTCAGCTGCTCTGGTGACATGAATCAGGCAGGGCAGGGGCAGGAGCTCATCAGCTCTCCAAAGGCCTGCCCCATGGAGCCTCCAGTCTCTCCAGAGGAGGATGCTTCTTGGGGGCCCCACCGCCTCGCAGTGCTGGTGCCATTTCGTGAGCGTTTCGAGGAGCTTCTTGTCTTTGTGCCCCATATGCACCACTTCCTAAACAAGAAGAAGATCCGGCATCACATCTATGTGCTCAACCAAGTGGATCACTTCAGGTAGAACAAGGAAGCTGGTCCTCTGCTATCTGGGTTGAGGGTGGGGTGGCAGGTGTGGGAACAGGGAAAGAGAGACAGGTAGAGGAGAATATCCAGGCTGACCTACAATTAACTTGTATTTCTTACTATGGTGAACTTCTTTTCTCCATCCATTTTCCTCAAAATTTTCTCTAGGCATATGCTGCTCCCCAGGTCTAAACTGGGCTAGATGACCCCTCTAGGGGGGTCATTTAGAGGCTCATGGGGTGGGATTGGGGAGGCCTGATATCTTAGGAAGGCCATGAAGTCTGGGAGTCAGAACTGAATGCCAGTCCCAGCTCTGCTGATGTAGTTTGGGGAATAGGGGTGAAGTGGGGCAGAGAATTAGACATTGAGTTAGAAGACTGGGAGTTAAATCCTGGCTCTGTAACTTGCCACTTTTTTTTTTTACCTTGGGCAAGTCCCTTAACCTTTCTGGGACTCAGTTTTTTCTTCTGTAAAATGAGTGGATTGGACTAGATGGTCTCAAAGGTCCCTTCCTGGCATCAGTGTTCTCTGCTTGGGTCCTTAAGGTTCCTAAAAGCTCTAAAGCCTATGATCCTATGAGCTTACTGATTATGTGACTTGATCAAATCACTAATTTCCTTCAACTGGTTTTCTCATCAGTTAAATAGGGCTAATAAAACTTGTTTCATCTCTCTGTTCATATTATCAGAAGCATTAAATGAAATAAGCATAAAAGCACTCTGCACAAGTCACTTAACCCCAGTTACCTAGCTCTTACCACTCTTCTGCCTTGAAACCAATACTTAGTATTCATTCTAAGAGGAAAGGTAAAGATTTAAACAAATAAAAAAAAAACACAAAAGGACTCTTGTACAAATGATGGTTATAGTGTGCCCTAAGTGAGTACCCTTGGGAGAACTGCTCACATGCCCTCCTGTCCCCTGGAAGGTTTAACAGGGCCTCGCTGATCAATGTGGGCTTCCTGGAGAGCGGTAACAGCACTGACTACTTAGCCATGCATGATGTGGACCTGCTGCCCCTCAATGAGGAGCTCGACTACAGCTTTCCTGAGGCAGGACCTTTCCATGTCGCCTCCCCAGAGCTACATCCCCTCTACCACTACAAGACCTACGTGGGCGGCATTCTGCTTCTCACCAAGCAGCATTATCAGTTGGTGAGGCCTGGGCCCTTCCCTGGGGAGGCAAGTGTTGAGACAAACGTCATCACACACACCCCCATACCAAAAGTTGGCCTGGGGGGATGGGGAGGGCAGCCTTTCTAGACAACTTGGAGATTCCTGGTGTGAAGAGCTTTAAGGGTTCCTTGTTAGCCTGGGAAGAAAGAGGACCAGGGCTGTGGTCCAAAAAGCAAGGAAAGTCAAGCTGAGTGATATCATCTTGTTTCTGTCAGTGCAACGGGATGTCCAATCGCTTCTGGGGCTGGGGCCGGGAAGATGACGAGTTTTACCGGCGAATTAAAGGAGCTGGTCTCCAGGTAATATTGCCCAGGCTCTTTTATTCCCCTCAACAAAGCTCTGCCGGCTAGAGGCCTCATTTCTCCCCTCATCTAGCACATCCCTTCTTTCCTTGGAGATATCTACATGATTGGAAAACTGGGGGTTTAGGAGTCAGGAGACCTGAGTTTAGATCCAGGTTTTGTCACTGGCTATGTGACCTTGGACTAATCACACACTCTGGGTCTTGGTTTCTTTCTCTATAAAATGAGTAGGTTACACTAGGTGACCTTTAAGGTCTTTTCCTGGTTTCAGTGTTCTCTAATTCTCTAGTGGGGAACCCTACCTTGCCCTCTTTCTTTGGACTTTAATGGGTCTAATGAAACATCATTTATGAAAGCAAAGTGATATGATAATCATAACAATAACTCCAAGTTCTGTGAGGTAGCTAGTATTTTGATATTCCCATTTTAAAAATTAAAAAATCAAAGCTCATGGAGGATAATCAGTTTGTCCAGTAGCATCTATCTAGCACATGAGAGAGTTAGGACTTGAACCTCGGTCATAGGATCATAGGATTTAGAGCTAGAAAAGACTTTTTTAAATTACCCAATCCAACCACTCTCATTTTATGGATGACAAAACTAAGCTGTAGGCTGTGACTTGCCCAAGGTCACTCACCTCCTCTGATTGTCCAAATCAGTATTCTTTCCTTTCCATCACACTGCCTGACTTCAAGTCCATTGCTCTAAAGTCATGTCCAGGGTCTGGGACAGGGATTCATAAAGAAGATTGTACAGAAGTGGGAGAGGGGCAGTGTTTGAAATTGCTCTGTCTTGGTCTTCTCTAGCTTTTCCGTCCCTCAGGAATCAAAACTGGGTATAAAACATTTCGCCACCTACATGACCCTGCTTGGCGGAAGAGAGATCAGAAACGCATTGCAGCTCAGAAGCAGGTACACTGGGATCCTGAAAAGAAGAGATAGTGTCCCAAAAGGGGCCAAAGTTACTCTTTTTTTTAAACCCTTACTTTCTGTCTTAGTAACAATTCTAAGTCAGGGCTTAGGCTTAGTGGGGTTAAGTGACTTGCCCAAGTCACACAGCTAGGAAATAACTGAGGCCAGATTTGAGTCCAGCTCATCCTGACTCTAGGCCTGGCTGCCCCCAAATGACTTTTTATGCCCTTTGCTTTTCACTTATAGGATATAGGCTCTTAGATTTAGAGGTGGTAGGGGCCTTAGAGATCACATTGTCCAACTTCCTTCCCCCTCATTTTTCAGATGAGAAACTGAGGCCTAGAAAGCTCACATGACTTTTCAAGGCCTTACAGGTAGTAAATAGCAGAGGTAGGATGTAAACCTGAGTCCACTGATTCCAAATCTGGTATTTTTCCATTATATTAATTCTAAAACAGAGATAATTTTCCTCTCTCTTAACTCTAATGCCTAGGTGCCCTTAGGCTCAAGGAAGAAAACAAGTTCTTCCCCAAACACCCCTATAGATAATCCTTTCCACCTCTCACTGATCTGGAGAGTTGAGTGCCACCATTGCATGATTTTAATATCTCAGACCCCTTGGGGACAATGAGGTATTCCTGGTAGGGTGCCTGTGATCCAGACCAGTAATTTGAACAACTCTTTTCTCCCTAGGAACAGTTCAAGCTAGACCGGGAAGGGGGGCTGAATAGTGTGCGTTACCATCTTGATTCTCGTACCCTGGTGTCAGTAGCTGGAGCACCCTGCACAGTCCTCAACATTGCTCTAGACTGTGATGCAGCTGATACACCCTGGTGTACATTCGACTGAGGAGAACACAACTGGCACCATCTCAGTCTGTTTGGCTAGGATCTGACCCCAGGAGAGCATTGTTA
Organism: Gracilinanus agilis; assembly: GCF_016433145.1. Classification (NCBI taxonomy): domain Eukaryota; kingdom Metazoa; phylum Chordata; class Mammalia; order Didelphimorphia; family Didelphidae; genus Gracilinanus; species Gracilinanus agilis. The sequence goes on along the minus strand of NC_058131.1, from coordinate 352,807,875 downwards.
CTGCTGGAGTGAGGCCTTCTGTGAGCATGCCTGAAGCTAAGGTATGCTTAGGACCCAGCACCCAGGTAGGTGCGGTCTGGCCTCAAGTGACAAGAGAAGATCTGAGCCAACCTGGCCAAGCTACATAGCTGTGCTTCTTCTGGAGACTGATGCAGTCCATAAGTTCTCTTGGATCAAAGTTGTTATCCCTGCCCTATGGGCAGTAAAGAGAGACTGGAGGTTGGAAAGAGGTGGGGCTGCAGAATCTTTGACTCTTTGGTTCATGGGCTGAGAATATTTGGCCTGCTTCCCCAGCAGGAGGCTCTGACTGTCTGCCTTTTGGCCTCTTCTGCCCTTGTTCCCAGTACAGCTACTTGCACATGTTAGGTGCTTAATAAACATTTGAGTTTGGGATTTTCAGCCTCATTTTCCTATTAACTCAATGATCCTTCTGCTGGAACTATTCACAGGCAATCCTTGACTCTGTACTACTGCTTGGTTCTGGGAGACGCTTCTTGGGTCATCCATGATGAGAAGCCAGACTGAGGGAGTGAAAGCACACACTGTGAGGAGGGGATTTAGGTTACCAGGATCAGGGTATCCTCTCAAGTCAACCTGGCCTTCACTCCTTACCTTTGGGCCTGGGATGAAGCTTCCAAAGACATCCTGAAGATCAACGCTATCTTCTACCTGAGGGAGGAAGGAGTCAGATGAACAATGCTTATCTTTTTCAGGGTGTCATCTTGTTAAGATGGGATGGTAGACTGGAGTTGGTGTCTGGTCTTTTTCTTTTTTTAAACCCTTACTTTCTACATTAGATTTAATACTGTGTATTGGTTCCAAGGCAAAAGAGCAGTAAGGATGCCCAGGATCACGCAGCTAGGAAGTGTCTTGAGGCCAGATTTGAACCCAGGACCTCTGGTTTTAAGGCCTGGCTCTCTATCCACTGAGAAAATTTCTTAAGAAAGAGGACAGTTGCTTGGCAACCCAGATGGCACATACTTCTCCGGCTTTCTTCCTGTGTCAACTTGAACTGTTTTGTTCCTAGAGAGAAAGAAGAATTGTCAAACTCTTAACCTGATTTCTGGGGTCAGAAGACCCTATCCAGATTTCCAGGGTACTAAGTGGAATGAGATCTTGGTACCCACTAAAGTCCCAGCTACCATGCTTAGATTCATTTTAGTGAATGCCATTTAATAGTTGTTGGAGCCTGGGCAAAATCACTTAATCTCTCCAAGACTTGGTTTTCTCATCTGTGAAATGAGGATGATGATACTTGCTCTTGCCTACCTCACAAGATTTTTATTAAAAAAAAAAAGGACTTTATTAAAGCTTAAAGAATAGTTATTATTATGATGTAGGTCTTGTCTGTTTTGTACTTTGAAGTACTTCTACATTACATTCTCAGCATTGGTTAGCGTATGAATAACAGTATTTCAGGGAGTCAGTTTTACTCTGTAGAAGTGGGGGACTAAGGCTTAGGGCAGAAGTGGATTGCCTTGGATCCTACATTCAGGTCATCAAATAGCATTTATCAATCAGTTTGTGATGGATACAAAAATTAGAAAACAGTATCTCTACCCTCAAGGTGCTTATCTCTTTAAGGAAACCAGGCTAATAATACACACTAAATAGTCACACTAAAAATACTACACACTAAAAGTCACAGCCTCAGGCAGAATATGGACGTGTGCTGGAGAGTGGGGTAAACACAAGGAAATGATATAGAATATCAGTAAGAAGGGGGACTAGTATGGGCCAAAAGCTGGACAGTAGTGCACCATGGAGGAAGTGGAACTAGAAGGATGAGAAATTCAATCCCATACAACTGAGTATTTTAAGGCCCTTGGGGGAGGATACACAAATAGACTTCTGGCTTGCCCTCAAGGAGTTTCATACTTTAGTGGTCTTGTAAGACATGGACACCACTACTACTAATAATCACTAACACTTACATAGCACTTGCTATATCCCAGGCACATTCTAAGCACTTACAGTTATTATCTTATTTAATCCTAACAATGCCTTGGGAGATAGATGCTATTATTTTCTCATTTTACAGATGAGGAAACTGAGAAAAACAGATTTTAAGTGATTTGCCCCAGGTCACACAACTAGTAAGTATCTGATACAAATAATGGTAATACAAAAGAAGAGGGAATTCTAAGACAAAGGGAAAGCTGAGTGGAAGGAGAAGTACAGGGACAGGAATGAGCATCATGGATGCATTTGTGGGACAGTAAGGAGACTCTCCTTGTTAGGGAAGAAAATCACTTCAAGGAGTGGAGAATGAATTTGGCAGTAGAAGAGGTGCCTGAAAGTAGGGAAACCTATCAAGAGACTCTTGCAGGTATGGTGATCAATTCTGAACTAGAGTGGAGGCCTTAGGTGTGGAGAGGAGGAAGTGGCACTAAAAGACATCTTAAGTTAAAACTGGAAAGGATTCAAGGGCAGATTTGGATTTCGAAGGAGAAAGGGAACAAGTCAGATAATATGCCTGGGGAGGTTGCATCTGCGAGTCAAGAGGAGAGGCACTGAAGAAAAAAGAGGACTCCCAGAAGGAGTTCAAGAGGGAGGAGGAGAGAGCTATGTCATGAAAGCCAACGAAGCAAAAAAGGGGGGCTGGTCAGAGGAGTCAGCTGCTGTAGAAAGTTCAAGGAGTTAAAGACTGAGAAAAGGCCACTGGACTTGGCCATCTGGGAGGTCATGAACAGTTACAGGTGGATGGTAGAGATAGACGCAGATCAAAGGTAACCAAGGAAGAAATAGAGAAGTGGAGGTGGTGGAATTAAAACACACAAAAAGTTTAGCAGCAAAATAAATGAGATGGGATTATAGCTTGAATAGCCTAGTGATTTTTTTTAAGGTGGAACAGATACACATTTTTAAGCCTTTACTTTCTGCCTTAGAGGGAGAAAAATGGTAAAGACTAGGCAGTTGGGGTTACATGACTTGCCTAGGGTCACACAGCTAGGAAGGGGCTGAGACTAGATTAGAAGGCAGGTCTCCCAACTCTAGGTTTGGCTCTCTATTCACTGAGCCACCTAGCTGCCCATCATTTAAAAAAAATTTAATGCCCACCCACCCACCCAATTACATGTAAGAACAGTTTCAACATTTTTCAAATATAGGATCTTGAATTCTCTTCCTCTCCTTCCCCTTGGGAAGATGAGCAATCTCATAGATTTTACATGTACAATCATGTAAAACCTTTTCCCATATTAATCCTTTTGTGGAAGGAAACTCAAATAAAATAAAGAAAATGAAAAGGATTTTCTTTGTTCTGGATTCAGATTGTATCATTTCGTTTTCTCTGAAAGCAAATGGCATTTTTTTTTATCATGAATCCTTTGTGATAGTTTTAGATCATTGTATTGTTGAGAATAACTGTTATTCACAGTTGTTCATTGTACAGTATTCCTGTCACTATGTACAATGTTCTGGTTCTGCTTATTTCACTCTGTTTTAGCTTGTGTAAGTCCTTTCAGAGCTCCTCTTGCTTGTCATGTCTTACAGCACAATAGTATTCCATTACAATAATATACTATAACTCACTCAACCATTCCCCAATTGATAAGTATCCTTTCACTTTCCAATTCTTTGCTCCCACAAAAAGAGCTAAATATTAAATACTTTTGTATATAGAAGTCCTGCATTTTGTTTTTAATCTCTCTAGGATACAAGTAGTGCTGGGTCAAAGGGTATATTACTATTTTATAGCCTTTTGAACAAATTGCTGTCCTGAATGATTAAATCAGTTCATAATTACCCCCAAAAGTGCATTTGTGTCTGTTTTCTCCCTCCATGCCCCCCAAGTTTTGTCATTTTCCTTTTCGGTCATTACAGCCAATCTGATAGATGTGAGGTGATACCTCAGAGTTTTCATTTTCATTTCTCTAATTAATGGTGATTCAGAGTATTTTTTTGCATTGAGAACTGCCTATTTTATATTCTTTGATCATTTATCAATTGGGGAATGACTTGTATTCTTATATATTCAATTCATTTCTCTATGTATTTGAGAAATGAGGCTTTTATTAGAGACTTGTAGAAAAAATTACATCATTATGATTGCTGTGTATTTTTCTCTATCCTATTTCCCCCTGTTTAGTTTCTGACCACCACTTCCCCAATTTTGCCTTTTTCTCTCAGCCCTACTTCCCTTCTTTTATCCCTTTCCCCTCCTGTTTTCTTGCAGGGTAAGAAAGATTTTGAAACCCAATTGTTCTGCCCTCATTGAGCCAATTCCAAAGAGAGTAAAGGTTATGTCTTCCCCTACTCACCTCTCCCATCTTCCTCTCCACTGTGAAAGCCTCTTTTATGTGAAATAGTTAACCCCATTCTATTTTCCCTTTCCCTCCTCCCAATGCATTCCTCTTTCTCATGCCATAATTTAATTTTTCTATCCCATCATATTTAACTCACACCCTTGCCCTTTGTCTATGTATACTCTTTCTAACTGCTCTACTAATGATGAAGTTCTTTGGAGTTATAAGAATCATTTCCCCATGTAGGAATGTATACAGTTTAATCTTATTGAATGTTTTCTAATTTTTCTTTCCTAATTATCTTTTTATGCTTCTCTTGAGTCTTGTATTTGAGAGTAAAATTTTCCATTCAGGTCTGGTCTTTTCATTAGGAATGTTTGAAAGCCCTCAATTTCATTGAATACCTATTTTTCCCCTTGAAGGATTATGCTCAGTTTTTCTGGGTAAATGCTTCTTGGTTTAAGTCTGGCTCTTTTGCTCTGAGGAATATCTTATTCCAGGTTCTCTGATCCTTTAATGTAGATTTTTTTCTCCAACTGTTTTCCCCAACTGTGGTGCCACAATATTTGAATTGTTTTTTTTTTTTTGGCTGCTTAAAATATTTTCTCCTTGACCTGAACGTTCTGGGATTTTTGGGACTTATCCTTTTGCAAAGAATCTCTTCTTTCAGGAGGTGATTGTTGGATTCTTTCAATTTTTTTTTGTTTTTTGTTTTTTTAAAAACCCTTACCTTCCACCTTAAAATGAATACTATGTATTGGTTCCAAGGCAAAAGAGTGGTAAGGGCTAGGCAATAGGGGTCAAGTGACTTACCCATGGTCACAAAGCTGGGAAGTGTTTGAGGTCAGATTTGAACCTCTGACCTCCCATCTCTAGGCCTGGCTCTTGATCCACTCAACTACCTAGCTGCCCCTAATTCTTTCAATGTCTATTTTGCCCTCTGGTTCGACTATCACAGCAGTTTTCCTTGATAATTTCTTGAAAGATGATAGCTAAACTATTTTTTTTCAAGTAGCCCAATAATTTTTAAATGCTCTCTCATGGATTTATTTGCCAGGTCAGTTGTTTTTTCAAAAGAGATATTTCACATTTTCTTCTATTTTTTTCATTCTTTTGATTTTGTTTGATTATTTCTTGATATCTCATGGAGTCATTAGCTTCCACTTGCCTGATTCTAATTTTTAAACCATGATTTTCTTCAGTGAGCTTTTGACCAATTCTGCTTTGTAACGTGTTCTTTTCCTTTGTCTACCTCTTTTTTCCATAGAGCTGATTCTGCCTTTTAAGAAGTTCTTCTATTCAACGTTTTTTTTGTATACCCTTTTCCATTTGGCCAGTTCTGCTTTTTATGAAGTACTTCTCCTCATTGGTTTTTTTGTGCCTCTTTTACCAATTGACCTATTCTGTTTTTTAAGCTATTAATTTCTTTATTTTTGTGTGCTTCTTTTACCTAGCTCTTGACAGTTTTTTCCTGATTTTCCTGATTTTCTCATGTTACTCTTAATTTCTTTTCCCCATTTTTTCTGCTACCTCTTACTTGAATTTTAAAATCTGTTGTGAACTCCTCTATTAATTCTTTTTGGGCTTGAGAGCCAATTCATTGGGTTTTTTGGTGTGTGTGGAGATTTTGGATGCAGCAGTATTGGCTTTATTATCTTCTTCTGAGTTTGCATTTTGGTCTTCCCTGTCACCAAAATAACTTTCTATGTTGAATTCTTTTTTATTGTTTGCTCATTTTCCAGCCTTTTTCTTTTCTTTTAACTTAAAAAAACTATTAAAGTTGGATTCTATCTGTGGTGAAGGCAGCACTATTCAAAGCTTCAGGTTCTCTGGCTACCTACCTTCAGAACTGGCTCTGGGTATCTATCTGTTTTCAGTTCTTCCAAGGTTGTCTAATGTAAGGAGACATGTGTTTAATACTTTTCTGGCCTGTGCTCTGGTCTGTGTGTAACCACAAGCTCATTTCTACATCTTGGAACTAAGGGTCCCTTGCTCTCCCATGGTCGCAAGCATTGCTGTGGTGCTAGTGCTCCTCCTCTCTCTGAAACTTGCCCAAGAACAGCTACCTGGATCAGTTTATGGGCAGTGCAGCAAGTGTCTTGCACCCAGAGTCAGCAGAGGGCCCCCTGCAATCTCCTGAGCAGTTGTCTGACCTCCCCTTACTTACCATCTGTGGCCAAGAGCTCCAGAAGCTACTGCTGCTGCTGCTTCAATTGCACTTAGTGCCCATTGCTGTCCCTGGCACACTGCCTTATACTCCACTTCACCCCAGTGTACACTGGATACTTTGTCCCAGCCTTCTAAGTTGTTTTGGATTGAAAAATCACTTAACCCCATCTTTTTTGGGTTATGGTGCTCCAAAATTTGTTCTGAAGTAGAGGGTAATTCGAAAGAAATCAGATGGGCCTGGGTACCTTCTCCACTGTTGTGGCTCTGTGCCCCACCTTTGCATTTTTTTAAACCCTTACCTTCTACCTTAGAATCAATAACATGTTTTGGTTCCAAGGCAGAAGAGTAGTAAGGGATAGGCAATGGGGGTTAAGTAACTTGCCCAGGATCACACAACTAGAAAGTGTTTGAGGCCAGATTTGAAGCTAAGACTTTCCATCCCTAGGCCTAGATATCAATCCACTGAGCTACCCAGTTGCCCTACTCCAACACCCCTGCCCTTGCATTTTTAAGAGAAGAGATAGATAGATACTTGAAAGAGGAGGTGTGGGAAACGAATGATGGAAGGAATTTAAAAGCATTTACCACTTTGTGTTAAGTACTGTGTTAGATACTGAGGACAAAAATGCAAAAATCAAGACTCTGTCTGCTCTCAAGCTTGTTTTTTAATAGAGAAAGAGAATGCACATGGGAGAGTGAGAGTGGTGTCCAGTAATGGGGCTTTTGGTTTAAGAAGTCACAGTTACAATAAGAGGAGTCATTAGGACAATTGATTGACAGGCCCTTCCCAGGAATGGTAGTGTCAGACTTGATTATTGTTCCCAGAGCAGGAGGTAGAAGGGGATGGAGGGGAGGGGAGATGAGGTGGCTTGTTGGAGAGATAGCCAAAGTGCATCATGGTGAGACTGGGGTTGAATAGAAATGGTGGACTCTGGGCAGATCCCTCACATCAGAGGCAGGTGGAACAGAGAAGGCTAGGCGCTAGAATATGGGGCCAAGGGTGAAGCTTGGTAATGGCAGGAAGATGGTCCCTGAGATCAAGGTCCCAAAGAGATGGGAAAGGGCAGGATCTTAGGTACAGGTAGAAGGGTTAGCTTTGGAGGGGAGGAAGCCTTTCTTGATGTGCATGACTATTTAGTGCATCTCCCTGTAAGAGTATTTTGGGTAGATTCTCTATGTAAATAATTGACTTTTCTTCAGTGAAATGCAGACTTTTTTGCTTTGTATCCCCAGCATCTGGCACAGTACTTTGCATAATTTTTATTCAGTCATTTAAGTCATGTCCGACCCCATTTGAGGTTTTCTTGGCAGTTCCTGGAGTGGTTTGCCATTTCTTTCTCTAGCGGTCATTTTACAGATGAGGAACTGAGTTAAATAGGGTTAAATGGCTTGCCCAGGATCACACAAATAATAAGAATCTGAATCTGAATTTGAACCCAGGTCTTCCTGACCTCACACCTAGCAATCTAACCACTGTACCTCCTAGCTGCCCCACTTTATACATAATAGATTATATAATAAATGCTAATAGAATAGAACTTCTGAGATCTTCCTCTAATCCTGGAGAAACGGATGCTGCCCTGCAGATCACACAGTCCATATCACTGTAGAATCCATGACTTGCTTGATTGTCACAATGCCTCTTGTTGGGGTAAGCAGACAGATGAGGAAACTGAGGTATAGAATGGTTTGTGACTTATCTAAGGTCACACAGGTGGCATAAGGCACAGCTAAGATGTAGCCCCTGGGCCTCTTTCTGCCACTCCACATTGCTTTACAGCTAAAATCTTAATGGATTCTGCTTTTCCATGCACCTCTCTCCCAAATGATGCCTGAGTGTCCTTTCCACTGGAGCCCGCTAGATGGTGCAGCAGAGAGAGAGAGCCACACACAGGGACCTGAATTGAAATGTAGCCTCGGGCACTTACTAGGTCTTTAACCCTGGGCAAGTCATTTTTTCTCTGTCTGCCTAAATGGAAAATGGGAATAACAACCCTACTGACCTCCCAGGGTTGTTTCCAGGATCTGAGGGCAATATTTGTAGCACTTGGCACAGTGCCTGGCACAGAGAAGCTGCTTAATAAATGTGAATTTCATCCCTTTCCCCCTTCCCTGCCCAAACCTAAGAACCCCTCAGCCTTTTCTCTTTGCCCCACTGGGCACAATAAGTATTTCCAGCACTGGATTAGCACCTTGCATATACTGAGAAGACTTTCTGAGGAAGCGCTATCATCAGGTCCACAAAGGCTATACAAACTCATGTTCTCTCATCTCAAATGAATCCTTATTGCTGCTTCTGCCTTTATTAGTCTTTTGTATCACTTCAGTCAGTGGCTTTTTCAAGCCTTTTCTCAAACCTCCCCATGTCTCTCTCTCTCTGTGAGCAGATTGCTTTATCTGCCACTTTCCTCAGCAAATTCAAGCCATTCACCATGTGCTCCCTCTTTTCCCCTACTCCATCCCCCCAAACTTCTTATATTGTCACCTGTCCTCTGGTGACCTCTCAGGAAGAGGGGGCCCTTGCTTCCTGCCAAGACCAACACTTCTGGCTGTGCCCTCTATCCCCCATACTCTCCTATCTCCTCCAGGGGATAGATTCCTTACCAATCATTCCCTTTCTGGATTTCTCTCTGACTTGTTATCGTTACTATATGACTGTTATTATTTTTGTATTTCTGTTTCTATTCACACTGAAAAAATATTTTTCTCAGAACAGAGCACATGACATGGGGTATGCAAATGATATTATTCCCATTTTACAGATGAAGTTAAAGCTCCAAGAGATAAGGTGAATTGGGAATAGTAGAAAGATCACGGAATTTTCTGTTCTCTGCCCAGCTTCACTACTTATTGCCTATGTGACCTTGAGCAAGTCATTTATCTAACCTCTCTGGGACTGTAAAATGAAATGTAAAATGAAAAAAATTAGACTAGGTGACCTTTAAGGTCCCTTCCAGCTCTAACTCATTTGATCTAAGTAACTTCTCCAAGTTCCACACATCCTGCCTTTGCTTCCATTTTTTTATACAAAGTATTCTTGAAATCTAAGTTGGTTAATGACTTCCTTCTACACCCACACTATATTCATTAGAAAACTTCCCCTTTCTTCCTTTCAGAATTGTTTGTTTTGTCAGAATTTCATTCTTTAGAGCATCACACATATCTTGGGCTGACTTCCCTGTGGTATTTTAAGCTGTGGAAGCCTACCTAGCCTTTCTCTGAACTCTACAGTCTGGTCACATTTCAAAGCATCAGCTCATGCCCAGCTTTCTCTGTATTTATTATTAATTCTAGGATAGAAGGTCACTTCACCAAAGGACTAAAAGAACTTCTAGATGTGAATGCTTAGCCTTTTTTCCGGGAACTTTAGAAATAAAGGGCCGTAGGACTGTTAAGATAAAAATGTGGGACCAGGCCAGAGGTTTAATGGTTTATTAATTAAAAAAAGAGAGGTGAGAGATGAGAGAGGAGGTAAATTACTCTTAAGGAAGGATTATCCTGATTATAGCATTTCTATTTAGCCGTTCTTCTGCAGCAATGTGGGTTCTCAGTCAGTTCAAAAGGCAGAAGTTAAAAAAAGAAAAAAAAAAGCCTTATGTTTCTTCTCTGGATTTATATACCCCCTAGCTCCTCCCTCCCTAGCAGCCTTGTACCCTGACTCCCTGGCTGAAGATAATTTTCCTCACACAGGACTGAAAACAGTTAGATGCCCCGATTTTCAAAAAAGAAGAGAGCAGATTAAAGAACAACAACTTTCAACTGGTTAGCTTGGCTTCAACCTGGACAAAATTATTTTAAGGGGTGGTTTCTGATTGTTTAGAAAGAGAAAGAGAGACTATTAAGAGTCCTCACAGGTTCAGTAGGCTAACTGTTTAGTTCATGCCAAACTAATCTCATTTCCTTTTTGAGCAGAATTTGAGGGTTTCTATAGCAATAGATAGGGAGAGTAATATATTTTGGATTTCAGAAAGGTGGTGAGCATTCATTATATTCTTGTGGATTAGAGCTTGGGCAATTACCAATACTGTTCTGAGAATTTGGATCTAGTTGAATGATCCCACCACTATAAGTCATAATCAGGCAGTCATTAATGGATCTGTTCTTGCCCATCATGGTAATGTTTCTATGAGAACAGAAGAAAGTGCCAAGGACCAAGCCCATGATGAAGGAGCTCCAAGTGATGGTGAAGCATCACCTAGGCCAGTAATGGAGCAGCAGCAGCATTTGGGAGTGCAGAAACCTCAGAGTCCTGCCCATCTGAGACAATAGATGGGAAATTGGAGTTGAGGCTGAGGCCCCTGGGAATGCATGGAGGATGTCACACTTCATGCTGGACATCCCAGAGACTATCAGTGAAGAGCATAGCTTGGAGTTGCCCAGCAGTTTGTATACCACTCTCCGGCCCCCAGGGAGCTAATTAGGTAGAAAGACTATTAAGCTATCCCCCTTTCCACCAGAAGCTAGTCTTTTTTCTTTCACTTGCTTTTAAAAATCATTTATTTTGGTGTTAGGCCAAGAAAATATGAACACTGAGGTGGGTCTTTAGAAGACTGTCCTTGGTCCTATTCTGTTCAACATTTTGATCATTGGAGGGAAGCATAGATGGCATGTTTATCAGGTTTGCCAGGGACATGAAGCTGGGAGGTATAGTGAACACACTGAATAATAGAATCAGCATCCAAAAAGATCTTGAAAGGCAAAAATGATGATGAGCTGACTCTAGTGGGACGAAACAGATAAATATGAAGTCCTACATGGGGGTGAGGATCATAACTGCAAGCTCAACATAAACCAGTTATGGAGCACGGCAGTAAGACAAGTAAAACAATTTTGCACTTAAGCCTGTGCTTCCAGAAAGGCCAGAAGTGAGGGTCCAGCTGTCATTTGTCCTAGTCAAGCCATCCCTGGCATATTAGGGGCACACGTATTAGGAAGGTCATTGACCAACTGGAGAAGGGGGCGGGGGTTGTTAACCATCATCTGGAAGAGAGGCCTGGAAAATCCAATATGAGGATCTCTGAGGAAACTGGGGATGAAAAGATGAAATGGGAGAGACTGGACAAGGTTCCTCGCTGGTCTTCAAGCCTTTGGAGGCGGTTATGGGAAAGATCTATTAAAATTGTTTTCCCTGGCCTCACAGGGCAGAGCTGTCTTCAGAAAGCCCGTTCCAGTGGAGCCAGGATTAAAACAAAACCCCAAACCTTACATGCTCACAATGAGCACTTGGGAAGGCAGTCACGCAAAGATGATGCTATAAAAAGTTATGCCAGTTGCACTAAATCACCTCAGAAGTTGCTTCCAGCAGGGAGCGAATGGGATTCCGAATTCCAGGGCAGAGGCTCAAGAGAAGGGGAAGCTGAATTATTGGAAGGAAGGAAGGAAGATCTTTGTCAGGATGGAACTGTAGCAGGGTGAGGTGGTGCTGCCGGCGGCGGCAGCGGCTGCTGCTGCTGGTGCTGGGGGCCAGAGGAAGGCGCTAGGCTCTGAGCGGAGGGCCCAGGGGGAGAGGTAGTAGTTGGCTAGGCTGGGGCTGGAGAAAACTGGAGTGCCAGGTTCTGTGGAGATGGAGGTGGGGGTGGGGGGACCCTGGGGCTAGATGGGCGGGCGATAACCAGCCCCCTTCCCCTCCCTCGGGGCGGGCCGGCGCATGCCCCCAAACCCGCGGTGCTGAGTGCGGATGCAGCGCTGTAGTGGTCCAGGAGCCCTGGAGGGAGGCGGTGCGAGGCAGCTGCCCCGGCTTCGGCATGTTCACCTCCGCCCGAAGAGGCTTCTCCATCGAGGCGCTCGTGGGCACCCCCTCTGAGCCACTGGTGCGCTCTGCGACCGCCAGGGCCTGCGCTTCGGTCGCCTGGACTGCCGCTCGCCTGCTAGTCCCCGAGCCTCCGGCTGCCCCGGACCGAAGGACCAGTGGTCGCCTAGGTACCGCCCCACCCGGTCCCCGGGACCCGTGCAGTTGTTGCCCTTGGCTTCTCCGAAGCCGCTTGTGGACGCCGAGCTTCCCGGGTAAGTGCGGCAGAGCCTCTGGGAGCGCGCGCCGTCGGGGAGGCAGCGCTGGGGGAAAGCCCTGGACTTGCATCGCCCCGCCAGCCTCTCCCCCTCAGCTTGGCACCGTGGGCAAGTCACGTCACATCTTTGCCCCTTAGTTTCCCCATCGAGAGCGGGGGCGTGGGGTTTGGGGGTGGAGGCGTAGGTGGTAGAGTAGATGGGTCTGAGCTAGATGATTTCTCAAATAGCTCTTCCATCCCTGACAGTCTGATTACAGGAATTGGGGCAGTGCCGACCCCAGAGGGCAAGGACGGGATGCCTCTGGCCCAGTAAGAGAGCCTGGGTTAGGTGGGGACCTCTCCTCGGGCGGCGGGATAGAGACAGTTGAGTTCCGTTACCTCCTGACCCCGTAGCCTTAGCCAAGCACTCCGAACGGGATGGGGGCAGCATCCTTAACTCTTAGAATAGCAGCCCCAGCTTCCTGAGAGCAACTCAGTCCCCATTTCTAGCTCGGATCCTATGGGAGAAGCAGTTCTAGCATTACTATTCCCATTTTACAGACGAAGTAACTGAGTTCCCGAGAGGGGCGCTTGCTCGCTCAAGGTCACAAAATGCCCCAAGTAGCCTAACTCGATCCAGTCTCTTCATTCAAAATCCGGTTCTCATTCTAGCTCCCTCTGACCCTCTCGGGCAGTGCAGAAGAACGGGCAGTGGTTCTGCAGTCCATTCTGGAAGTGGAAAGCTTCATCTTCTAGGAGTTGGCTTTACCCTTGGCCAGCAGGGGATATGTAGACACTTGGAGCTCAAAGTTGGGGTGGGGGAGTGGGAAGGAGGGAGAGAGAGAGGAGAGAGGACAGAAACACACAATCACAGAGGGAGAGAGAGAGAGAGAGAGAGAAAATGAGAGACACAGAGACAGAGAGGGAGACAATGAATGAGAGAATGAATGACAGAGAATAAGTGTGATTTGGGCAGATTGGGGTCCCTGCCAGGGGTAGTGGTACCAAAGGAGGTAGTTTCTTTTGTTTTGAAGTTGTAGAAAAGCCCCTGTGACAACTGATAATGGAACATGGATGTGTGGGGACAGTAGTTTTGGAAGAGCAATTCCCAAGGTTCTCCTCCTTCAGGTTATCCCAGTAGCCTTCACTCTGGTCACTCACCACACAGATCCTCCTGTGGCCTGACATGTACATGGATAGGATTATACCTTTGTAAGAACTGAAGGCAAATGCTTACACATCACTAGCTACCAAAGCTCAGTATTAATGGTTCCTAGTTTTATAGTGGTTTAAGACTAGTGAAGCCTTTTCCTCCCTAAAAGCCTGAGCAGTGACTAGGATAAATATTATGATACTCATTTCACAGATGAGGAAAGTTTCGGAGATGTTAAGGGACTTGTTCAGGGACACAAAGCTAGTATCAGAACCAGGATTCTTTCCCTGAGGTTACCACACCAAGAGGGAAGAAGGTCAGGTCTCTGCATGTACAAAATGGTAGACCATAGTCCTGGAGCAGCCTGAACATTCACCAGCCAATGCCCATCTGAGGCAGCAGAGAGAAGCCTGGAGCTATTCTAACGGAGATTGGACAGCTTCCCTTGCCTGGCCCACTCCATTCCCAACCATTATCTCCTGCACTCCACTCCTACTCATCTGAAATCTCCAGTAATACAGAGCCTTTAGACTCAGGCTTCTCTATCTGAAGAAGTTCATTAACTCTCTTTTGGCTCAGGTAGTTGGAATTGGTCAGAATGTCACAGAAATATTGGCAGAACCTGGGAACTTCCATTTGCCAGCTATCTCATTCTCCTCCTTTCCTAGTATGCCCTACATTTTCCTTTGTGGAAGCAAGAAAGATGGGAGACAAGAACTAGTTTATAGGCATACTCATGGGACTTAGAGCTGAAAGGGTCCTTAGAGATGATTTTACAGATTAGGAAACAAAGGCCTAGAGAGATTAAACTGTACTTCGAAATCCTCCAGAGAAGTGATGAGGTAGAAAATAAATGATAGAATTTTACCTCAGTCCTGAGGCCTCCAAATCTGGTACTTAAGAGTACTATAGAAATGGGAGCTCCTGAGCTTCCATGCCAAAATGGGCATTAGAGGAAAGTCCTGGGGACCTGGGGAGAGAAGATAGGGGTGCTGTTCTACACTGCTCTGACCACTAGATCAAAACACATAGGGACTCTTGGACACTAGCTGAGAAGGATTAACTAAAGAATACTGGGCTTTTTTTTTTTTTTAAACAGAAGTTCATTCTGCTGAGAGCTTGATGCTTTGTGGGCCTTTTACCCGAAAACCCAAAAGGATCCGGACAGCTTTTTCACCATCCCAGCTCCTGCGACTAGAAAGAGCCTTTGAGAAAAATCACTATGTAGTAGGAGCAGAGAGGAAGCAGCTTGCAAACAGCTTGTGTCTAACGGAAACTCAGGTATTGTTTTGTTTTGTTGTGGGGGGAGGTAGGGTGGGCAGAAGAGGAAAGTCATTTCCAAATCACACACATCTCCCTCTGGTTCCCTGCTACACCTAGGAACAAGGATTTTAATGAAAAGGACCAAACTCTTTTCATGCATGTCAGAGGAGCCCTTTGGTGCAATGAGCCTGTCTATTCACATGCATGTAAACTTGTTTCCCAGAGGTCAGACCTAGTATTTAATTAGAGGAAAGGAAGGGCTGAGAATGGTGGAAGGATCCAGAAAGAGAATATTCCAGGCACCAGTGTAATCAAAAAGACAATGTGGCAAGAGAGGAGAGTGCAGACCAAGAATTTAGCTGCAGAATTCCTGGGGAAATAGAGCTGAAGTGCCCTGGATTGTCCTCTCGGCAGAGACTAACTTCAGATACAGAGTTACAGGTCTCTCATTGAATGCAAGAAAGGGGCTGGTGGAGGATATCCTGTCTTTTAAAGATGGGTTAGACCATCAGGCTGGGGAGTTGTAATCTCATTGGACTCCTCCTACAGGTAAAAGTATGGTTCCAAAATCGTCGAACAAAACACAAAAGGCAGAAGATGGATGAGGAATGCCCAACAGCCGAGGAGAAGAGGAAGAGTGGACAGCTCATGAGTCAGTGGCAGGTGGCTGCTAGGCAGGGCACTGATGAGGACATTGATGTGACATCAGAGGATTAGGTGTGCTCTTGGGGACAGGAAGGTACCTTCTTATGAAAGAAAAAAAAATACCACCACTACCACCACCAGGAATCTATTTTTGAAACTAGCAGACACACTGAAAACTTCAAGGCAGCAAACTGGAAAAGTTGATGAAAGTTTTTGTGGCTGGGATGTGGCTGTCACATGCCTGCAATCCTGCTACTGAGGCAGCTGAGGCTGCTCAGGATCTCTGAGTGAGATACAGTGTGCCAAACCAATCAGGTGTCCACACGAAATCTGACGTCAATATGGTAAGCCCCATAGCCAGAGACCACCAGAATGCTTCAAGAGGGAAGAACAAGCCCAAGTTAGTGGGTCATCGCGCCCATTCTGATGAGTAGTGGAATTGGGCTGATGAGTGCTCACGGGTCTTCCATCCTGGGTGAGATAAGGAAACTCGGTTTCAAAAAAAAAAAGTTTTCCCAGGAAATTGGCATTTTTTCCTTTGAGAATATAAGCTGGAGCTCCAGATAACCATGTTGAAGAGAAGCTGGTAGAGCTACTTCATCTAAGAGATACCCCTCAAGAGTCCAAAGGTTGGAGAAGTCTCTTCTGGGATGAAGAGATGTCAGAGGAAGCTGATTCATGACAAGGCTCGGCCTCTCTGGCCCTCTGGCCCTGTCTTAGCCATGCTCTCTCGCATCCCTTCAGTACATTCATTACTTCAGGTTTGTGGTGAAAGAGTCAGATTGGAAAAGGAGGCCCCAATTTACTCAGACAACCCCTTTATTTTTGAAACTGACAGACATGGGGCAGCCTGGTGTTTTATACACATCATATATATGTATAGATTGATACCTCCATTGCTGTATGTTTATCAGTGGATCTGTGATCCCATTCTCTCCATTGCTGCAGATCCTCCCTATAAGCCTTTTCATCTTGTGTGACAGTTGTCTGTGTTCACCAATAGATCCTCCACAGGATATTTTTCCAATGTGTTGGAGGCCTTTCTAGGTCTCCTTACATTTCATAGACATCAGGGCAATACTTGGGCTAGCCGCTCTCCCTCAGTCTTGGGCTCTGCTGCTTTTCCAAACATGTATTTCCTGAATATCATCCTTCATGCCTCTTGGAGATATGTGGACATACAGCATGACCCATGTCCACAGACCACGTGTCTATGCTTTGACCTTTGCTGTCCCTTGTAACTTTATTCCCAGCTTTTCCACCTTTCAGCAATCCCTAGGGGAATGTTAAAAAGATGGGTTTTGGTGTTGTGCCAGGAAGCTGCATTAGAAGCACTGTGCCTTTTCCCCAAGGATAGTTCAGCCTTCTCTCTTCCCTCTATTGAATTCTGGGCCTAATGCATCTAGATGCAGTACCTGTCCCAGGTATATCTCCTGATGAGTTATGGGGAAGGTTAAGTTTAACTGAGAATTCTGTGAGCTTCCCTATTGTGTCACTCTGTAGTGATGGGATGGATACTCTTCTCTGCTTATCACTTTTCTTGGTTTATAGTGCTTGACTCAATACTTTTCCATTCTCTGGTGGCCTTCTGTTGCTTGTCTGGACCATTCAAAGGAAGTAAGTTGAACTTCATGAAATTTGTAATATTTTCTCAGGAGGTTTCTGACAATAAATCCCTCTCCCACTTGGGGACTAGTAGAGGGAGTGGTTACCCACAAGTCCTCTGCGGTTATCACTGACTTTACCTCCTTCAGGCTGGCAAGAAAGATGGAACAAATCTGCCCTGTTGCCCATATGAAATATACCTCATCTGTGTACAATGTTTAGCTTGTGAAATCTCACAACCCTAATGTTTTGCTCAGAAAGGAATATTTTATTCCATTTAATGGAAGAATTAAATATTTTGGTGCATAAATTGACCGTGTTGTGTCTCTTCTATGCTGGGATTAGGAGGGAAGTGTTGGGGCGGGGCGAAGGGTGATTTTTATCCATTTAATTTGGCCAGCGTCCACCTTCAAAGATGCATTATTATTACTGAGAACCGCCTTCTGGAGGACGCTACTTTCCAAGAGGTTTCAGATGTGTTTTTTTCTATTCTGTTCTTGCCTCACTCTCAACCTGTGAGTGACACCTATCTAAAATAATCTTCCATATTTAGAATCACTTTCCCTATTTTGCAACGATTGGCTTGTGTCAGGCACAGTTATTCATACACCCAAGTTGTATTTCTTTTAGTCAGATGCTATTTTTATCATGTTTGTCTGCCAACAACTGGAGTGCTCTCTACAGTACCCTGGGGTTGGGAGGACCTGGGTTCAAATCTGGACTCACACTTCCTAGCTGTATGACCCTGGGTAAGTCTCTTAACCCCAATTTCTTAACCTTACCATTCTTCTGCCCTGGAATTGATAGTATTGATTTTAAGGCCACAGAAGATAAAGGTTTAAAAAAAAAGACTTGAGAACGCTGACTAATTTTGAAGACCAACTATGATGCTAGAGGACTGATAGTCTACCTATCGCCTGTCAGAGAGGTGAGAGACTCCAACTGCAGAATCAGACATATTTTGGAGAGGGCGAATTGTGTGGATTTGTTTTACTAGCCTATGCTTATTTGTTACAAAGGTTTCTTCATTTTCTAATGGGGGAAATTGTGGAAGGCTGAGAGAGATTATGGATAGAAAAGCCAAAAAAGAAAAGGATAGAAGGTTGAGATTTTTTTAATGCAGAGAACAGAAGGAAAGCCAGAAAGAAATATAGCCAAACAGGAAAGCTTTGACGGCCACAGGTTCAACTTATATTATAAATAAAAATCTGCAATTTCATGTTCAATCTTCTTTATTTCTACCATGTGTATATAAATGCCCATTTTATTTAGTGTTTGATAAATTCAGATTAGAAGAAAATTTTAATTATTGAAGATTAAGAGCATGGGAAAAATTATGTGAATTGATGCTGAGAAAACAGAACTAAAAATGATGACTAAGTGATGTAAATGGAAAGAACAAAAAAAAGCAATCGTGGTGACAAAGTTAGACTAGAAGGAGATGAAAGAATGCTTCTCCCCTTCTCTGCAGAGAACTATAGGTGTGCAACATTGGGTGTAATGTCAGAAACGCTTGATATATTTAGTTTTAAATACTTTTTTCCCTCTATTTTTTTGTTACAGGTGAGGCAAGGTGATAGAGACTATAGTTTTAAATGAACATGGGGGGGAAAAGTATCCGTTTAAAAAATGGAGTTATTCCCGTAGCCATAGTAATAAAAGGTATTTCCTCCCCATTCTCTTTAAATGGCGGTATCTTTTATATTCAGGTTATATATTCATTTGAGTCTATGGTATAAAGGGAAACATAAGCCAAATTGCTTTCCAGTTTTGACAGTTCTCATTTTAAAAAAGTAATTTATCTTGAGTTTTTCAAACAGTGGAGTACTATTTTTGATTAATCCTTTTTCTTGATTATCTGGCCTATTCTTCTAATAGATTTTTCTGTTGTTTTTTTTAAACCAGTACTAAATTATTTTAATAACTATTGTTTAGAGACCTAGAATGCAACCAATATGTTCTCTTAGTACTTTTCTCATTTTGGGATTCTAGACCTTTTTTCTCCAAACGAATTGATATGTCCAATTCTATATAATCTCCCTTTGGTAATTTGATTAATATAGCTCTGTATTTGTAAATTGATTTAGATAGTATCATTTTTATTGCCACAGCCCAACCATAAGTAGATTATCTTCAATTATTTGTCTTCCTTTACTTCTATAGTATTCTCAAGCAGTATTTATATATTATGAGTATTGGCAGATTAACTCCTATTTTATGCATTCTGTAACATTTTATTTGGGTTTTGTTACTACTAAATGGAAATGCTGATAATTTTTGTGGACTTATTTTGTATCCTACTTCTTAACTCAAAATGCCAATATTCTAATTTCTTTACCAACTTTATGAGGTTTTCAAAGTATATTATGTCCTCTATCAAGTATCCTTTTTTTATACCTTCAATTTTGTTCTCTTGTATTATTGCTATAACTAGCATTTCTAGAATTATGGCAAATGATGGTAGGGAGAGGGAGTATCCTTACTTTGCCCATTTATACTGAGAAAGCTTTTAGTGTTTATCCATTGCAAATGCTAGCTCTTACTTTCGAAGATATGTTTTTGTTCTTATTAAAGACGATCTCTCTTGAAGGTCACTCTTGAGGGGCAGAGGAAGTGCAAAAAGAAACTGCTAGCTATTCAGAGTGTCATACAGTATAAACATTGGGTTTAGAGGACCTAGGTTCAAAGCCAGGGCCTACTACTTACCATTCATGCCACTTTGGACAAGTTACTTATCTTTGCAAAATGAAGGGGCTGCACTGTATGGACTGTAAATTCATTATTCCTAGTTCTGCCCACTGAGGCCAAGAACAAGTCTTAATCCCTTTGCATGGGACTGATCTCTCACAATCTTCCTCCTTATCCCCCAGGAACCCCAGAACAGTGAACATGCCAACAAACATCATCTGGTGGACTGGAAAACTGTCCTTATTAGCTTCTGATAGCCACATCCCAGAACCTTTTTTGTTTTTGTTTTCTGAAAGCTGTAGGGTGAAAGTATATAAATTTAGTGTAAAAGTCGGGAGGAAAAATTGCTTATTTCCTACCTCTCCTGCCATTAGGTCTAGGAGGCAGGATCTGGAAAGTAAGGTGAGCCAACATCTCCAGTTTGGATTCTCCTTTCAGATTAATTGCCATGTTTGAGAGCTCACTTCAGAAATGGAATACATGAAAATGTCACTGTCTTATCATCACATCTACCTTTCTTCCTGTTGCTGTCCAAGCATTAACACATAATTCCATATTGCCAAGTTTTAACATCTCTATTTTCACAGGAATAAATCAATGATGGGAATTGAGGGAAGGCCATTAGGTCACATCCACACATTGTTCTCTGATCCTTAAAAGTCCTGAAAGGATCTAGGATACCTTTATCTTACTAACAGGTTATTTCCCATGAAATTTTGTGCCATTATAAAGTTACGTACCACTGATTTGATCAATTTGGACATAAATGAGGGGTTGGTAGGACTCCTGATTCAATCCTGCAGACTTCGTGTCATTGCACCATTTTTACAACCTGTTGTGGATAGAATGGGACAAAGGACCTAAATTCAGTGACTTTAATATGTTTATAATCTTGACATTGTATTCTCTGTGGATTTGGCCTAGAAAAGTCGTCTAGGCCCAGTAGTGTCAAACTGAAGTAGAAAAGGGGCTGCTGTACTTAAGGATCCTTGCTGGTGCATAAGGATTTAATTTAAAAATGTAAATTATCAATGTTTATTTTATTAAATATTTTCCAATTGCATTTTGATTTGGTTTGGGCTGTTAGCACTCTGGAGTGTTGTGGGCCACGTGGAGTGGCATGTTCAACACCTCTGGTACTGGCTACAGGAAATGGATGTTTCTGGACTATGTGTAAATCAGTCAAAAAATTACACTGTGGGTCATAAAGAATGTATAGTTTCTTTCCAAATGCTGGGTATTACGTATGATCTGGCTCATTATTATGGGAACTCTGCAAGACTACAGAGACTTTGAAATAGGCCTTCTTATTAGCCAAGAAATTTTGCTGTCAAATTTCAGAAGAGAAGCAAACTAAAAATGGCTATATCGTAAGGTGTCCACATGAAATGACACACTAAAAAAAAAAAATCCAGGTTAAGTTGAAGGATCACAGATTTAGGGCTGGAAGAGATCTTAGAAGTTATCTAGATCAATGCCCTTTTTAAAGATGAGGAAACTGAGGCACAGAAAGGTCAAGTAACTTACCCAAGGTCACAAAGGTAGTAGAGTCACTCAGAGCAGGTCCTCCTTTTTATTATACCACAAGTCATGAACAATACTATTGAGGACCATAGTCTGTCTGACAATGTGCTCTAGATCCATATGCATTCAGACTATCAAAAACTTAAAAGGACTGTATGGGCATAAAATGCCTCCTGCATGGTATAAGAGTGCCAGATCAAACATACTTCTCACTTTCACTGACCAGCATTGTGTTCTGTATATTATAACTGCTTAATAAGTGAATTACAGAATTAAATGTGTTTTAGGGAAATCATGAAGTTGATCTCTTCCTTACAGAGGGAGACAAAGAGAATCCTGACAGCAAGTTAATAAACTCTTTTTAGTAGTTGTGCATCTTAAGTTGGTAATGTGGGTAACTTACAAGTCAGGAGTCCAGAACTTATACAGAACTGAACCTGTACCAACTATGCATGGGAGTAGGATGATGGAAGGAACAGACATTTTCTTCTAAATGAAATATGGTGCATTTTAAAGACATGTTTAGCATGTGTGTATGGGTCAAGCTTTTTTTTCTTCAACATAGGCCAATAAGTAAAAAGGCTGTTACAGCAAGAACAGTCATGCATCATGGTGTAAACCTAAACAGCTAAGACATGAACCATAGCAATTATGGAAGCCCTTTGCCAAATTCTGTTGCTCCTTTGATTCAGGCTCTATTGGAACCTTCTCTGGGGAGGAGGAAGGGGCAGATGAACACAACGTCTTGCTGGTATGTAGACTATTCTGGGATGTACCGTCTGCATTCTCTGAAAAGATATCCCAAAAGTCTTCACAGTCTCTTTCTTTTGGGAGGCTTAATTTCTTTTTGCTGAATGGAGTAAGTGCCTTGCTGGCTAGTTCCGGAGGCTCTTGGTGTGGCAGCCGGAGTAAGGAAGGTGACATGGTTGGGTAGCTACTTGAATGCTTCGGTATTGAACTGATACCCTCTGTGCTTTGATTTAGATCCTGGAATATCTCTTGGCAGGAATGAAGTCTGAACCCCAAGCCTTGAGTACTGTCTTGTGTGTTGACATCAGTTTCGTGGGCCATCATGACAGGTGATGCTAATGGATTTAACAAAAAAAGAGAGAGAGAGAGAGAGAGAGAGAGAGAGAGAGAGAGAGAGAGAGAGAAACACAGGAAAACTAAAGACAATGATTTCCCCGCTTCAAAGTTTTCTGGTTTGGGATAAAGACTTTCTGAAAACTCACAAAGTTAGAGTACGGCTTGTCAATAGCAATTTGTTGTAGAAACAACAACAAGCATTTATTACATACCGACTATAGACAACGCAGTGTACTAGACGTGAGGGATACAAACACAAAATGAAAAAATAACTCTGGCCCTTAGGGAGAAACACAACATATATAGTTAAGTAACTATAAGGTAAGCTAGCAGGTGGGGAGGGGAAGAATTATTAATTAGGGAGGATCACAAAAGCTTCTCTTAAGAGGTGGCACCTTGGCTAAGTCTTGGATTCTAAGAGGCAAAAGTGAGGAGGGAATGCATTGACAACATAAAGGATGGCCTTTGAACACAAAGAGGTTTGGAGATGGAAGGGCAAGTTTGGGTAAGAACAAACATATGACCGTTTGGCTAGGCTGGAGAGGGTTTTATGAAGAATAATATGAAATAAGCTGGGAAAGGCAGACTGCATCCAGGTTGTGATGGGCTTTGAATATCAAACTTAAGTTTTCATTTTAACCTAGAGGCAACAGGGGAACCCCTGAAGATATTGGACAAAAAATGAGCATGGTGACACCTGTGGTTCAGAAAGATGACTTTGGCATCTGTGTGGAGACTGGAATGGGAAGAGAAAGGACTGCAAATAGAAAAACCAATTTGGAGGTCACTGAAATAGTCCAGTTTAGAGGTAATGAAGTCCTGAACTAAGGTGGTAGCCTTGTGAGTAGAGAGAAAGGGATCATTAAGAGATCTATTGTGGAGATAAAATCAACAAGATTTGTCAATGACTAGCTATGACAAGTGAGAATGAGTGAAGACTCCCAAGATTACGAACCTGGATGACAAAGAAGATGGAGGTGCATTCAGTAGAAAAAGGGAAGAAATTTTGGAGAAGGGGCTTGAATTGGCCCCTTCTCCAAAGATATTAGGTTCAATTTTGGATATGTTGAATTCAAAGTGCCAAGAGACATCCAGGAAGAAATATCTAGTAGGCAGCTGATGATGTGTAACTTGGGAGGGAAATTAGGGTTGGATATATAGATTTAGGAGTCATCTCTGCAGAGATGAGGGAATCGTCCTCAAGAGACAAATGTAGAGTGGGGGCAGCTAGGTGGCTCAGTGGATTGAGAGCCAGGCTCAGAGATGGGTGGTCCAGGGTTCAAATCTGGCCTCAGTCCCTTCCTACTGTGTGACCCTGGGCAAGTCACTTAACCCTCATTGCCTAGCCCTTACTACTCTTCTGCCTTAGAACCAATACATAGTATTGCTTCTAAGATGGAAGGTAAGGGTTTTAAAAAGAGAGACAATGTAGAGAGAGAAGACGATCCAGGATGGATCATTGGTGGATAATTCCCCACTAAGAGAGATGGATGATGACTCTGCAAAGACTGAGAAGGGAGCATTAGGATAAGCAGGAGAACCAGGTGAGATTAAGTATCAAGAATACCAGAGGAGGAATTATCAGGAAGAGGAAGGTGGGTCAACATTATCAAAAACTACGGATAAGTAAAAGGATAAAACTGAGAAAAGACCATCATATTTAGCAATAAAGTGTTCATTGGCAGCTTAGAAAAAAGTAGTTTCAATGTAGTGATGGGAAAAAATTGCTAAGAAGCAAATAAGAAAATAAAAAAGTGAAGACAATTTGCTATGAAAGATATGAAAAAATAAAGAATGATTCTTGAAGGGGCATAGCAGGGTCAAGTGAATGTTTTTTAATGATGGGGAAAATCTGATCATGTTTGAAGGCAGATGGAAAAAGTCAGAAGATAAAGGATTGCTGTTGAGTTGTGAGATCCTAGTTGAGATTAGATAACATAAATATGTAGTAGGCCCAGTCTACTGTGACTTCAACTAGTGTTCTGCATCATATAAGAAAGAAAAGAAAAGGCAGATGGTAGGAGTAATCCATGACTGGTGGTAGGTAAGTTATGAGAGTCAAAAGAAGGAAGTCACAAAGTCCCAGAGACAAAGAATTCACTAACTACAGGGTCAGGCACGGGAAGGAAGGGAAATGAGAACAGAACAGGGTGGGGGTGGTTTGGAAAAGCAGGTAGTGGTAAAGTAGATCGAGTACTTGGTGAGAGCACAGAAAAGGATTAAGAGAAGTAAAGCAGAAAGAGAGATGGAATAAAAAGAGCTTGTGATATTAGGAATTTGAAAAGGTCCAGATCATGGAGATCTATCAGCTGATAATGAGACTCTGTGCAGTGGTGGCAGTGGAGTAAAGTTATGTCATGGGAGTTGAGAAGGTTATTGAACTGCAGGGCTAGGATTTGGGGGATGGGCATCAGTATTTATATTCACAATAACAGAAGTAGGTATTAAGGTAAAGAGGAAGACTTGTACTGAACTCCTTGAGAAAAAAAGAGGAATGACCAAGGGGTGGTAAGTGCAACAAGGATCTGGATAGGGTGATATAGACTGATGGAGTAAACTTCAGAGGAGAAAATGTTGCTGAGCGATAGTGGTAGATGGATGGTATATTCCACTAACCTAAGTAAGTTTAGTCCTCATCTTTACCAATTAGATACTGTCTTCTTCCAACCTTCTCAATAACAACTCACCTCTAGCTGAAAATGTATATCCTGAAGAACTAGGGGCAGTAACTGATGCCTTCTCTGATTCAGTAACATGGCTGTAGTCACCAATATTGGGCTAG
Organism: Gracilinanus agilis; assembly: GCF_016433145.1. Taxonomy (NCBI): domain Eukaryota; kingdom Metazoa; phylum Chordata; class Mammalia; order Didelphimorphia; family Didelphidae; genus Gracilinanus; species Gracilinanus agilis. The sequence goes on along the minus strand of NC_058131.1, from coordinate 352,782,729 downwards.
AAACAGGGAACAAATATGGAAGGTTATTGGATCTAGTGGACAGGACATCCCTATAGTTTCATGTGAGGTACAAAGTATACTTCATAACCATCTGGAAGGATCCTAAGCTCAACTCTGGCAAATAAATTAGCCTCAAGGCTGAGAGATCTGAAGCCCTAGCTTCAGTTTTAGCAAATTAAATGAAATATGCCCAAGGTTTGGCCCTAAAAAACATTCTATCACTGTATATGAAAGTCAATGTTGTAGTGATTTGGGAGCTGCATAAGACTAACTACCACATCCCTATAATATAATATTGTGGCTTTAAAGAATTGCTGTTCAGTCTTTTTAGTCATGACTCTTCAAGATCCCATTTGGGGTTTTCTTGGCAAAGAGAATGGAATGGTTGGCCATTTCTTTCTCCAGCTCATTTTACAGATGAGAAAACTGAGGCAAACATGGTAAAGTGACTTGCTCAGGATTACACAATTAGTGTGAGGCCAGATTTGAAGATACATCTTCCTGAATCCAAACCTAGCACTCTATCCTCTGTGTCACCTAGCTGCCCTGATTTTAAAAAGTAGACCTTTCCATATTTCAAATTTATTCTACCTTGATACAGGTCAGAATCACATCATCATTCTCAAGATATTTATATATAACAAGTTCTTTAAAAACAAGGAGAAAACTATGAAAAGATAAGAAAATGAAGATGTCAGAAGACAGATTCTTACTTACCATAGGAAAGGGTGTTGCTTTATAAATCTTGCTTCTCTTGCTCATTAATCTGCTGTGGAGCTTACCAAAGGATGACCATGACCCACTATCTCTTGGAAAAACTGGCTCTCTCTCCTGGCCTGAAATCTCCATGAACTGAATGGTGAGTTGTAGACGTCCAAGATACTTATTGGTCTTCCTACTTTTGGACTGCAAGATGAACCACCTACATGAAGGAAATTCCCAAGAAGTCACTGGAAGCTAGCATAGTTACATTACCTTATAATGGTTTCTGTCAACTTTAGGAACTGGCCATTCTATGCCAATGATATCACAGACACTGAAATCTCCCCCTATACATAAAATAGATCTTTTCTCAGTCAATTGGAGTAAAATTTTCTGCTTGCTTCACAAAACCTGGCTTTCTCTTTTATCTCCATTTTCCCTTTATTAAGAATAAAAGAGATTATAAAAATAAAAGAATAATAGAGAATATTAAGCATATTCTCTATCTTGGTAAAAGTGTTTCCCAGGTTTAAAGAATATGAATAACATGCTGCTTAACAAAAGATTCATACCAAGTGGTCCTATAGAAATCAACCAGAGATTAAATAGTTGATGCCCTAAACTATCCCTTTTATTCTTCCTTTGCCCAAGGGCATTCTTATAGAAAGTTCTAGAAGTAATATCTCAGCTATTCCTTTTCTTTCCTCTACCTTGATTACCAAGAATCTATGTTCTTTCTTTCAGTGAACCTATTGTTTTACCCTTTCAATGACCTCATCTCTCTCTTATTTTCCTCTATTTAACAAGTTCTCCTTTCACTAAAAATTCAGTTTTAAGGATTTTTTCCTATTGTTCAAGTATATAGCTTATATACGAAGTATAGCTCTCTCTTGATTACCCATGGTAATAGGAAACTGAAACATGTGAACCTGTAGTCTAAACATTTCATTAAAAAGGGCAATTTCAGCTTCCTCCCTCATTTAGTGTTTTACTAGTTTAGATAACAGTAGACTCAATTAAATTTCATCTGGTAGAGAAATTTTTAGGTAGGTTAAAGCAAGGGAAGTTAAGCAAGTAGTAGGGAAGTTAAGCAAGGACCCAAATAATTCCCAAACTGGAAAATTATTCCCTAAATGATTTTCTTGGTTTTATTTAAATATTTTTCTATTTTTTTTTTAAAACCCTTAACTTCTGTGTAGGCTCCTAGGCGGAAGAGTGGTAAGGGTGGGCAATGGGGGGGTGGGGCAAGTAACTTGCCCAGGGTCACACAGCTGGGAAGTGTCTGAGGTCATATTTGAACCTAGGACCTCCCTTCTCTAGGTAAATATTTTTCTATTGACTAGATTATGCAACTATTTTCTAAAGGGATTATGACTCCCCTTGAGTTGTAATCCCTTGAGACTTTAAGGGGAAAAGATTCACAGGTTCAAGAGACTGATGCAGTTTAATATTTTGTGATTTTTGCTCAAAATAGGCCATGTATATTAGGGGACTCCTGATATCAAATGACCATTTTGCATTTGGAGAAGAAAGCTGATGAGATAAAAGATTAATTCCAGAGGGCTAGCCCTCTAATTCACATTCTAAACAGAAAACTTTGCAAAAGATTGTGACCTTGGCATAGTGATGCAACCTTGTTCATTCATCTGCTACCCACATTCCCTTCTGCTGAGGCAAAGATTTGCTTTCACAGGAAGAGAAAGAGTTCAGAAATCTGAATGATCTGTCCTTAAGTGTGTGGGAATCCCTCATTTGTGTGTGGGAAAAGCCAACTCTGCTCACTCATTGTTCCTCTTGGTTTTGTCTTGGAAAATCTGCTTCAGAGAAATGGATATCTGGCCCAGGAACTGGTCTGCGAACCACTGTGAATGATGCTTGACTGTTAAGACGAGGTTAGGGTCCTCCCAATTATCCAGTTTACCAGGCAACTGAAGGATGCAATCCTCTTTCCACTCAGGATTCAGGTTGTGACGCACCACTGAGGTCATATATTTCTGTTTCTGGAGTCGGATGATTACATAGGCATTGCTGAACCCAGAGCGTCCTTTGGCCTGTAGATTCTGAGCCCGAAGGATGGTCAACTGCATGTGAGTTGGGTACCATTCTTTTTCCTTGACTGCCCTGCTGAGGAAAGAACCAATAACCACTGCAGCCATTTACCCAGTAAATTAGATTCTAGTCGCCAAGAAAAAGTCAGGAAGTAGAGACCAGCACATTTAGATATACTTACAGATGATGTAGAGTCACTAGTGATTCTAGTTAGAGCCACTGAAGAAAGGACAGACTTTCACCCTCTTCAGAGAAGGACCCTCTGAAGTGCTAGGAGTGGAAGCTTTCAAAAGGGAGGCCAGGATGTGGCCATAAGAAGGAATGATACCTTTTGCCAAGGGAAGTCTGGATAAGGTCAAAAGAGTTGAGGTAACAGGTTCCTTCTTGCTGGGAAGCTTCCCTTTTGTGGAAAGCGAGACTTGGGGACAAGGTACTCCGTTGGTATGAATGGGAGGAAACAGTGCCTTTCTATGTGGCTAGTAGATATGGGGAAGCACCCTGAGGTTGATTCTCCTTGTATGAGAGCAGAGACCCCCACACCAGGGATTCATTCCCTTTGGAAGGAAGCAGAGGCTCTCAGAACTCCCCCCTCCAATTCCTTTTGGGTGGAAAGACTTGTCCTTCCCTTGTGGGAAGTAAAGGACCCCTCCCCTCCCTCAGGAGAGACCCTTTGTGAAGAAGCAGAATCTAGGAGACTCCCCTTGTATGAAAGCAGAGGTGTCCTCCTCCGGGGACTCCTTTTGTGTGGAAGGACTCATCTTCCTCTTGTGGGGAAGTAGAAACTCCGCCCCCCTCAGGAGAGACCCTTTGTGGGGAAGCGGAGACTCTCTCTGGGGTTCCCTAGAAGGGACGCTGAGAACTCCCCCACCCTCACTGCACCCCACCATATCCTAGTGGAGATGCAGAGATTCACCCTCAGGGGCTGCCCTTTGGGGACAAAGAGACTGCCTCTGGGGACGCCCTTTGTGGGAAAGCAGTGAGGGCGCCCACTCTCCGTGGGGAAGCAATGATATCCCCCCCTCCGAGGGGGCTACCCATGTGTGAAAACAGAGATGTTGGGGCGGCCCCCTCCTGCGGACAACGGCCAGGGGCAGGAGGCTGGTCACTCCGGGGGGGCGGGGGGTTAGCGGCGAGGACTCGAGCCGCGTAGCGTCCATTACCCTTCGTGGGGCGCGCGCCCCTTGTCCTGTTCCATTAGCTCTCACGCCGGCAGCGCGCGCTCCGCCGGCGGGAGGCTCCAGCTGTTCCTCCCGTCCATCCCCCGCGCACGCGCACAAGGAGGTCTTTTCTAGCGGCCTGACCGCGTGCCCGTGAGTTTACGGCGCGAGGAGCTACCCTCCCCCTTTCTTACCTCTTCTGGTGAAGCTTGCCTTGGGGGGAGGGCGGGTGAAGAAAAGCAGACCCACCTCGAGGGACACTCCCCTCATGGACTTAAAGCTAGGCCTGGGATGCTTCGATCTACGGACATTTATAACTGTCTCACTTTACAGATGAGGAAACTGAGGCTGAGAAACCTTACCCAAAACCACCTGGGCAGCGTAGAGTGAAGTTCAAGTCCCGACTCCAAAGCCTTTACATTTCCTGTTATACTAGGTTGCCTGTCTATTCGAGGTCTTACATCATTAGAAAGTGTTTACCGGGCAAAGAGGTGATTCAGTGGATAGAGCACCAGGTCTGAAATCGAGAGAATCTGGGTTCAAATTTGACCTAGCTGTGTGACCTTGGGCAAGTCACTTAACCCCAGTTGCCTAGTCCTTACCACTCTAATGCCTTAATATCAATTCTAAGAAGGTTTGGGTTAAAAAAAAAAGTGTATGGAAAAGAACTTTGGTGTTTTTTTTAAACCCTTACCTTCTGTCTTGGAGTCAATACTGTGTATTGACTCCAAGGCAGAAGAGTAATAAGGGCTAGGCAATGGGGGTCAAGTGACTTGCCCAGGGTCACAGGGATAGGAAGTGTCTGAGGCCAGATTTGAACCTAGGACCTCCCCTCTCTAGGTCTGACTTTCAATCCACTGAGCTACCCAGCTGCCCCCAAAGAACTTTGGTTTTGAAGTCATGGATTCCTAGAGACCCTGGGGCTGTTAACTTAATTTACCAAGTGATCTGGAGCAAGTCCCTTTGCAGGAGTGGTTTAGTGCAAAGGTAGCAAAAAAGAGCCATAGGGCCCTTTGTGGCCAACAACTTTCTAGACTAGGGTGTCCCCAGAACCAGATTAAAGTGTAACTGAGAAAAAGTCAACAAAAATTTTAAAATACAATAAAATAGATATTACTACATTTAAAAAACTAAGTCAATATGCCCTTGCAAGGACCTTTTTTTTAAAAAAAAAAGATACTTTATTTTCCCAAGTACATGTCATATCAACTTTCAAAATACATTTTCCAGAATCTGAGATCCAAAATGTTTACCTTCCCCCTTCCCAGCACCAGAGACCCTGCAAGGATCTTTATGTAATTAGTGCCTCCCTCCTCCATTCCTGACCCCTTTCTATTTGATTTTGACACCACTGGCTTTAGAGGATAAAGCCCTCCTCTTAAAGTTATTCTGCTTCCAGCCTACTCAGTGTAGTTCTGTAACTCTTAAGCAAGTCACTTAATTTCTCTAGGCCCCCATTTCCTCATCTATAAAATGGATTCAATGACCTTGAAGGTATCTTTTAGCTCTATAATTCTTCATTTCATCTCTAGGATCTCAGTTAAAAGTTAAACTAAAATTTCACTAAGAGCCCTTCCAGTTCAATTTAAGATCATATAAGGCTAGGAGTCAAGGTGGTGGAAAGTAATAGATAAATCCCAGTTTACAACAGGATACAGAGAGGGCTGTTTAGCCAGAAGCAGCAAAACAACCCAGCCTGGGACTTGTGTCCCACCACTTTCCCATTGGTTTCTAGATGCCACAGGAACCATCTCTCTGTTGGGTGTACACAAAGTCTCAGGTTCCTCAGCTAATGAAAGATCTTTTAAAGTGCCTAGTCCTGGTAACAGTCAGATAAGAATCTGGATGCCCCCATCGGAGACAAGAGATCGAATTGCAGCAAGACAAGAATGGAGTGCGAGGAATAGAACAGGATTTGCCAATGAATGAAGATGAGGAATGCTCTCAAGGTTGAGTTTTGGTACCTAGGGGCATGTTGTGACATTTCCTGGGTATTTTAGTCCATGAGGGAGAAGCAAATTACAGGTCACCATTCCAACATTTCTTTTTCTTTGCTGTTTTAGAGAAGACAGACTTCTTCCATTAAGACTATCTCTGAGAAATATCTTCCTGGTCCTCAGATTTACGCAAATAGCAATAAATTTTAGAGCTGAGGAAAGACTTTAGTGATCAGATAGTCTAGCCCTTTCCTTTTTCCCCCTTTGTTCCTGTTTTTTTTTTTTTAACCCTTACCTTCCATCTTAATTAAGAACCAGTTTCAAGGCAGAAGAGCAATAAAGGGTAGCAAAAACAGAGTTTAAGTGATTTTCCCTGGGTCACACAATGAAGTATCTGAGGCCATATTTGAACCTAGGACCTCCAGTCTCCCAGCCTGGCTCTCTAGCCACTGAATCACCTACATACCCAGTTCTTATTTTCTTTTAATTTGGGGTTCATATAGAGGGGTGGGAAAAACTAGATTCAAGTAAGTATTAACTTTACAAAGAAAAAGAACAAGGCTGTAGGAATTCAAGTGATTATCAGTGGGTGTGAATTATTTCTCACGCAACAGATTTCAAAAACGAATTATAGCTCCAACTACCATTCTTAGTGCAAATTTAACACCGCTTGTGATGATCACACATCCCAGTGCAACTAATGAGCAAATTAGCAAAGGGAGCCTTGGTAATTAGATGGGGCATCAGAACTATAAGCATAAGGTATCCTGAAATAAATTTTTCTGGGCTAACTTGACTCCTGGTAGTATGATCCTCAGACATAGATCTGGTCCTGACCTTGACCCCAAGCAGCCAAAGAGGCTCCATTCCTTCCTTGTGCCTGGTCTTCAGGAGCATTCCTGTGAGTTGAGACATGCTGAGAGAGAAAGACAGGATTCAGATTATTTGTTCTTTTTCTTATCTTCTTTCCACCCTCCATCTCCCACCCTCCAAGAGCCAATTAGCACTGATGCTGCAGAGAGTTGGGAGGCTGTTGATATTGGTTGTTTTTTTTAAACATGCTCCTGCAGAATTGTTCATTTCTGTAACTCCTACTCCTTACCCACTTGTCCACTGGGATGGCTAGGGCCAGATTAATTGATATTTCACAGGTCAGATGATTGGGTGATTTCTAGGTTTTAATCAAGACTACTTCTGCTTGGGCTCTGAGTGAAAAACATTTCCTTCATTGAAGGGGGAAAGAGTATTGAGTTTAGAGGCAGGAGATGTGGCATAGAATCTTGATCCAAATACTTATTAGCTCCATGACCACTAGCAAGTCGTTTAACAGTTTCCTCATCTGTCCAGTGAGAATAATAATACTTTCACTAGCTATATCAAAGACAGAGATGAAATAAGGAAAATGCCTTGCAAACATTAAAATATTAGAAAAATGGGTAATTATTATCATGCTATTAACTCCAATAAGTACTTGTTGATCTTTGAGTCTGATCAAATTATGTGTGAATTCTGCTATATGACAAACTCAGTGATAGCAATAATAGAGTTTTCTGTTGATAACATGGAGCTATACTGGCATTGTTCTTCCTGTGATAACCTTCCTGTCTTCAGGACTTCCCTTTTCACAGCCTTTGACTTTTGTATCCTGTCTTCCCACCCAAAGGGGATACCTGATGGGACCGAACATATACCCTGAGAGGAAGTAACTCAGGAAGGATTTGTTTTTTCAGTCACAAATGGAAAAGACATTCCATTTATCTTGGTTAAAATTAAATTCTATCAGTGGAGACTCAAGGTCTAGACCCACCCTCTACTTCCTGACTAGTTTCAGTTATTCCCAGCAGGGATGAATTTTTGTTCATTCATTTATTCATTTAACAAGTTTATCAAGTGCTTTCTTGTGCACTGTGGAAAATACTTTATAAAGGATATAGTCCCTGACCTTGTTGAGTTTATAGTTTAGGGTGAGTTAGGATCCAAATAAATACATAAATGGGCAGCTAGGTTGAGCAGCAGATAGAGCTCTGGACCTAGAATCAGGAAGATTCATCTTCCTGAGTTCAAATCCAGTCTCAGTCACTTACTAGCTGGGTGACCCTGGGCAAGTCATTTAACCCTGTTTGCCCTACTTTCTTCATCTGTAAAATGAGCATCAGAAGGAAATGGCAAACCACTCCAGTCTTTTTGCTGAGAAAACCTCAAATGGGGTCATGAAGGGTCAGATAGAGCTGAAAATGACTGAACAATAACAACAAAAATACAGATCAAATCAAGGATGCTCTCTTTCCTCTCTATTATTTGATATAATTCTAGAAATACTAGCATTAGTGACAAAAGAAATTATAAGCATAAAGATAGGTGAAGAAGAGATAAAAATATCCTTATTTGCTGAAGGCAGGATAGCAATATCTATAATCTCTCTCTACTTTTTTTTCCCTTTGAACATTTCCTTTAGTGGCGAAATGGAGGATGGACTGGAGAGGGGAAACACCTGAGAGAAGGAGACCAATTAGGCTTTTGTGATAGTCCAGAAACGATGCAAGGAAGACCTGCTCTAGGGGAGTGGTTGTGTGAGAGGAGAGAAAAGAAGACATCTGAGAGATGCTGGGAAGGTAAAAACCACAAGATTTGACAACAGATTGACTGTGTGGAGAAAGTTCGAAAAAGTGGTGGAGAGGACATAAATATTTTGAGCCTAAACACCTGGGTGGTTGGTGATGCCCTTTACAGGAATAATGGCATTCTGAAGAGAGAAGGGTTTGGGAGGAGAGGTGTAGTGGAAGATAATTAGGTCTCAGCTCCTATAACACATCCACTTTGAGATGTCCAAGATGACTGGAGTTCAGAAGAGAGAGAGGGCTAAATGTGTAGATCTGGGAATCATTGGCATAAAGATGGTATGTGAACCTGTGAGAGCTGATGTAATCACCAAGGAAGAATGGTATAGAGCAGGGGTTGGCAACCTTTTTGGCCGTGAGAGCCATAAACGCCACATTTTTTAAAATGTAATTTCGTGAGAGCCGTTCAGTGCTCACAGTGTGCGCTCCTGTAACAGCGCCTGAAAAAAAAATGGACTTTATGGCTCCCGCAGAAAGAGCCATACGTTGCCGACCCCTGGTATAGAGGAAAAGAGAAGAGTTACCAGAACAGAACCCTTGTTCCATCTGCCCTAGCTGCCAAATAGCACATAAGAGGTGCTTAATAAATGTTTATTGATTAAACAAAAAACAAATATTTCACATAATTTTAAAGCACTGAATTCAGAAGCAGACTTTTTTTTTTTAAACTCTTACCTTCCATCTTAGAAGAACAGTAAGGGTTAGGCAATGGGGGTTAAGTGACTTGCCCAGGATCACACAGCTCAGAAGTGTCTGAGACTAGATTTGAACCCAGAACCTCCCAACTCTAGGCCTGATTCTCAGTCCACTAAGTAACCTAGCTGCCTCCCAGAAGAAAATGAGAAAAACTACCCTTTCCATCTTGGATTCCCTGATTGCCAGCCTGAATCTCATTGCGTGCAAGGGCCTATAGAGAAAATGAGTTGACTGTGGAAATTTAGGGAACACCTAGCCTCCCATGGCCTGGCCTTCTGGTGTCTCTGACACTCTCCGTTGGCTCCCAACTTCCTCCTGTTTGGGCTCTAATACCTCAGTCAGCTTGGCTCCGTCCTGAGGTTCAGAGGTTGCTTGGTCTCTGCCAGGCACTTTGAGACCCTGACACTTCAGACTCACAGGCACAGTCAGATGGGAACTGAAGAAGCAAAAGCTGGAGAAGAGGGAGAGGCGGTGGAATTCTCACCCCAGCTGCTGCCCAGATTTGTTCAGGGAGGTGTGGGTGCCATGCGATAATGAGCCTGGCAGCACTGGAAGCCTCTAGCAGGTGGCGAGGCCTTCGGAGAGGCACCCTTTGCCCTTCGTCCCTTCTGCTGACATGTAAGGAAGCAAAGCTGACTTCTCTTTCTCGGTCCCCACGACAGGGCCTCAGAGGCTTTTAAAAGGAGGTGAGAGGAAGATTTGTTTTGACTGTCACATCCTGGTTAATTACAATTCTCTGTCCCCTGGAGGCCCAGGCCCGCTAAGACACACCAAGAAGGAAGCTGTTTTGGTTGTGTGCACAGACTTGGAGAATTTATTTTGTTTTATTTTTTTACACTTCATTTTTGTCCCCCGCCCCAATTACCTATAAACAAAAAATGTTTAGCATCATCTTTAAAAAAAATTTGTGTTCTATAGTCTCTCCTTCCTTCCCATTTCTCCCTTTTCCTTGAGAAGGCAAGCAATTTGCTATAGATTATATAAGAATCATAGCATTTGGAGCTGGAAAGTACTCTAGATGTCATCCAGTCTCTCCCTCATTTCCTTTTTTTTCCTTTTTTACAGATGGAGAAACTGAGACCTAAAGCTATTTGGGTGACGTACCCAAGGTTAGAGAAGTAGGAGACAGAACTAGAATCTGAGCCCGGCATCCCATTTAGAAGGCTTTTTTTTTTTAAACTACTCAAGGCTTCATACTTCCATCTAGATGACATGCAAAGTAATATATTTGTTTGCCTTGAGTCCCCTGACTTTAGGCTTATATAGTCTGGGCTTCTCCAGGGATCATGATCTCTTTGGCTCATTGCCCCTACTTGGAATTACCTTGGGGAAAATCTCCAAATACAGTTTTTATTTAGGCTTCTACAGAAGTGAATAACAGGGTCTCTAACTCCTATACAAGCACTCAAGGTAACAAATGGCATTAGACTTTTATTTATCCCGCCGAAAATGCAAAAAAGTTAGTCAGTAAGCATTTATTTTTTAAAATGTTTTAAATTTATTTCATTAAATGTTCCTAATTTCATGAAAGATGAATTTTAATATTCATTTCTTAAAATGTTGAGCTCCAAATTCTCTCCCCCCTACCCTTTCCTCTTGAGAAGACAGGCAATAGGATATCAATTATACATCAATAACATTAAGTGCTTACTATGTGCTAGGAACTGGGAATACAAATATAAGCAGAAGAAAAGATAGTCCTTGCCTTCAAGGAGATTCCTTTTTGTTTGTTTGTTTAAATAACTCTGACCTTCTGTCTTAGTATTAATTCTAGGGCTAGGCAGCTGGAGTTAAGTGACTCACTCGAGGTCACACAGCTAGGAAGTGTCTGAGACCAGATATGAACCTAAGTCCTCCTGTCTCCAGGCCTGGTGCTCTATCTACTGTGCCACTTATCTGCCTCTATAAACCTTCAGGACAGAAAAAAGACGTAAATCACTAAAAATTTAAGAAATGCAAGTTAATTTTGAGATTCTACCACTCATCTATCAGTTTGGCAAAATGGACAAAAAAGGAAAATGATAAATGTTGGAAAAATATATATGTGTGTGTATATATACATATATATAGAACGGTACTATTGGTGGAGCTCTCAATTAGTCTAGTCATTCTATAAAATAATTTGGAACTATTCCCCTAAAATTATTAAACTGTGCATACCCTCTGACCCAGCAATACCATCTCTTAGATCACACCCCCAAATCAAAGAAAGATCAAAGAGAGTGAAAATGACTCATATGTACAAAAATATTTTTAGCTATTCTTTTTGTTATAGCTAAGAACTAGAAACCGAGATGTCCATCAATTTGAGAATGATTGAACAAGTTAAGGCATATAAATATGCTAGAATACTATTGAACTTTAAGAAGTAATGAAAGGAAGCAGCTAGGTAGGGCAGTAGATAGAGCACCAGACCAAAAGTTGGAAGGAACTGAGTTCAAATATGACCTTACACACTTCCTGATGGTGTGATCCTGGGCAAACCATTAATCCTAATTTCCTAGCCCTTATTGCCCTTCAGTCTTAGAACAGATACTAATACAAAAGGTGAGAGTTAAGGGGGGAAAAGAAGCAATGAAAGACAGGGAAGAAAAGCAATAAACATGAATATGCCTACTATGTGCCAGGCTTTGTGCTAAGCACTAAGATAGTTGCAGAGAAACCTAAGAAGTGATGCATAGTGAAGGGAGCAAAACTAGGAGAACCATTTATTGTATAAAAACATTGTCAAACCAAATGCTTTTGAAAGGCTACAAAACTCTGATTCAATGTATCTCCAGAGGACAGATCATGAAGAATGCTATTCACCTCTTTACAGAAAGTTGATGATCTAAAGATGCAGAATGAGATATACATTTTAAGTCTTGGGAATTCTTTTGCTCAGCTGTAAGTATTTGTTTCAAAAGTTTTTTTTTTCTTTTTTGAGGGGAAAATAGGAAGAAAAAAAACAGATGCTTGCTAATTGCTAAAAGTAAAACATAATTTTAAAAAACTATAACTATGAAGGTAAATTGAATGAACCATAAACCAGAAAGGATAGCAAAATGGAATAGTAGACTCTATTGTGTTGTTTATGAAAAAATACTTTCTTGTAAAGGCAAGAAACATTAAAATTCACACAGAGTTAAAATAAGGGACTGAAGCATAATTTATTATGCTTTAAGTGAACTAAAAAAAGAAGCCTGAGTGACAATAATTATCAAAGGCAACAGTAAAAATAGATGTGATTAGGAGTCAAAAAGAGAAATTACATTATGCTTAAGAGGTATCATAGTTTCATAACAATACTCAATATGCATCCAATGAATGACAAAGCATCATGAAAGGAATTTACTAGGAGAAAAAGAAAATTATAATGGTTGGGAAACTTAATGTACCTCTTTCAGATTTAGACAAATCTAATTAAAAAATAGGAAAGAAATTAGGGACCTGAATGAAATTTTAGAAAAATTAGATATGATAGCTCTCTTGCAATTCTTGAATGGGAAGAGGGCACATACACATTTCTCAGCTTTACATGATACCTTTACAAAACTGATCAAGTATTAAAGCATAAAAACCTCACAAATGCAGAAAAACAGAAATAGTAAACACATCTTTTATTGATTATACAAAGAAATTATTTTCAATAAAGGGCCTTTAAAGAAAGGATTAAAATTAATTAGCAATTAAGTAATTTAATCCTAAAAAACAGATGGGTTAAATAAAAATATATAGAAACAATATATAATTTCATTAAGAAAATGACAGTGTTGACAACATACCTAAATCTTTGTGATGAAGTCAAATTACTCCGTAGGGATCAGTTTATATTGATAAACTTTTTTTTAACAAAAGAAAAACTCAATCAATGAATTGGACATGCGACTAAAAAAACCTGGAAAGATAATATATCAAAAACCCCAAGTAAAAGCCTAAATACATATTTTGAAAATCAAAGAGATTATGAAAATTGAAAATGAAAACAATGAGAGGATATATTTAATTGGAAACTACTTTAAAAAACTAGTTAAAATAGACATTGAATTAATCTGATTATTTTAAGAGAAGAAAATCAAAATGCCAGTGTCAAAAAATTTTAAAAGTATTCACAACAAAGTAAGCTCAAATAAAGAAAATTATGAGAAATTATTTTTTTCAAATTATATGCTAACAAAATGGATAACTTTGATGATGTGGATAAGTATTTACAATATAAAATATTCAGATGAACAATAAAAAATAGGGAATTTAACCAAATTTTAAAAAAGATAAACTGAACAATCTATTAACAAAGTTCCAAATTGAAGTTTTATAAGTGAACTCTATTTTTTTAAAAAATTCTAATATATATCATAAACTATTTGCAAAAAAATAGGAAAAGGAAGAATTCTATCAAATTCCTTCTATGATACAATACCAGATTTGGGAGGGGGGGAGGATTAGGGGCTAATAAACCTAATGAATAGCATGGAAGGACTTGATATAGTAATAAGAGAGGACTCTGATTATCTTGATGCCTGTTAGAATGTTCTCTGCTAAAAAACAGAGTAGCCCTTAATTTTTTTGTTTACCTTAATCATAATTTCAAATTTCAGAAGATTTAGTAACCAACAAGGAGAAATTTTATTTTGTATCTAACCAGTCAGCAAGAAGGACTGGATAATAAATGACTGGGGAAAGTGACCACTCCATCTAGTAATCTGACATATAAACTAGATTTTCTCTTTTCTTTCCTTCCTACTTCCTTCCCTCCCTCCCTTCCTCCCTCATCTCTTCCTTCCTTCCCTCCCTTCCTTCCCTCCTTCCCTCTCTCCCTTCCTCCTCCCTTCCTCCCTTCCCTCCCTCCCTTCCTTTCTTCCTTCCCTCCCTCCTTCTTTCCTTCC
>NC_058131.1:352757044-352765713 GCF_016433145.1 Gracilinanus agilis | reverse complement strand
CTCCCTCTCTCCCTCTCTTCCTCCATCCCTCCTTTTCTCCCTCCCTTCCTCTCTTCCTTCCTCCCTCCCTTCCTTCTTCTCTCCCTCCCTCCTTCCTCCCTTCCTCTCTCCCTTCCTTCCTTCTATCTATCTATCTATCTATCTATCTATCTATCTATCTATCTATCTATCTATCTGTCTGTCTGTCTGTCTGTCTGTCTGTCTGTCTGTCTATCTGTCAAGACTGGGTTTCTCTATTTCATCCTCGCTGGATGTTTGACAGCCACACACTGGCCCAATCCCAATGCTGAGTAGCATTGGAACATTGACCAGCTTAGTTTCCAACCTGGTCCAGTTTGTCTGTCTTTGGACAGCATGGTGATCTCTTTCTGCAGGTGCCCCACCATATTGGTGCCAGACAGTGCAAACACCTGATCAGCTTTATCCTCACTAAAGCTCAGAACTCTTAAGCTTAAGCAATCCACCAGCCTCAACCTGCCTAAAACAAGAACTAGAGGCAGGGACCACCATAATAGCTATCCTTTTAGTAGACAATATTCCAAAAGATTCCAAGAAAAGGATAGTAGAATCCCATTGACTAAAATTCTCCAGGACAAATCAATCAACTTATATGTTAAAAAGCTATGTACAAGGACTATGGGAGTAGCATGTTGTCCATAGTCAGATATAGCTGTTTTGTCAGGTGGTTCTGCTCATTTGCCTTATTTTTCTTGCTAAGACTGTCTCCACAATATCTTTTTTTAAAAATATATAATATTTTCCTCAGTTACATAGAAAAACAATTTTTGACATTTGTTTTCCAAAATTTGGAGTCCTAAATGCGTTTGCTCTCTTTCGCCTCTCTCACCTTCCTGAGATGGCAAACAACTTGATCTAGTTTATCCATGTGTGATCATGCAAAACATATTTCCATATTAGTCATGTTTCCAAAATATTTTTTTGCATCTGTCTCCTACTCTCCACTTACATGACTACCACACTAATTAGGTCCTCATCAACTCTCACTGCAGTAACTTCCCAGTTGTTCACCCTTTGTCCCTTCTCTTTCCTCTGTAATTCATCCTCCCCTCAGTTGCAAAATAAATGTTTCTATGGCAAAGATCTGACCACATCACTGCCTCGTTCATAAAACCTTTGCAGCTTCCTAGTGTCTCTAGGTAAAGGGCCAACTCCTTGTTTGGCATTTAAAATCCTTCACAATATGGCTCCAACCTAGCTTTCTGGACAGATTTCTCATTACTCCCTCCTCACATACTCTGTGTTCCACCCAAACTTGCTGTTCCCCATACATGAAATGGATCTCTGGAGGTTTTGTGTCTTTGCCTAGGGTGACTGATCCCTATACCTGAAATGCTCTTGATCTTTCCCTTTTCCTCTTGGAATGCCTGATTTCCTTCAAGGCCCAGTTCAAGAACTTCTTTTTATGTTAGGCCTTTCTAATTCTGCAGTGCTCTCTACTTCCACATTCCTGTATACTAACTTTGCATATGTTTAGTGTCTAATTATCTGTGTTAAATCTGGCCTCAGACACTTCCTAACTGTGTGACCCTGGACAAGTCATTTAACTTTCATTGCTTTGCCCTTACTGCTCTTCTGCCTAGGAACCAACATACAGTATTGATTCTAAGATGGAAGGGAAAGGCTTTAAAAATAATAATTATTATTATCTGTATACTTGATGTTTTCCCTAAGAGATTGTAAGCTCCTTAAGCACAGTGACTGTTTTTATTGTTTATATCTCCCAAGCCTGGGACATCATGGGCACTTAATAAATGTTTGCTCTATAAATGTACAATAAATGAATTTAATTGTTACTGGAGAGGATTCAGTAGGGTGGAGAGATATTTTGCTGGGTTAAATATCCTTAGTTTCTTTAGTTGATCCCCATATGGTGTGATTACAATATAGCCTTGAGGAGTCACTGCTGCACCCACAGGAATTTATATTAGTTACCAGGAAGCCCCCTCCACTCTGAACCTGGACAAGCCCTAGGACCCTGTTAAATTCTGGGAGACCCCGCCTCTTTTTCCGGTCTTTGGCTCATTAAATGCTAACTTTGGTGCACCTGGGACAAATTTCACTCATAATTTTGGTTGTGGTTCACAGTCAGTGTTTCCCTAAAATAAGAGGAGTAAAGAAGATCATCAGGATACAATATAATATTCATATTTTGCATGGTGTGTTGTATACATAATATTGGGGCAGCAAGGTGGTGCAATGGATAGTGTTCTGGGTTTGGAATCAGGAAGACCTAAATTCAAATCCAAACTCAGACTCTTACTAGCTATGTGACCCTGGACAAGTCATTTAACTCTGTTTGCCTTAGTTTCCTCATCTGTAAAATGAGTTAGAGAAGGAAATGGCAAATTACTCCAGTGTCTTTGCCAAGAAAACCCCAAATAGGGTTACAGTCAGACATTATTGAAAACAACTGAACACCAATTTAGGGATGAAGGTACCAAACAGGGAGCTAAGACAGAAAGTCAGGCAAAGAAAATAAGACAGGAGTTGAGTTACTAGAACCCAGGATCGAAACCCAAGCCCTCTGATTAGAAATTTGTTGGTTTTCCAATGTATCATGCTGCCTCCTCAAACTCAAGGCCCTTCGCCAATCCTCCTTGTTCATTTCTAGATGTGCTTTGGCTTCTAAATAAATGAAGCAGTTGGCATTCGTTTCCATGGTGATACCTAGCCTGATTGGCAGAAAGAACAAGCCATGGCCTCCATCCATTTGGGGATCTTCATTTTTTAACTTGTTCCTCTTAGCTGTTGCAGAATCTTGAGCTGGAAGAACTTCTTAATTTCCCTCATCTCTTACCACTGTTAATGAATTGTCCTTGTCATATAGTCTTCTGCCTTGGTCAGATGGCCCCTGGTGTGTGGAGTTCATTTCTGGACTCCCAGATTTAGGGAGGATATTGACAAGGCAGAGAGCATCCTGGTGGAGGATGGCCAGGAGGGTGAGAGGCCTCAAGATCATCCCCTATAAGGGAGGTTGAAGGAATCAGGGATGTTAAGCCAGGAGAAAAGAAGACTTGGGAGGGGGAGGGGGAAATAACTCACTTGGAGTATCTGATGGTCTGTTGTAGAGATGGGAGGTTAGATTTTTCTTGTTACTCCGAAGGTCAGAACTGTGATATGAGTAGAAATTGCAGAGGCAGATAAATTCAACATAAGAAAATCAGAGCTGCCCAAGAAGTGGCCTGGGCTATCTCTCCCTAGAGGTCTTCTAGTGGTAGCCCAGGGACCACATGGGGATGCTGTTGAGAGGATTCAAGTTCTGGCAGGGGTAAGACTTGATGGCCTCTGAGGCTCCGTCAAACACTAACTGTCTGACAATATTGATTCTGAATTTCAATTTCTTCAATCTGCAAAATGGGCATGAT
Source organism: Gracilinanus agilis (assembly GCF_016433145.1). Lineage (NCBI taxonomy): Eukaryota > Metazoa > Chordata > Mammalia > Didelphimorphia > Didelphidae > Gracilinanus > Gracilinanus agilis. The sequence continues at coordinate 352,762,327 of NC_058131.1, read as the reverse complement.
AACACAGGCACCAATTAACTATAAGGTGGTCTAATATGGTAGGTTGGTGGTTGGAGGATGGAAATACTGAATTCGGAGGTAGGAGACCTCAGTTTAAATCCCAGCTCTGCCACCTATGACCTGGGTGAACTTCATTAAGTTGTTTGCCTTTTCTGAGTCCATCCCATCTAAAAAAAGAAAGGGGATTGTTTGTACTAGCTGATCTTTTAAAATCTCTGTCCGCTCTGAATCCTACGATGCTAAATTCAGAAGGGGCTTTAAGGCATGCCAAACTGACCTACAACTCAGAATTTGCAATGGTCCAATAGCTTCTAAACCAGGGGTTGGCAACATCTGGCTCTTTTGAGGGCCAGATATGGCTCTTTTTGCAGGAGCCATAAAGTCAATTTTTTTTCAGGCGCTGTTACAGGAGCACACACTGTGAGCACTGTACAGCTCTCACAAAATTACATTTTAAAAAATGTGGTGTTTATGGATCTCGCGGCCAAAAAGGTTGCCAACCCCTGTTCTAAACTCTAATGGATGTAAAGAGCACTGGTTTGGGACTCAAAGGACTTGGCTTTGGATCCTGGCTTTACCATTTACTACTACTGTGACCTTTAGCTAAATTACTCAATAACAATAAAGCCCCCAATTTTTAATATCACTTTAGCATTTGCAAAACACTTTATATCTAATATTTAATTTGGTAACAAATCTGTGAAGAAGGTACTACAGCATTATGCCCATTTTACAAATAAGGAAACTGAGGCAAACAGAAGTTCAGTGATTTGCCCAGCATCACCTAGCTCGTAAGAGTCTGAAGCAGGATTCCAACCCAGGTCTTCCTGACTCCAAGTCTACGTACCATCTATTATCACATGATGCCTTCCACCCATCCTCTCTGGGCCTTGGTTTTTTCCTCCTTTAAAATGAAGGGGTTGGGCTAGATGATCTTTAAGATTCCTTCAGGCTCCAAATCCCATAATGAATCCTCTGAAAAAATGCAAAGTGCTATAGAAAGGTGAGCTAGCATCCTGGCAAAGAGCCAGCAAGTGCAAGGAGCTAAACATAGATTAGCTAGGATGCCATCTGTAAGTGAAAAGGCATTAGGAAGTAAATATCTTCCCAGTTTCTCTGGTGACCTCAAAAGAGGTAAGAGAGATGTAGGTGTTGGGATGATCTCATATTCGAATGTTAGGCTTTGTACTTAACTGTTTTCTGTTGAGGAACTTAGAGTCCTTTTGCAGGCATTTTTCCGTGAACCTTCTTCAAACACCCCTCCAGAAAAGGTGGGTGGTGGATTTTCTTTCCCCATTTTACCAACAGGAGGATTGAGTCACCAATTGTGGGAGTGGTGAGCCTAGAATCTGAGTCAGGGGTGGAGCTAAGAATAGAACCCAGAGAGTCTAAATGTCCTGTTCAGCAACCTGGACTCCTGACAGCAGGGCTTAACGGTGTCTTTGGCCCCAAAGGGAGAGGAGGGGTTTTCAAGGAGTTTTAAGTGATGCCAGTCATGCCTTTGGCAAGCCTTAGGCTCAGCCCAGAAAAAAAAAAAGGGAGAAGAAGAAGAGGAAGAAAGAGAGTAGAGTATGCCAGCGTTTCCCCTTTCACAGAATCAGGGCCACAGAATGTAAATGTTGGAAGGAATCTCAAAGGGCAGCTAGCCTAACCAATATCTCAAGAAGACGTCCCCTCTCCCCCCAAAGAATATTGAGCACACCCAACCTACCTCCCCACCAGCATCACTGGGCTGTGCGTGAAGACCTCCACTGAAGAGGAAGCTATCCACTAGCAGGGCAGTGAGTTATCTAAGCGAATCATATATTAGTGTTTACTCTGTGCCACGCACCATTCGAAGCACTGAGGATACAGAGAGACAACAACAGTTCTTACCCTTAAAGAGTTTCCATTTAATGGGGTAGACAACATGTAGATAAGATAGAGAGCAGGCTGAACACGTTCTGAGAGAGGGAGGCATTAGCCCCCGAGGGAACTGGGAGAAAGGGGAAAGGAACTCAGGCTAAAAGAACTCGGGAAATCAAGAGGAGAGAGCCCGATTCTCTTTTCAACTGCTCTAACTGGTAGAAAGTTTTTTGGGTTTTTTTTCCTGACAACACATCTAATTCTGTCTCTTTGAAACCTCTGCCCATTGCTCCTACTTCTGTCCCCTGGGGCCAAACAGAACAAGCTGACACCAGCCCGAAGTCAGCACCCAGTGATGCTGCAGATTCAACATGTCCCCATCTAATGGCTTACCATCTCCCACGCCACCCCAACACTCCTTCACTGGAAGTCTTTAGTGAGTTTGGATGGCCAACCACTTGTCAAGGATGTGGTGCAGGGGAATGACGCTACCCGCTGGGACTAGAAGAGATGCCCTCCGAGATCTCTTTCAAGTTTAAGATGAAATTCTATTCTAGGAAGTGGATGGAGCATCAGGCTTGGAATCAGGAAGACTCATCTTCCTAAATTCAAATCTGGCTTCAGATACTTACTAGCTGTGTGACCCTGGACAAGTCACTTAACCCCATCTGCCTAGCTATTGTCCTTCTGTCTTAGCGTCAATATTTAGTAAATTGATTCTAAGAGAGAAGATGAGGGTTAAAAAAAAATTCTGTTCCAAGACCTGTCCCTGTGCAGCCTTCCTGTGAAACGTCCCGCTTCTGCTGGTCCCCCGGCCGCACCTCCTGGTCCTTGACTGAAAAATGGAAAGGCCACGGCTCCGCGCCTCGGCGCTACACCCCGGCCCCTGGCGCACGGCGAATTACTTTAGGACTTCAAGGCCGTGTGATTTCATGAGCACAGAGACTCCCTCTCGTGGGTCTCAGGGCCTTTCTCAGCCTCCTCCGGGAAGGAAGCAGCAGGACACAGCGATGGGGCTGAGGTCGGGAGGATCTCCGTGAAAAGGCAGGGAGAGCCTCTGAGGGAGCCCAGATCCGTGAGCCTCCACTGCCCTCTGGTGGCCACCGACGTGCCTCACCCTCTAAAAGTTCCAACTAGCCTCTGGAAAAAGTTTTCCCTCCCACAGGCTGTCGGGGACCAGTTAGGACTAGCAGATGGAGGACCCTGGAGCCAATATCTTTTTTCTAAAAAAGGAAAAAAGACTGAGCATTTATTTGGGTGGGTACTTGGAAAACCTAGTGGAAACTGTGTTCTGTGTTTGGAGAGAAAGAGAGATGGCACTTTAAACAAATTCCCTTGGAGGCTCCTGGGGGAGAGCCGGGGCTCTACTCTCTTTCCCAATATGCATTCATTCATTCATGCATGCATGCATGCATTCATTCTTGCTTCTAGCCAGACTGAAGTCTTCGGCCCACAACAAGCACCTTGCTTGTCTCATCTATATGACTCTCTTGGCATGCTGAATTCTTACTCATCCTTTTAAAAATTCTTTTTTTTTTTAAATAATGAATTTAGTAAGCACGAAGATTTCAACAAAATGAAAATGAATAGAGAAGAGGGTTGCGTGTGAAACTGTGAAATTCTGTCATTGACAGCTATTTTTTTTTTAATCCTTACTTTCCATTTTAGAATCAATACTGTGTATTGGTCCCAAGGCAGAAGAGTGGTAAGGGCAAGGCAATGGGGGTCAAGTGACTTGTCCAGGGTCACACAGCTGGTACTGTCTGAGGCCAAATTTGAATCTAAGACCTCCCGTCTCTAGGCCTGGCTCTCAATCCACTGAGCTACCCAGCTGTCCCCATGGATAGCTTTAAAAAAAAAAAAAAAGTATATATTGGGGAGCAGTGAGGTAGCTCAGTGGATTGAGAGCCAGGCCCCAAGACAGGAAGTCCTGGGTTCAAATCTAACCTCAGATACTTCCTAGCTGTGTGACCCTGGGCAAGTCCCTTGACCCCCATTGCCTAGCCCTTACTGCTCTTCTGCCTTGGAACCATACACAATATTGATTCTAAGATATAAGGTAAGGGTTTTTTAAAAAAGTATATATTACATTTGACATTATAGTAATAAAACTGTCCTGCTTTGTCTGAACTTCCCCCATTTGTGTATTTTAAAAATCTTCCATTGACATTCTTCCCTTCTCTGCATTACTATCACTACCCACCAGGCTCTCCCCCTGCAACTCCTATCTATCAACTACTCACCAAATAGAAGCTTCCTCTTGTAACAAGTAAGCGTTCTGTTGTTCAGCTGTTTCAGTCGTGCCTGATTTTTTGTGACCCTATGAGGCCCGATTTGAACTCAGGAAGGAGTCTTCCTGACTTCAGGCCCCGTATTCTATCCACTGCAGCCCTAGCTGTCCTAAGCCTCTAAGAGACCAGGAAGTAATTGAGGAGGCCTGATGCTGGGGAAAGGGTGCTGGCTTGGCATCAGAGGACCCAAGCTGAAGACCAGAATCGCCTTTTACCACTCATATGACATTGGACAATCTATTGAAGTCTTCTGGGGCTCAAGTTCCTCACTTGTAAAATGAAGGGGTTCATGATTTATGGAACATGCTACTCGCTTCCAAATGATGAAATCAGGGTTCATAGACATGTTTTCAGACATAGTCAATGAGGGAATTATCTTGCTTGACTGCATTTTTGTTACTAGGGTTTTCTTTTCCTTTTTTTTCTTTTTGTTTAATGTCAAGGGGATAGAGAGAGTCAGAAAAGGAGGAAGAGAGTATAAATACTTGTTAACAAAAAGAACTAAGAGAAATAGGATTAAGTGACTTGTCCAGGGTCACACAGTTAAGAAGTGTCTGAGGGTAGATTCTCTGTTCAGTCTGGGTATGGGGAGTTGGTTCATGGCTGTGTACTTTCCTTGCATTGATGCTTCTCTCTAGAGAAAGTTCCAAACTGATCTCCACACTTTCTTCTGTCACAGGCCCTAATCTTTTTCAGTCATAGATCTTTTTCAATCTCTCTATAAGAATTGCCATGGTTGGGGCAGTGAGGCAGCTTAATGGATAGAGAAACAGAGCTGGAGGCGGGAGGTCCTGTGTTCAAATCTGACCTCAGACATTTCCTAGCTGTGTGACAAGGCAAGTCATTTAACTCCATTTGCCCAGCCCTTACTGCTGTTCTGCCTTGAAACCAATACAAAGTATTGATTGTGAAATGGAAAGTATGGATAAAGAGAGAGAGAGAAAAGAAGAAAGGAAGGAAGGAAGGAAAGGAAGGAAAGAAGGAAGGAAGGAAGGAAGAAACTGTGTGACACAATAGAAAAAGTGTCAGATCTAAAGTTAAAGAGCTTAATTTTGAATCCTGGCACTATGAATTTGGGAAATTCACTTAATTTCACTGGATTTCAATGTTATTTTATATATACATACATACATACATACATACATTG
>NC_058131.1:352731297-352754052 GCF_016433145.1 Gracilinanus agilis | reverse complement strand
TATATATATATATATATATATATGATTTTAACAAGGTAGCCTCTAAGGCCCTTCCAGTTCTAAGTCTTTGATTCATGATTAGCCCCATTAGATCATAATTTTCCAGGGCTGGGTGGTACAGGGGGTAAAGCACTGGACCTGAAGTCAAATCCAACCTCAAATACTTACTAGCTTTATGTCCTTGGGCAAGTCATTTACATCCCTTATCACCTCTGTTCACTTCAGTTTCATCTATAAAATGAGGGTCATGATGGCATCTACCTCAAAGTATTGTTGTAAGGTTCAAATGAAATGTGTAAAAAGCACTTAGCATAGTACCTGGCAATAGAAGGCACTATATATGATTATAACCAGCATGTATCTTTGGCTGATAGCATCAAACTTGATACTTATTAGAATATGGGCCAAATGACCAAATGTGTTGATTTATTTTGTTCGCCATATTCATTCATTCATTCATTCATTCATTCATTCATTCATTCATTCATTCATTTAAAAACCCTTACTTTCTATTTTAGAATCAATACTGTGTATTATTCCAAGATAGAAGAGTGGTAAGGGCTAGGCAATGGGAGTTAAGTGACTTGCCCAGGGTCACCCAGCTAGGGAGTGTCTGAGGCCACATTTGAACCCAGAATCTTCTATTTCCAGGCCTAGCTCTCAATCCACTGAGCCACCTAGCTGCCCTCTGCACTTATTTTTGATAAGGAGGCAAGAACTTCTCTTTGAGATGAAAGAAATCATTAAGAAGTGACAGTGATATGAAAAGAATATCAAGAATGCATTTAAAAAGGAAAAAAAAAAAGCATAGGCCTAGGGGGCCTGTTCAGACCTGAAACTGTGCTCCATCTCTCAGTCTCAACATTTTTTGGTGACAGCTCATTTCAGCTCAAAAGGCTCCAACTGGTAAATCTGATAATGGGTCTCACTTTCAGAGAATTTTCAGCAAGGACTGGAGGAGACTTCTGGTAGCTTAATGCTTTCCTGGGACAAAACTGCTCCCAGGCCATCCAGGATGCCATCTGCGTGAAACAGGAAGAACTTAACTTGCATCAACAAAAACCAACACCCCGTGCATGTGTGAGGCAGATAATCAGGTTCCTGAAGGGCTGCTTGCGTCTCACATCCCACTGAATTCCAAAATGGTGCCAAGAAACCAATTCCATACTGCTCCTTTTGTCTGGGGTGCCATTTCTGAGCTTTTGCTCCATTTTTTGGCTTGGGATTTCTTCCAAAAAGATATTCATGGATGAGATCATCAGAAAGCTTTTTGAAGACTACATTTTGTTTTCCTTCCATAGTTCTGATAATAATCTCCAAACCACAGAAATATCTTCAGTTTGTGGTAGTTCTTTAGATGTAACAAGGTAGAAAAGGCGTTAGGCTTTCCGTCTGTTAATCCCTGTTGAGGTATTGTTGGGAGGGGGAAGGGTTAGGCTGCTCTGAACTTGTGATTTCTTCTGTATGGGGAACTTCCAGTATGGAAACTCCTTCAAGAAGTCAGGCAGGCGACTTACCTCTGACTTATAATGCTCTTAGAGAGTTTCCTGGAGCATCAAAAGTCTGTACACATCTGAGGTAGAGCTTGAATCTGGGTCTTCCTGAACTCCAAGGCTTGTCTGTTATCCACCATTCCATACTGCCTCTCTAAGATACTATGTGGTCCAAATATTTAACCAGTGCCCTACAGGACTGACTCTCATCAATGGACAACTTTAGACCAACATTTTCTAGCCTAACTCCGTTAGAGTTTTCTTTATTGTTAAGTCATTTTCAGTTAAGTCCAACTCATTGTGACTCCATTTGGCAAAGATACTGGAATAGATTGCCAAGATTTCCTTTTCTAGCTCATTTGACAGTTGAGGAAACTAAGGCAAACAGAGTTAAGTGACTTGTCTAGGGTTGCACAGCTAGTAAGTATCTAAAACCAGATTTGAACTCAGGAAAGATGAGTCTGGTATTCTGTATACTTTGTCACCAAGCTGCTGAGGTTTTCTTTACATTCTTTCAGTGTCCATCCCCAGAAATACGATCATGCAAGAAGACTATAAACCCCTAAATAGTTCTTATCACCTACCACATACTATCTGATGAAAAATAGCTAGTACTCCAGAAATCCACTAGGACACGTGTACAAGTGGGCAGAACCACACTGCCCAACTAATTTCCTTTGCTAAGGAAATCTCTAAGCATTCACTGAGGAACTCTAATATATATGTATATATTTTCTTTTCTTTTTTTTTTTTTAAACATAAACCCTTGCCTTCCGACTTAGAATCAATACTGGGTATTGGTTCTAAGGCAGAAGAGCGGTAAGGGGTAGGCAGTGGGGGTCAAGTGACTTGCCCAGGGTCATACAGCTAGGAAAGGAGCTCTAATATTGATGTATCAGAGAGGAGGGATATTCAGTCCAATCCCCAGATCTACTGGACTGGGTAATGAGGTGAGCCTACACCTGTAGGCCTTAAGCTTGGATCTGTTATTTTAAAAAAGGCTGACCAGAAGTTCCCATTGTTTGTCACTTCTCCAAGTCTCCTGAGAACCTTTCCTACTTTCAAGGAGACTATAAAAGGAGTAATTGGTTTTTGTTTCATATTTTAAGGATATGTCGTGTCTTTATAAATCTTTTTTTGTGCTTTAAACATTTTCTTATGATGGGAAAAATAAATAGTGCTCCTATACTTGCTATCTAGTGCCTTGTACATTGAGCAATTTTTCCAGAAGTGATTCTATTAATTAATTTTGGGGAGCTTTAGACATCCATCAAACCAAGCTATTATTTAAAAGATTTTCTCTAGTACCTTGGGAAGAAGGTACAAGGATCCAGAGAATGAATGTGAGACAAATCCTCAATTCTATCTCTTTGGGGACTAGCTCCCTCCAGTCAAAGTTAGCCCAGGACCAGGGCCCCTTTGTTGGAGGGAGTGTCTCTTGGGCCATTGTTACCCTTGGCTAACATTGAGAACCATTGACCATTAAACAGAAAAATCAGGGCTTCTAGGACTGATAGTGGGGCACTAGGTGGCCCAGTGGATAGAGAACTGGGTCTGGAGTCAGGAGGATCTAAGTATGAATGTAGCCTCAGACACTTACTAGCTGTGTGTCCCTGGGCAAATCACTTAACTCTGTTGGCCTCAGTTTCCTCATCTGTCAAATGATCTAGAGAAGGAAACAGCAAACCATTTCAATATCTTTGTTAAGAAAATTCCAAATGGGATCACAAAGAGTCAGACATGACTAAAGTGACTGAATGACAACAACAACAAACACTTCAAATACAAGCTCACAGAGGGGCAGCTGGGTAGCTCAGTGGAGTGAGAGTCAGGCCTAGAGACGGGAGGTCCTAGGTTCAAACCCGGCCTCAGCCACTTCCCAGCTGTGTGACCCTGGGCAAGTCACTTGAACCCCCATTGCCCACCCTTACCAATCTTCCACCTATGAGACAATACACCGAAGTACAAGGGTTTAAAGAAAAAAAATACAAGCTCACAGAGGCTCTTCAACCATTGTATGCTTTTCTATGTTTGACACCTGCTATCCTTATTGATCTTAACTGCAAATGTCACCCAGAGTTCAATTTCTCCTCTCCTTCTGGGGAAATAGCATTTCCTGAGAATAATGGCAACCTTCCACTGATATTCTATTCAGGGTGTGATTATAATTTCTGTCTCAGAGTCTGCCCCAGAACTTGTGCTCATATCTCAGATGGTACTTTAGAAAAATAATTATTATTTCTAAATGTTCTCCCTCCTCCCCTTTTCCCCATCCTTTGAGAAGGTAAGAAGTGATACCCATTGTATGTATGAAGTTATGCAAAACCATGTTCTCCTCCAAAAAAAGGCTAGGAAAATAAAGAAAAGAGAAAAAATATGCTTCAATATACCCTGTGAGTACATCAATTATTTCTTTCTAGAGGTAGCATTCTATCTTCTGAGTCACTAAGTCTTTCACAGTTGATGATTGTTTCGCTATTGCTGTAACTGTGTACGTTGTTCTTCTGGTTCTGCTCACTTTGTTCTGCATCAGTTCATATAAGCCTTCACAGGTTTTTTTGAAACCAGCCCTGGAGGAGTACATTTTGACATAGTTATTACTTCCTTCCTTAGCAGGATACCAGTATTTCTTTTCAAAGACAGTGTATACCCACTCCCTTGAAGAGGTAGGAAGTTCATAGGTATGGAACATTGCTTGAATTTTCAGGCTTTTTAGATGTATTAAAAATATTTGTTGTTTTTTCCCTTAAAAAGTGTTCTTTTTATAGGGGATGACTCTCTGGGAAGGGAAAGAGAAGAGATCTTGGGAGAAATTTTGGTAATTTAAAACAGAAGATATTAAGAAAAAATTATTTAGGGAAGAAGTCATTGTGTGTTAGGCATTTTTTTTAAACCCTTGTACTTCGGTGTATTGTCTCATAGGTGGAAGATTGGTAAGGGTGGGCAATGGGGGTCAAGTGACTTGCCCAGGGTCACACAGCTGGGAAGTGTCTGAGGCCGGGTTTGAACCTAGGACCTCCCGTCTCTAGGCCTGACTCTCACTCCACTGAGCTACCCAGCTGCCCCCTGTGTTAGGCATTTTTAAATTACTTTCCATGCACCTCTTCTCCCCATTATTCTCCAGGGATCTTGGAAACCTCTATTAACCTCAAAAAAGTCAAACAGAACAGCATTTATACTGGCCTCCCTCCTGAGTCTTTTACCCAAGTAGCCTACACCTACACAGAGAATAAAATGCATTCTAAAGAAGCTTTAGATTTTGGTGTTATATCCTAGTTTGATCATATTCTCTAAACCCAGCAGAAATGTGGGCCGACATTCATTCCAGTGCATCCTTCTTTAACAACTGAGAATTTATTTCCTCATAATGCATCATAGAATATTGCTCATTAGGTACATTCAAGCTCTGCTTTAGTTATGAAAAGAATGTGTTATCATGGCTTAGCTACCACAAATACAGTCCAAGGGATTTGGAATAACAGGACAGAATAATCAATTCTAGATTCTGCTACTTACCATATTAGTCACCTCGGGTGGGTCACATAAGCCTCATCTATAAAATCAGGAGGTTGGATGCAGAGGTTTCAAACTTATAGCATGCAAAATTCTGATGTTCAACCAAATGAGATTAAAAGATAATTGGTGGAGCAATTAGGTAGCATAGTAGGTAGAGCTACAGGTCTGGAGTCAGGGGGACCTGAGTTTATCTGGCCTCAGACACTTCTGAGCTGTATGACCCTGGGTAAGTCACTTAATCAAAGTTGCTTAGCCCTTGCTATTCTCATGTCTTGGAAATTTTACGAAGACAGAAGGAAAGGTTTTTTTAAAAAAACATTTATTAATATTTATTTTTTAGAAAAGTTAACATGGTTACATAATTCATGCTCTTACTTTCCTCTTCACCCCCTGAACTCCCCCCCCCATGGCTGATGCGTATTTCTACTGGTTTTAACATGTGTCATTGATCAAGACCTATTTACAAATTGTTAATCGTTGCACTGGTGTGGTAGTTTCGAGTCTACATCCCCAATCATGTCTGCCTCAACCCATGTGTTCAAGCATTTGTTGTTCTTCTGTTTCTACTCCTGGAGCTCTTCCTCTGAATGTGGGTAGCATCTTTTCCATAAATCCCTCAGAGCTGTCCTGTGTCATTGCATTGCTGCTAGTACAGAAGTCCACCACATTCTATTGTACCACAGTGTATCAGTCTCTGTGTACAGTGTTCTTCTGGCTCTGCTCCTTTCACTCTACATCAGTTCCTGGAGGTCTTTCCAGTTCACATGGAATTCCTCCAGTTTATTATTCCTTTGAGCATAATAGTATTCCATCACCAGCATATACCACAGTTTGTTCAGCCATTCCCCAATTGAAGGACATACCCTCCTTTTCCAGTTTTTTGCCACCACAAAAAGCGCAGCTATAAATATTTTCATACAAGTCTGTTTATCTATGATCTCTTTGGGGTACAAACCCAACAATGGTATGGCTGGATCAAAGGGCAGGCATTCTTTTATAGCCCTTTGAGCATAGTTCCAAATTGCCATCCAGAATGGTTGTATCAGTTCACAACTCCACCAGCAATGCATTAATGTTCCAGTTTTGCAACATCCCCTCCAGCATTCATTACTCTCCCCTTCTTTCATTTTAGCCAATCTGCTAGGTGTGAGGTGATACCTCAGAGTTGTTTTGATTTGCATTTCTCTAATTATTAGAGATTTAGAACACTTTCTCATGTGCTTATTGATACTTTTGATTTCTTTATCTGAAAATTGCCTATTCACGTCTCTTGCCCATTTATCAATTGGGGAATGGCTTGATTTTTTATACAATTGGTTTAACTCCTTGTATATTTGAGTAATTAGACCCTTGTCAGAGTTGTTTGTCATAAAGATTTTTTTCCCAATTTGTTTCCCTTCTGATTTTGGCTTCATTGTTTTTGTTTGTACAAAAGCTTTTTAGTTTGATATAATCAAAATCATTTATTTTACATTTTGTAATTTTCTCTAACTCTTGCTTGGTTTTAAAATCTTTCCTTTCCCAGAGATCTGACAAGTAAACTATTCTATGTTTACTTAACTTATTTATAGTTTCCCTCTTTATATTCAAGTCATTCACCCTTTCTGAATTTATCTTGGTGTAGGGTGTGAGATGTTGATCTAAACCTAATCTCTCCCATATTATTTTCCAAATTTCCCAGCAGTTTTTGTCAAATAGTGGATTTTGTCCCAAAAGTTGGGCTCTTTGGGTTTATCATACACTGTCTTGCTGATGTCACTTATCCCAAGTCTATTCCACTGATCAGAAGTTAAGGTTTTAAAAAAACGGTAATTGGAAATATTTAACAAAATAAATCAAAATATAATACAATATAGCTATTATATAGCAAATATATATTATATAGCAAAATATAATACAATATAGTTATTTTGTCATTTTCTAAGTCAATATGCAGCCTACAAGGTCTATTTCTATTTCTATTTTAATTTTCCACCACTGGACTATATGCCACATCCTTCCATAAGTCCTACACAGGTGGTCCATTTAATCTTTTGAGGGGCCTTCTTCCAGATCTCTTGGCACTTGGAAATCTACCATTATCTCCTCCCCCCAAAGCAATGTATGGAAACTAACTCCCCACTTACATGTAGTTTACAACATTACAAATATTTGAATCCTTGATTGGAGTTGTAGTCTCATTTAGCTGCTTCCTCCACTAGTACCAATTACAATCCTGGATGTTCCCTATCCATGTGTCAATGTCCTAATGTAGCCCCAGCTATATTGTCAGATCTTTGCTTCAAATTTCTATTGTTTCTACCTATTTTTTATTTTTAATTTTTAAAAATTGATTAAGAAAATTTTTCCATGGTTTTATGATTCATGTTCTTTCCCTCCTCTCCTCCCACAACCCTCCCATAGCTGATATGCAATTCCAATGGGTCTTACACGTGCCATTGATCAAGACCTATTTCCATATTATTAATATTTGCTTTAGAGTGATCATTTAGAGTCTACATCCCCAATTATATCCCCATCGAACCATGTGATCAAGCGGTTGTTTTTCTTCTGTGTTTCTACTCCCACAGTTCTTTCTCTGGATGTGGGTAGAGTCCTTTCTCATAAGTTCCTCTGGATTGTCCTGGGTCATTGCATTGCTGCTAGTAGAGAAGTTCATTACATTTGATTGTACCACAATATATCAGTCTCTGTGTACAATGTTCTCCTGGTTCTGCTCCTTTCACTCTGCATCAATTCCTGGAGGTCATTCCAGTTCACATGGAATTCCTCCAGTTCATTATTCCTTTGAGCACAGTAGTATTCCATCATATGGTTTCTACCTAGACATACCTCAACACTCTACAAAGGTTGAGAGGAAATAATGGGAAGAGATAATGATAGATTGTTAGGAACTGTCCCAGTGAGTGAGTATCTTTAAAAACAAAGGCTGGACTTTGGGTTGCAAACCATCATATAGCACATTGGAAAAGAGAGACCACTGGGTCAGGATGTCACCTTGCCGATAGAAGACTCTTATCTTTCTCTTAGGGGTCTAGGGGTCTGTGATGGGAGAGGCTTAGTTCAGGCCCATACTCTATTAAGTTTAGGTTGCATGCTGGAACAAGATGAGAAATTCATAGATCAGTCTGCAGTTAACAAAAGGGGATTTACTTAATTATAGCATAGAAAAGATTCTCAACAAGGATATTTCAACACTTAGCTTGAGTAGACAAAGCTTTTTTGCTTCCATATGTGAACCAGTCTGGTTAGCAGGGGGAAGATAGGATGACTTGCATGATCTTGGGATAGTCACCAAATCTGAAGAGTCCAGTTCCAAGTGAGTGGGCCTTTTTAGGCTCAGGAAATCATGCCAATATGGCCAAAGGCCATCAGGAAACTGGGTCAAGGGAGGAACAACTGGAAACTTAGTCTTCTGGGCCAAGCAAGTCCTGAAGAACAACTTTGTCACCTTTTAGGGGAAAGTTAAATTAACTCATATGTATGTATGTGTGGGAATAGTGGGGTAAGGAGAGAAGATGACTCTGGTAGATAGTGGTCTTATCAGGAGGTCAAAGGCTATGGTTACCAGTTTGTTGAAGAGACCTCAGAGATCCTTCCCATGTGTGTCTCAGAGAGACTCCCTAGAGGAGAAAGCAGGTGTGGTGTGGCAGGTCACAAAGTGGAGATTTTGGAAAGAGGGTAAGGATCATTCCTGACTCTGACTCTTCTGATGAATTGCTTAATGAGCCACTCAGGGAGAGTGATGCAATACAATCCATCACTGTGAAGTGGCACTAAGGAAACAAAAAATAGCTCTCCACTGCCTAGGATCTCTGAGAGTAGCAGTTAGTTTCTTTGAGAAAAGTATCTGGGTGAATTCAAACCATTAATATTCAGTAGCTGTTGAGTATCTCTTTTGTTGTTGTCTGCCTCTTATAATTTTATTCCTCTATCTTGTAAATTATGATTTTTTGCTATAAAGGATTTCTAGATTAGAATGTGGTCTATTTTCTTGCAGAGAATAGAAAAATGTCTTAGATTGTTGTTCAATTCAGTCATATCTAACTCTTCGTGAACCCATAGACTTGTCCATGGGGTTTTCTTGGCAAAAATGCTAGAGAGTTTGCCATCTCCTCCTCCATCTCATTTGACAGATGAGGAAACTGAGGCCAACAGGGTTAAGCGACTTGCCCAGGTTCACACAACTAGTAAGTTTCTGAGGCTAGATTTGAATTCAGGAAAAGGAGTCTTCTTGATTCCAGGCATGGTGCTCTATCCATGCCACCACCAAGAAACATAGTTTTAGGACAATAAGAGATCTTAGAGATCATCAGTTCAACTCTCTCATTTTAAAGTGGAGGAAATGAGAAAGTTAAGCAACTTGCCCAAAGCTGTATAGGTGCATCAGAGGTAGTATTTGAACCCCCATCCTTTGAGCCAAACACCTCTGCTCTCTCCATAGTTTTAGGGGGTACTGCTGATTAGTTTTAAAGAATCTCGGTGGGGAGTAAGACAGAAGTTATTACTAAGTTAGATCTGGAGATTTTTTCAGGAGTAAACTCCAAATGAGGGAAAAATTAATGAGTCAAACTTGTGATATTTATGAAATGGTATATATGAATGAGTTTTAACATTTAAAATCCCAGAATAAACTGAGAGAAACCTAGGCCACTGTAGGGAGAGTGGGAGTGGGCAGGCAGCTACTCAGTGCCATTAGGATAACTTCCTAAAGTATTTGAAGCCATAGCAACTGTTCCTTATTCTGAAGAACTAACTCTAGGGCTTAAATGACTTGCCCAGAATCACACAGCCAGCAGGAGCTGAGGCAGGGTTTGGGCTCATGTCTTTCTGACTCTGAATCCAGTGCCCTATTCCCCATGCCATTCTGCCTATCATGATTGAATCCCTCGGTGCTCCAGACAACTCTGTAAGACTAGGGGGTTGCAGAGAAGGTGCTGACCTGTATTAGCAGAGACAGTCTCCTCATGCAGGAGTTCTTTATATCAATGAAATCACAGATCCATTCCCTGTCCCTTCTCCCTGATTTATACTCCTGCATGCTAGAGGCCCTCTTTGGGGACTTGAAGTATTTGGTGGATACCAACGTAGCATTCAGACTGTCCATCTGTTAGCCTTCTGTTAGTCTCAACTTCTTTGTGTTCAGGTTTTACTTATAGCAACAATATTAATATGGATGTGATTCAGTCCCTCCACTAACGTCAGAGGCATTGCTAGGAATTCTGGTGCTGAGGGCAGAGTGCGCAGGGAGCTGGGAAGAGACCAGAGAGAGGGAAGGTGCAGGCTGGGAAAGGGCTCCTCCAGGGTTCTAGAGGGCCTTCACCTTCACTACATCTTCGGTGACTTTTCCATAAGTCACTGGTAGTTGAGAATTGTCATGGTGAGGGGTGAGGAGTCGGTCCTGTGTCTTCTGAAGCACAGCCCAGATTCTTTCAATGATCTTCAATCACTCAGCCTCCTGAAGAAGACTAGGGTGTGACAAGACAGGATGAAGATTTCCATTTGCTCATCTGTAAAATGAGAGCTTTAGAATTTGTTGTTGTTGTTTAGTCAGGTCTGACTCTTTGTGACTCCATTTGGGGTTTTCTTGGCAAAGATACCGGAGTGCCATTTCCTTCTCCAATTCATTTTCCAACAAGGAAATTGAGACAGAGTTGAGTGACTTGCCCAGGGTCACGAAGCTAAAAGATTTCCAAGGTAGGATTTGAACTTCTGACTTCAAGCTAGTCACTCTATCCATAGCTGCCCAAGGTTAGGTGACCCGTAAGGTCCCTCTCAGATCTAAGTCTATGAGCTATAATCTTATGATTCCATAAGAAGAATATGGCAGACAGAGCAGGCAGCAGGCCACAGGCCCCCTCTCCTTTGCTCTCTTCACCTTGGGGATGGTTTAGAATCATGAATGCAGAGGCACTGGGCCAGGGCCAGTTCAATGGGAGGCAGGAGGCTGGGTCTCTCTGTTCTCAGAGTCCTCAGCCTCCTCAGCTCTGGTTCGCTGTGCTCCAGACTCCTCTGGTCCCCTTCCATGTTGCTATGGAAACCCCCTCTCACAGAGGTATCTTGAGTGTTCACTGACTACTGAAGGTTCTAGGGAAGATCTCCTGAAATCCTTCCCTCTCCTCTGCTGCCCTAGGATGCTAGGAGTCAGGAGGGAGGCTAGGAGGAATGGATTTGGCAGCAGAGGCTGGTGCTTTGCCAAGGGCTCAGGAGGAGCTGAGGCAGAGAGCTTTCTGTCAATGATATGTTCCACACCTTACCAGGCTCCCTGCCTGAGCTGGTTCACTTGGGAGCTTGGGGCTGGCTAATAACAGGTGAATGGGGCTGCAAGGTCTGGGGGCAGAATCTTTGGGACATTTGAGGGAAATGTAGCTTGGAATCTCTATGGCGACTTAAGCATGCCAAGGCTTTGCCTCCAAGAAGCTTTACTGGGAGATCTGCTCATAAAATAGAATGTTGTTGTTGGGGTTTTTAAAAATGTACTGCTTGAACCTGAGAGTGGAGAAAAAAGTCTCTTAAAGGTCATCAGAGCAGAGGAAGGCAAGCTGGAGCAATCTCTGCCTGTGTTAGCCAAATCCCTGGTTTAAGAGAAACAGAACAATGTCCTTGGTGTTTGGGACCCATCTTTACATTCAGTGATAGTAACTAAATTGTCTAGGATTGCCTAGGAGGGCAAAGTGACCCCCTCTAAAGTGGGAGCCCCTGCGAAGCTCTGCTTGCCCAGCCTTGTTTCCAGCACTGAGTGATGTAGGTAGGAAGTTTGCAAATATGCTTCATCTCTGTAGGAGTTTGTGGATCTGCCACCGGGGAAACTGAGTCCACTTCCAAAAAGCATAACCATTAAGCATGAGTTCAGAGCCAAGAGGAAGACATATGAGAGCCTGGGAGATGGGTTGAGGCTGTGTGTGGACACATTACTCCATCTTTTCCTCTCCACTGTTTTCATGGGTTTTGTCCTAAAGAGAGAATCCCATCTACCCTTCCATTTCTTCCATGTGCCCAGGAGCAGAGAGGCCTCCGAAGCAGGGAGATCTGGGCAGGGCAGGGGATCTGCAGCTGAATGCTATTTTTGTCTCCTGCCACGGGCAATGAGCTATAGGAGTCCGAGTTGAGTGTCTCAAGGGACAAACTGGAATAGACTCCGGACAGCTGTGGTAGTCTGTCCAAGTGGAGGTCTGGTCTAGAGCAGAGGGAAAGGCCCAGGCAGTGGAGATACAGAGGAGACCAGCAGAGGCAAAGATAGAGGCAGACTGAGCAGGACTGGCCCCTGCCATGAAACCTCTTGGGTGGGAGAAGCATATTATGCAATCCCTTCTCTCTCTATTTCTCCCAAAAATTGATAAGGAGGAAGACTGAGGAAGACAATGGGGACACACAGCTTCTTTACCGATCTAAAGAGATCATTAGGGGCAGGTAGGTAGCAAAGTGGATAGAGTGCTGGGTCTGGAAGTGGGAGTCCTGGGTTCGGACACTTCCTACCTGTGTAACTTTGGGCAAACCACTTGACCCTAATTACTTAGCCCTTATTGCTCTTCTGTCTTAGAATTAATACCAATTCTGACAGGAGCTAAGGGTTTAAAAATTTTTTTTAAGAGATCATAAGATTGGGGCAGCTGGATGGCTCAGAGGATTGAGAGCCAGGCCCAGAGATAGGAGGTCCTGGGTTCAAATCTGATCTCAGATACTTCCTACCTGTGTGACCCTGGACAAGTCACTTAACTCCCATTGCCTAACCCTTACCATTCTTCTATCTTGAACCTTTGCATAGTATTGATTCCAAGATGGAAGGTAAGGGTTTAAAAAAATAAAAAGATCATAAGATCATAGATAAAGATCTGAGATCTTAACGGCCACATAAGTCAACCTTCTTCCAGAGGTCTCTGGAAATTCATTGGCTTGTCCTAGATCACACATGTAGTAAAAATCAGAGGCAATATTTACACTCAGGGCCTACTATGAGGAAATTCCATTTATGGATATTTGCATTATTGCACCTTAATAAATTGTGACCATAGAATGTCAATTGTCTGAATCTTTTGAATACAGTTGGTCAATAAGAACAGGAGAATCATGTAATCATGGAAAATTTTTCTAAAAAAATAAAATCTTTAAATCTAAAAAAAAAACAAATAAATAAGAACAGGAGCCTTCCTAAATGTGGGGTAAGGCAAATTGAGATTGTCAGAGTCCTCATTTTTCAAAGCAATATTCCATTTTCATAGAGAAGCAGACTTTGTGGATAGAATGAGACCTAGTCGAGAAAATCTAGAGTCAAATCCTGTCCCTGAGACCGTGTAACCCTGGGAAAAACCACTCGGCCTTCCTAAGACTGTAAGTTGAAAAGAAGGTGCCAACCCTGTTCTGACAGAGAGCATTTCCTGCCTGGGAGTTTTCTATTCTCAAAGAAATCATCCGTCCCTTAGCTATCCCCGATTCCATTTCAAACTGGCTTAGCCCAAGCAAGCAAGCACCTCGAGGGAGAGACATGAGGAGGCATGTGCCAGGCTAGTCAATCTATCGCTTCCACCACCGCCTCTCACCTCCCACCTCCCATCAGACCCACATGGAGGCAACCCAGGGCCAGGCGCCAAAGAGCCCCTGCCAAGACTCCTGGCTCCTCTCTCAGCCCGGCCTCCATAGTCCTCATTTAGGGAATCAACCTTTGTGGAGATGTGACCAGACAAGTGCTGCCTTTGCACCCCCACCTCCTCTGCAGCCATAGCTCCTGTGGAGCAGAAGGGAAGCTCTGCTGAACGATCCGTAGCCCTGACTCCTCTGGCCCCGTGGATGGAGGCCAGCTAGGTCCTATTTCAGTACTTCTTCAGGGAGTCTCTGCTCTCTGCCCATGGCTCCAGGCCCTGCACATGGTGTTCTGCAAGTGTAGGAGGTGGGTCCCCAAAGCCCAGTTCCATTTAAACACTAACCGTCAAAGGAGATTTTTCAAAAGAATATACTACAAAAGCGTGTTAAAAAATATGCAGACGTACTCCCCCGAGACACGAGACTTAATTACCCACCCCAGCCCTCACCATGGCAGTCTGGGGAGATGATTAGATTCGTAGCTTAGCTCAGTTCCTGTAGAGCATAGTCTCAAGGGTCAAGACCAAAGCTCTACCCCACCCTTAAAAAACAAAACCAAACGAAATCTTACTTTCCTTTGTCCTAGTGGTGGCTCTAGGATAGAAGGGCAAGGGCTAAACTGTCGGGTTAAGTGACTTGCCCAGGGTCACACAGCTAGGAAGTGTCTGGGGCCAGATTTGAACCCAGGACCTCCCAACTCCAGGCCTGGTACCATATCCACTGTGCCACCTAACTGTCCCCCAAATCTCCTTTTGAGCTAGAGTCCCAGGAACCCTGGCTTCTCCGAGCTTCCCTGCAGGGCTGGTTGGCTGCAATAGCCTGTGTGCAATCTTGGCTTCAGGTTCATCATGGTTTGAACCCCTGGGTCTGGTGGAAATCACCATTAGCATCTGAAACTGGAAAGGACTTAGGAAACAAATACCTCGAGGCCAAGAGAAACTTTGGAGCCAGAGGGTAAGAAGGAGATCAGGAGAAGGAAGTCCTCCTCACACTGGTTCAGTTCTGGACCATGATCTTCATCCTCTGGATGAAGGAGGAAAGAAAATGCAGGAAAGAGAGAAAATGTCCCAGTCTGGCCTAGTTTTAAAAACTCAATCTGAGACAGGGGTGGCAGGCAACTAGGTGATTCAATGAATAAAGCCTAGAGATGAGAGGTCCTGGGTTCAAATCTGACCTCACATACTTTCTAGCTGTATGACCTTAGATAAGTCACTTAATCCCCATTGCTTAGCTCTTACCACTCTTGCGCCTTGGAACCAATACACAGTCCTGATTCTAAGATAGAAGGTAAAGGTTAAAAAAAAAAAAAAAGCAAAGAAACACTTTAATCTGGGGTAGCTGGGTGGTTCAGTGGAGAGAGAGCCAGGCCTGGAGACAGGAGGTCTTGGGTTCAAATCTGGCCTCAGACACTTCCTAGCTGGATGACCCTGGGCAAGTCACTCAACCCCAATTGCCTTGCCCTTCTTAAAATTGATAGGAAGAAGGTGAGGGTTTTAAAAAAAAACAACAACAAACAACCTTGCTCATTCCCCCTGCATTGCCAAAAAAAGCTCTTCCCCATCCCCAAGGAAGGAGATGGGGAACACCTCAGTGTTAAGGGATCTGAGCATGCTCCAAAGGTGCCTCAGAGTACATCCACGTTAGTGACCTGGGCACGCCAAAGACAAGCCCTGCTACACATCCAGCATCACTTATGGATATGAGTATGGTTTTATTAGTATAAATGTATTAAAGAATATGTATTAACAACTGCTTTGCCACTGCACCCCAAGCACCGTGAAGCCTTTCCATTTAATTTGCAGCAGAAACTTCCTAGGTATGTTTCTCCCATTTTCACATTTTGATATAGAATGGGAATTCCTTGTATCCCTGGCTTTTGTGCATAGTAAGGATTTTTAAAACAAACAAACAACCTTACCTTCTGTCTTAGAATCTATACTAAAAATCAGTTCCAAGGTAGAAAAAGGGTAAGGAATAGGCACATGGGGTTAAATGACTTGCCCAGGATCACATAGCTAGAAAGTATCTGAGATTGGATTTGAACCCAGGACTTCCTGGCTCTCAATCCACTTGATTGGATTTGAACCCAGGACTTCCTGGCTCTCAATCCACTGAGCCACCTAGCTGCTCCTCATAGCAAGTATGTACTAAATGCTTTTTCATTTATTCACTCATTCAATCATGCTGCTGGATCAATATTGAATTGAAAGGGCAGTGATGGTGGATCTTTTGGAGTGCCAGGCCCCACCCTCCAGACCAGTGCCATGCTGGCCCTCCCACATGTTGGGTACACCCTTACCCTACAAAGGGAAGGGAGGAAGCGCTCCCATTGGACTGCTGGGCAGAGGTGTGGGGGAAGTGAGGAATGTCCTCCGCAAGTGCAGAGAGGGGGAGGGGAGTGGTCTAAGGGCTCTGCTCCCTACTAGCTCTGCCACCTGTGAGCCACCCACCTTCTCCTCTGTGCACTCCCATTGGGCTGCTGGGCAAAGGGGAGGGGAATGTGAGAAAATGTCAACAGAAGGGGAGGGGAGCAGGTCTCCTGAGTCCCTCTGCCCTTCCAGTAACAAACTCTTAGGGTGGGGAATGGCTGCATGCCATCTTGGATTTGTGCCATAGGTTCATCATCACTGGTTTAGGGCCACAAGCATGTAAGTTTAGAGTGGTAGAAGGGAAAATAATCAAAGATAATCGTTCTCAGACATTTTGGCCCCAGCACCTCTTTATATTCATAAAAATGGCTGAGGATCCCCAAAGAGTTTTTGTTTATGTTGGTTATATTCATCAATATTTACCAAATTAGAAATTAAGATGGATAAACTTTAAAAATATTTATTCATTTATTTAAAAATAACAATAACAAACCCAGTACATTATCATAAATATTACATTTTTATTTTCTAAAAACCTGTATTTTCCAAAACAAAAAAAAATTGAGATGAGTGTTATTGTTTTCCATTTTTGCAAATGTAAATTGCCAATAGCTTCTGGACCAATAGCACAAATGTCAACACAATTTGTTCCAGGTTAAAAACATGACATTCAAAAAAGTTGTTCAATACTTTTGACTTTCAGCATCATTTGTGTTTATGGCCAAGCATTCCCATAAAAAATCTTCAGTGATTAGTTAGTTCTGATAATTTATGAATAAGCAAAACTGTGAATTCAAACATATCTGCAGATTGCTCCATCTCTTTGTGAGGCAAAAATACCATTCTGCAGATGAGATATTAACTCAGTTTTCATGTTTGCAGCTATTTATTTAATTAGTGAGTCATGTGACCTCAGAAAACTATACACTTGTGAGAGAATGAGGGTGAAAGAAGCAAATATCTCAGATTGTTATGAAAATAGTTTTGACTTAAAGATTCTGAGTCTCTTAAGACCTTTGGGAGTCCCTCTGGGTCTCAATCTGAGAAACTACTGGCCTAAGAGTTTGCAAGTCAAGCATCCTGTTGGCTGGTTGGTTGGTCATTATCATACTTCATACGTGAAGGAGACCAAAATGAAGACTCATGACCCATGGGGATTCTTGGTCTGGGAAAGCCAGTGCATGCCCATTGCATGCTCTAAGTATTGCATCACCTAATGATCAAATCACATTACTGGTTGATAAATGATTTGTTAATTGCCTGCCTCTATTTCTCTAAGTTGCAGAAAAGAGGAAAAAGAACCATCTGTGGGCAACTGTTACTCTATAAAACCTTTGGGTGTACATCTAGCCCACCCCAATTATCACATATATCAAAATGCTGGATATTGGAAAAAAAGTGAGAACATTTAAAGTACCACCCAAGTTGATGCTTATAACTCTTCTAACAACTGTATGATTTTTAGCACTATTTGATCCCCATAGGGTTATTTTAAGGGATTCATACCTTCCTCTTCATCCCCAGAAGCAACCTGGTGATTCTGGTGATTCATCTGATTGAAGAAAATGGGGGACCCCTGAGCTATGGCATATTGGCATGAGGAACAGGAAGAAGTTAATAAGTTTAACTTTTTTGGTATCATTAACTCCTTTGAAAGTTTGGTGAAAGGAGAAACTATGTGGTTCAGTGGATGGAGAGCCAGGCTTGGAGTCAGGAAGACCTGGTTTCAGATACTTCCTAGCTGTATGACCCTGGGCAAGTCACTTAACCCCAACTCCCTAGCCGTTACTGCACTTTTGCCTTTGAATCAATACTTGTATCAATTTTCAGATAGAAGGTAAGGTAAGATAGAAGATAGAAGGTAAAAAAAAAAAACATTTAGAGGAGCCTTGTGGACAACTCAGAATAATGTTTTTAAATGTAAAAGATATGTTTAAATACCTACATGTAAAATACATAAGACTGAAAAAGAAACCAATTATATTGGCATAGTTACCAAAAAAATTTTTTAAATACAAGTTCACAGACTCCAGGGAAAGATCTCTGCCCTAAGGACTGTCTCCCCGCCACCACACACAGTCTTCTAGTCTGTTTCATAGTTTTATCCAGTGTGTGTGTGCGTTTTTGACATACCTATGATTTCATGTTAGTAGGAAGCTCGCAGCATGGAGACTCCCTTTACTGATGCTTATGGGCACCTTCTCTACAACTTATGGTCAAACAATTCATGATGGCCTAAGATGGCATGAGTCTTTCAAGAAGTTATGGATTTATGCCCAAAGAGCCATAAAACTCTGCATAGCCCCTTTAACCCAGCAATATCACTTCTGGGTCTGTATCCCAAAGAGATCAGAAATAGGGGGAAAGGACCTACTTACATAAAAATATTTTTAGCAGCTATTTCTGAAGAAGCAAAGAACCGGGAACTAGGGGTATGAAGAAGTTATGATATATAGTTGTAATGGAATACTATTGTGCCATAAGAAATGATGAACAGGATGAGTTCAGAAAAAATTCGGAAAAACTTATAGAAACTGATGCCAAGTGAGGTGAGCAGAACCAAGAGAATAATATATACAATAGCAGAAATAATAATATTAATAATGTTATTTTTAATAACCTATAACAGACCATTTGCTGCCTCAGCAGCATGGGAAGGGGGTGAGGAGGAAGAGAATCTGAATTGTGAAATGTCAGAAAACAACTGTCAAAAATTGTACCTATATGTAATTTTAAAAAAGATGAGCTAAAAAAAGAAGCTGGGTTTTTCATTACTGAAAGTTTTTAGGTAGAGTTTAAATGACTACTTGTCAGGCATATTATAGAGAGGATTCCTATTCATATGTAGTTTGGACTTAGATGCCCCTAGAGATCCCTTTCAGTTCTTAGAAAGGGAATAAAAAGAAGCTGTTAAATATTTCTTTGATTTTGTTCCCCTTCTTCGCCTCCCCAACACATGTACCTCCTACACTGGCCCAAATGTATCCAATCATTTTTTTTCCCCTTCAATATTTCCCCTAGAGTCATACCTTCTTTTTCATCCCCATAGGCAACCTGGAAGACTCTGGTGATTCAAATTATTGGAGAAAATGGGGGACCCTTGAGCTATGGTATATTGGTATACAGAACAGAAAGAAGAATGGGGTCCCTATCCCCACTTCCCATATGATCATTGGTGGGAGTGGGAAGAAACAGGAGGCCAAGACAGGACTTTAGAACTGTAAGGGACACAGGTTTAGGGTAATCTAATGCCTTCCTTCTGTTCATTTTATCCAGTATATAGCTTGCTTGTGTATATTTGTTTGCATGTTGTCTTCCCTGCTAGACTGTGAGCTCCTCCAGGATAAGGACTATCTTTTTTTTTCTTCTCCATCTAACTTCATCATTTTTTATTTTCATTTTTAAAAATCTATTTAATTAATTAATTTAGAATATTTTTCCATGGTTACATGATTCATGTTCTTTCCCTCCTCTCCTCCCACCCCCCCTCCTGTAGCCAACGAGCAATTCCACTAGGTTTTACATGTGTCATTGATCAAGACCTATTTCCATATTATTGATATTTGCATTAGGGTGATCGTTTAGAGTCTACATCCCCAGTCATATCCCCATCGACCCATGTGATCAAGCAGTTGTTTTTCTTCTGTGTTTCTACTCCCACAGTTCTTTCTCTGAATGTGGATAGTGTTCTTTCTCATAAGTCCCTCAGAATTGTTCTTTAAAATTGCATTTCTGCTAGTAGAGAAGTAAGGACTGTCTTACCTCTTTTTGTACTTCCTGTGCTCAGCACAGTGCCTGGCACATAGTAGGTGCTTATTAAATATTTCTTGATTCCTTGATCTTTACAACCAGTCTGGGAGGCAGATTGAGTGGGTTGGTCTAGATGATTTCTACCTTAACTATTCTACATCTATGATCCTGTTATCTCATTTTACAGAGGAGAAAACTGAGGGTTTTTGTGATTTTTCTTGTTGGATCATAGATTGTATTTCTTTCCTAGGGGGAAAAAAACTATTTTCAGTTGGGTCTGTTGATACTTATGACCCATTACTCAGTGCCCCAAACTCTGAGCTTACATGAAATGGGCTCAATCTTGGAGAATACCCCTCAGTAAAATGCTGACTCCCCCAAATAAGAACCTCCCCCCAAGGAAGATTCCTTTAGAATCTCAATAAGTACTAATCACTTCTGTGAAATAAACTCATTGGTTTAGGGAGGAAACTCCTTTGGATCAACCCTTTGCAAACAAAAACGCCAGCTATGTGATGTTCAAGTCTTCCTGGCTTAAATGGAAATGGAACTCCTGAGTTCTAATTATAAAAGAAGTTTTGGATGACCCAGAGCAAGTTACTTCTCATTTCTGTGTCTGTTTCCACATTTGTGACAGGATGCTCATAACATTTGTAGAACCCCTAAGGAATTATTAACAAAATATTTTACCACTGACTGTTGGGTAAGTCTAAGAGCCCCAGGAGTATTTGAACCTCCTAGACCCTCACTGGATCTGGTTCTAGACCAGCCCCCATCAACCAACATCTGGAGAAGCAACTCCTGGAGAGAAACAACCAGCCATCCCCACCAATAGCTGGCCAACTTCCTTACCATGCCCAGAAGACAGACAAACCAATTCAGCAAAAGCACCAGGACACCCTGAAGAAGAAATACAAGCCAGGAAATTCAAACCACTATCGTCAACACTTTGACAACCATCTCCTCTGCCTTTGCCTTTGCCTTCTCCTCTTCCTCCTCCTTCTTCCTCCTCTTTTTCTCCCTCTTCTTCTTCTTCTCTCTTTTCCCTCCTTCACTTTCTGACTTAGAATTGATACTAAAACCCCAAAGTGATCATAGATAAAAAGACTTGTACGAAAATATTTATAGCTGCGCTTTTTGTGGTAGCAAAAAACTGGAAAATGAGGGTATGTCCTTCAATTGGGGAATGGCTGAACAATTGTGGTATATGCTGGTGATAGAATACTATTGTGCTCAGAGGAATGATAAACTGGAGGAATTCCATGTGAACTGGAAAGACCTCCAGGAACTGATGCAGAGCAAAAGGAACAGAGCCAGAAGAACATTGTACACAGAGGCTGATACACTATGGTAAACTAGAATGTAATGGATTTCTTTACTAGCAGCAATGCAGTGACCCAAGACAATTCTGAGGGATTTATGGAAAAGAACACTACCCACATTCAGAGGAAAAACTACTGGAGAGGAAACACAGAAGAAAAACAACTGCTTGAACACATGGGTTGATGTGGACATGATTGGGGATGTAGACTCGAAACAACCACACTAATGCAAATATCAATAATATGGAAATAGGTCTTGATAGATGACACATGTTAAAACCAGTGGAAATGTGTGTCAGTTATGGGGGGGGAGGAAGGGGGAAAGTAAGAACATGAATCATGTAACGATGGAAAATTTTTCTAAAAAATAAAAATACTAAAAAAAAAGAATTGATACTAAATATCAGTTCCAAGGCAGAAGAATGTTAAGGGCTAGGCAATTGGGTTTAAGTGACTTGCCCAGGGCCTCACAGCTGAGAAGTGCCTATGGCTAGATTTGAATCCAGGACCTTCTAGCCTGGCTCTCTATCCACTGAGCCACCTAGCTACCCCTCTAGTAGCTTTTGTTAGTGCCACAGCTTTGCACATATTATGTGCTCAATAAATAATTTTCCTTTCATTCAATGTAGACAAGTAAGTTATTATATAAACCACACCATGCCAGTGACAGCAACAATGATCCCTTTTATCCTCCAGGGGGTGCCAAGCTGCTGGTGAACCAATGGCCTCTAAGTAGGTGGATGCCTTTGTCTCTGATGGAAAATCCTGTTGTCAGAGAGTAAAATCTGGAAGAGAACTAAACTCAGGAGTTTCTCCTTCAGTTCTCTACTCTTCCCTCTCCTTTCTTCCCTTTGAAAACTCATCCATTCTCAGAGTTGTGGCTGTTACCTGTGGAGAACCCTGATATCGCTTTCATGTCCTTTGAAGGATGGGCCACATCAAGGTGGTTAGGACCAGACATCCACAAGGGCACATTTAGAAGAAGGTTAGGTCTCCTTTGCTTAGGTGTCCTAATCCCCTTTGCAACTCCTTACTGTGAATGATGCCCAGACATCTGTCCTTAGCCCTCTTTAGAGAGTTTCTAATTCTTTCCTAGCAATTTCATTGCCTCATTTGGTTTCAACTATCATCTCTACAAAAATGATTCCTAAGTCTAAAGGTTTCACACACACTGAATGGTCATTATAAATGTCTGTTTTTATTATATAACATGTGGGCATCACTATTAACACTTGTTTCAGACTCTGATAAGGGCCCCATAAGGGGAAGTAACAAGTATCCTTATCTGAGAGGTGTTAGAGGTACAGAGCTGACTTGGGTCTCACTGCATATGTACTCAAAGAACCCCTCAATCCCAGAGATAGAAGACCTGAAGGGGACGGCCAGAACCAGAAAGGAAATCCTCTTCATACCATAGTTAGGATTTTGATAGCATCTAGGGGCTAAAGGACCTTGCCATCTACCCTGCTGAAGAACTTCCCTGGGAGAGTTAGTCCTCTCAGCTCTGGAACTCTTGTTCTGAGGCCCATATTACATTAATTATTGAGCTACATGGCCCACTATATCTAGTAACCCCTAGCCAGGCTTCACAGTCCACTTGGCCATTTTCTTTCTTTCTTCTTTCTTCTTCTTCTTCTTTCTTCTTCTTCTTCTTCTTCTTCTTCTTCTTCTTCTTCTTCTTCTTCTTCTTCTTCTTCTTCTTCTTCTTCTTCTTCTTCTTCTTCTTCT
>NC_058131.1:352718345-352728455 GCF_016433145.1 Gracilinanus agilis | reverse complement strand
AAGGAAGGAAGGAAGGAAGGAAGGAAGGAAGGAAGGAAGGAAGGAGGGAAGGAGGGAAGGAGGGAAGGAGGGAAGGAGGGAAGGAGGGAAGAAAGAAATTAGGAGGCTATTGCCAAGGTCTCCATCAAGGACAATGAGGTTCTGAGCAAGAATGGTGACTTAAGTCTAGACAATCAATAAAACAATACATCAAAACCCGATTTGCAGTATTCAATTTCTAGGTATAAATGCTCACACTGAAAATTTAACAATTGGCTTGTGACTGTAAGAACTGGCTTCAGCACACCAGACATTTGTTGATGTGTGAGACTGGAGTTCTGGCTGGATATATAAAGCTGAATGTTGTCTAGAGTTGATAGTTAAACCCATGGGTGTTGATGAGATGAGAGGGGAGGGAGGGAGGAAAGGGGAGAGAGAGACAGACAGACAGACAGATAGAGGCAGAGGCAGAGGCAGAGAAGAGACAGAGACAGACAGAGACAGAGAGGCAGAGAGACAGGGAGACAGAGAGAAAGGGAGAGACAGAGACAGAAACAGAGACAGAGACAGAGAGAGTGCCCCTACACCCTTTACTGCCTTCCATGACCCTTCCCAGTAACCTTGATCACCTGAAAATGTCCTCATGTCCTGAAGCCTGCTGTCCTGATTGGTGCATCCCTGTGCCAACCTCTCTTATCCCTTCCCTCTCTACCTGCCCCCAATTCTCCTTTATGCTTTGTCTTCCTCTTTTAGAATGCAATCTTTTTCTTTATTTCAATATTCCTGGATTGCTACATTTGTTTTTTGTTTCTTTTAAACTTTGTTATATAAAATTTATTCCCAGCTATCTCAGCCCCTCCCTCCCAACACCACAGAAGGTATCACCCAACAAAAAGATATGTATATATAGATTCTGTCTTTTGTGTTTCTGTTTTTCATTTCCTTCTCTGGAGGTGGACATTTATAAGTTATTCCTCAAATATTAACCTGTTGCTGTATATAATGTTCTCTTGGTTCTACTCATTTTACTCTTGATTACTTCATGTAGGTCTTTCCAAGTTTAAAAAGAATTAACCTACTCGTTTCTTACAACTAGAATGTAATCTTGAGAGTAAGGAAACATTACTTTTGTATCTGAAGCTAGCTTGCTTTTTCTCTCTATCTTTGTCTCTGTCTCTCTGTCTCTGTCTTTCTCCTTCTCCTTTTCTCTGTCTGTCTCTCCCTCTCCCTCTGTTTTTCTGTCACTGTCTCTGTCTCTCTTCTCCATCTGTGTCTTTCTCTCTCTCTCCAAAGAGACTCCGGAAGTCATGTAGTATAACAACCCATTCAGTCAATCAATCAACAAGCATTTTTTAAGCACTCGTGTGCCAGTCACTGTACTAAGTCCTAGAGATACAGGAACAGAAATAAAATAGTCCCTGCCCTCAAAAAGCTTACATTTCTTCACTCTATACATAAACCAGGAGTTTGGTGGCTAAGGAGGAGTATTTTAGTTTGGAAAGTCAGTTAGTTGACCAGTGAAGTCATGGGTAATTGGAATGATTCAGTTTTGTCAGGAGCAATGACAGCATTGATTTGCTTACAGTTCTAAGTGGAAAGCAGGGTTGGGGAGAAAAGGAGCATACCTTGGCTGCGGGTGGATGACAAGATCAAGTGGTCTGGAGGGTACAGCTGCAGGCAGGACAGAAGTTGAAGCCATCCAGCAGCTCCACAAAGATTTCTAGTGGGTTGGACACTTAGAAAGGGGAACCAAGGACTGAGTGAAAATGGGTAGCAGGTGAAGTCAAGAAAATGACCCAGATGATTAGGAAGTTCTTCCTGGCATTCAGCTAAAGTCTGGCTCCCTAAAATTTCCACCTATTTCTTCTTTCTTCTTCTTCTTCTTCTTCTTCCTTCTTCTTCTTCTTCTTCTTCTTCTTCTTCTTCTTCTTCTTCTTCTTCTTCTTCTTCTTCTATTTAATTCCTCCTAAAATGTAAGTGATGATGATAAAATGAGCTCTAATGGAGAGAAGTCTAACACCAGTCTGAATCTAATCAACTTCTTTTTTCTAAACATTTGTTGTTAAACATTATCATCTCCTTTTGGACTTTCAAATTCAGCTCAAATGGTAATGAAGGCTGAGTTGGTAGATTTCTCTGTAGCAAGGGAAGGAGTCTCGTTAGATTGGACAAGAATTCATCTCAGACTCCTGCAAGAATGATAATTATACCTCACTTTTCTATATTATTTAAGGTGTGCAGAGTCCTTTCCTTATAATAATCCTTGAGGTTGTTAGACTAAGAGTTATTATCTCTCTTTTACAAATGAGAAATGTTAAGGAGGGAAAGGAGAGTGACTTGTCAAGAGACAGTAATAATAACAACAATAATAATAATAGCTAGCATTTATATAACCCTTTAGAGTCTGCAAAGAGCTTTTCAATATTATCTCATTTGATCCTCACAATAATCCTGAGTGGTAGCTACTATTCTATACCCATTTTAGAGATGAAGAAACGCAGAATGAATGACTTGTCCAGGGTCATAAAGCTAGGAAATATCTCAAGCAGAATTTCAACTCAAGTATTTCTGATTTCCAGTCCAACATTCTATTTACTGAGCCTCCCAAAAACAAAGAGGGAAAAGTGGCCAAGTTGAACCCTCTAATGAAATTTCAAAAGATCCATCCTGAGTAGAACTTCAAATCCAGACAGAACTGAGAGAAACAGGGAAACAGATGAAGCAAAGTTAGTTACTGTAAGCATCAGGCAAAGATGGATCTTGTTCACTGATTGTAAAAGTTGTTTTTCAGCTCTTGGTGTGCCTGGTGTACCTGTTGGTGCTTTCAGAACTGGACAGATACTGTGTTTTCCATTTCCAGTTGTCAATTCTATCTACCAAGCATTTATCAAGCACTTATTATGTGCCAAGTGTCATGATAGGCATTTAGGATAGAGACAAAAACCAGTACCTGTCCTCAAAGAGCTTACATTCTATTGGTGGTGAAACAATACGTGCACAGGATATATAAAAAGTAAATACAAGGTAAGGGAGTTGAGGGCAGGGGAAGGCCACCCACAACTAGAGGCAGAGTTAGCCTTTTTTTTTGCCGTATGAAACCTTTTGGCAGGCTGAAGAAGTGTATGGATTGCTTCTCAGGGAAATTTTTGTTGCTTCCATTCATAATGGAAGGAAATGCTACTTTTGTTGTTGTTTGTTCTTTGTTTTCAAAGAGGACCAATGACATCAGAAGGTGATGTCTTCATTTGCTTGGGAACTGGATTTCAGTGAGACGGAGCTGCACAGAGTCTTCAGCCTTCTCTCTTACAGAGTCCAGGGGCAAGGCAAAAGTCAGGATGACTGGGGATGGTTCAAGATACAGTGGATGATCTTGGTGTCTTTCACATCTGACCAAGCTCTGGGCTCCACAGTGCCTGTTTCACCTCCTTCATGACTGTTGGAACAAATTGTTCTCCTCTGCTCATTCCATCAGGGGAAGTCTTCACCTGCTTGGGGTAGACACAGTCTCAATTCACCAATAGTTTTGAGGCCTGTCAATTACCCTCACTTGGTAAGGAAGGAAATGCTCAATTCTGTTTAGAGGTGATTGAAAATAAAGATAGAAATTTTTTTCCTATCCATATTCACGGATCCTGGGTTAAGAACTGAACTAGGGGGTAGCTGGGTGGCTCAGTGGATTGAAAACCTCCTGAATTCAAATCTGGCCTCAAACCTGAGTTCAAACCTGGCCTCAGACGCTTCCTAACTGTGTGATCCTGGGCAAGTCACTTAACCCCCTTTGCCTAGCCCTTACTGCTCTTCTGCCTTGGAACCAATACCCACTGTCGATTCTAAGACAGAAGATCAGGGTTAAAAAAAAAGAACCCCCAAACTAGAGGGATCAGGAAAGGTCCCATGTAAGAGGTGGCACCTGAGCGGAGCCTTGAGGAAGCTTTATATTCCAATAGTTAGAAGTGAGAAAAGAAGACTTCAGACTTGGGGACCAAGGCACAGAGGTGTGAGATGAATGCTGAATTCAGGAATAGGCCAATCTGGCAGCAAAGTAGAGTATGTGAGGGGGTGTGATGTGAAGTAAGCCTGGCAAGGTAGGCTGGAGCCAGATTATGAAAGGCTTTTCATGCCAAGCTGAGAAGTTTTTATTTTATCCTAGAGGCATGCATGAGGGAGGGAGTCACTGAAGGTTCTTGGGGGAAGGGAGAGGATAAGCAATACAATACACTACACATTGGTTAGTGTGCCAAGCACTGTGCTAAGTGCTGGGGATTCAAATGAGAAAAAGAGAAGGGAGGGGGGAATGACATGATGAAATCTGCTTTAAGAAGATTATTTTGGCCTCTCTGGGATAGATTGGGAAAAGAAGAACCCTGGAGCCAAGTGTCCAATTAGGAGGCTATTATGGGAGTCTGTAAGAGAATGAATAAAGCATCCCACCCCATTCCAACCAATCAATCATCAAATATTTATTAAACTCTTAATTATGTGCCAGGCATAGCCTGGGGATACAAGGACAAAAATGTAATAATTCCTACCCTCAAGGAGTTTATATTCTATAAAGGGGGAAATAGAGAATGGAGTGTTTTGATTTTGGAAGTTATGCATACACAACATGTAGCGTATATAACATTTTAGATGTGGAGTCAAGAAGGACAGGGTTAGGGGCAGCTAGGTAGTACAGTGGGTAGAGCACCAGGCCTAGAGTCAGGACAAACTGGGTTCTAATCTGACCTCAGATACTTCCTATTTTTCTGAACTTGTGCAAGTCACTAAACACCCTTTGCTGACCCCTTACTGCTCTTCTGTCTTAGAACAGATACTAAGACAGAAGGTAAGGGCTATTAAAAAAAAAAAAGCCAGAATTTAAATCTTGTTTGAGATTTGGACAGATTACTTAGCCTCTGTTTGCCTTAGTTTCCTTATCTATAAAATGGAAGTAATAAGAGTACCTACTTCGTAGGGTTTTTGTGAAGTTTAAATAAGATAATGTATATAAAGTGGTTTGAAAACTCAAATATTCACTAATATTATATTATTATAGATGTTAGTTATTATTGTTATTTAACAAGGAACTTTCGAGGAGGGGATATGTTTAGGAAAGATAATGAGTTCCATAGCAGGCATGTTGAGTTTGAGAAGCCTCTGGGACACTGAGGTAGAGATAGCCAATGGTCACTTACAGATATAGGGCTGGAACATAGAAGAGAGGTAAGGGCTGGATGTGTAGATCTGAGAATTATCTTCATGGAAAGATCACTGAAGCTGTGGAAGCTAATGAGATCACCAAGAGAAAGTACAGAATGAGAAGAGACAATTTCCCAGGACTTGGAGGAGGGAAAAAAGATGATGAACCAAACAAAGGAATTTGAGAAGGAGCGGACAGAGGGGTAGGAGAAGAACCAGAAGAAGGCAATAATGTAAATACAGAGAAGAGAGAGCCAAGGAGGAGTGGATGGCCAACAGGGTCAAAAGCTCAAGAAGGATAAAGATTGAATTAAAAGTCATTGTATTTGGCATTTAAGAGGTTGTCAGCAACTGTGGAGTGGACAGTTTCAGTCCAGCAGGGGGGCTAGAAGTTAGAATACATTGTAAATGGTTGAGAAATGGGCCAGGAGAAGCAGCTAGATAGCACAATGGATAGAACACCAGGCCTGGAGTTTGGAGGACCTGGGTTTAAATGTGACTTCCTAGTTGCATGTCCCTGGGTGAGTCACTTAACCCCAATCGCCTAGCCCTTGACATTCTTCTATAAGAGTTTTTAAAAAGAAAGTGGCTGAGGCTTAAGCTGAGTCTCAAGTAAGTAAGGGATTCTACCAACTGACGATGTGGAGAGAATGCATTCCAGGCAACAGTGCAAAAACTCTCTCTCATGTGCCGTGAATCAGGACTAGACTCTCAGAGTTGGGTGCAGTGTTTGCAGTGTGTAGAATCTGTGGACTTCTCAAGAATCAGATTCTGAAGACACAAAGGGGACAGTTCTGATGAGGAGGATCAAGGAGAATTGTCTCAAAAGTTCCAAGTGGATACACAGGACACTCATCAACCCATCTAAATGTTACAAAGATGTGGTCAGAAGAGAGAAGCAAAGCAATGTAACAGAGCGTGAATACAAGAACTTGGCGCACGACTGGAAGGACAGTGTCAAAATGCTCAAGCTCAGAATGAGCTGAGCCTGGCATGGACAAGTAAATATAATCTAAAGGGTTGTTGTTTCTTTTTGTTTGTTTTTTTGTAGCTACATTGAAGAAAAAAGAAAAATTCAAGAGAGGATAGCACTATTGAGTGAAAGTGGATGGAAAGATGATAACTGACCACAGAGAGGGAGCCAAACTTCTCAAGTCTTTGTTTCACTTCTCTTTTCTCTATCCAAGAAAGAAAGTGATTAGAAAGGAGAGAGCAAAGATGGCTAATAGAGAATTAATATCCTGGATAATTAAGGAGATAGTAATAAAGCACCTAGTTAAAATAAACTATATTTTTTATAAAGGCAGTTATGACATGATGACTGGAGAACTGGCCTCAGATTCAGGGTGATCTGGGCTCAAAAGTCATCTCTGACACATACTAGATGGGTCACACCGGGAAAATCATTTACCTTCTCCTGACCCAGGAAAGTGTCTGAGACTCTAAATTGTAGCACAGTTGCTGATTTGCATTGAGAGAGGGAGTTCCCTCACCCAGGAAGGTGGTTCTATCCCTCTGAGGATGCAATCACAGTTCCACACTTAAAAAAAAAAAGATACACACACACACACACACACACACACACACACACACACATTAAAAAGGAGGTTAGTAAACATTTTAAAAAGGAAGTAGTGATTCCCAGGTAGGCAAACTGCTTCATCAAGAACAGGTCATGCCAGACTAACCTTCTTTCTTTTTTTCTTTTTGACAGGGTTACCTAACTGGTAGAACAGGGTATGTTGCTGTATATACACATTACCTAGATTTTAACAAAACATTTGATAATGCCTCTCATTATCATTTTCTTTTGGAAAAGATGGACAGATGTATGCTAGATAATAGCATAATTAGGCAGATTTGAAAATGATTGAATAGCCAGACCCTTAAAGTAGACAGTAGTGAGCTATCAGCTTGGAAGGAAGCTTATAGGGATGTGATTCCCAAGAATCTGGGCTTCATTCTACTCCACCAATGAACATTTTTGTCCATGTTTTATCAATGACTTGAATGAAGGAATAGATGGTGTCTTTGATAAGGCAGAACAATTCTGTTGTGGTTGTTCAGTTGCATATGACTCTTCCTGACCCCATTTGGATTTTTTTTTTTTTTTTGGCAGAGATCCTAGAATGGTTTGCCATTTCCTTCTCCAGCTCATTTGACAACTGTGGCAAATAGGGTTGAATGACTTGCCCAGGGTCACATAGCTAGTAAGTGTGTGCGGCTAGATTTGAACTTGGTTCTTCCTGATTCTAGACCCAGCCCTCTATCTTCTGTGTCACCTAGCTGCCCTGTCATGGGAAAGTAGAAAGAGATTATTCTGTGAGGCACCAGAGGGCAGGACTAGGACCAGTGAGGACGTGACAAATAGGACTATTTTGGTTCAACCTAAGGGGGAATTTTTCATCAAATAGAGCTGCCAAAAAGGAGCATAAGTTTCCTTGGGAGTCAATGAGTTCTCTAATGATGAAAATGTTCATTCAGGGGCTAGATGACCATTTTGAGGGGCTGTTGTGATGGGGAGTTGGACTAGATGCCCTCTGGGATTCTTTACACTTTAGAGATTCTGTTGCTATAAGAAACTGAGGCAAATAGAGTTAAGTGACTTGCCCAGGGTTCCCCAGCTAGTGAATGTCTGAGGCTGAATTTGAACTCAGGACTTCTGGTTCCAAACCTGGTGCTCTATCTACTGTGGCACTTAACTGTCCAACTATGAACAATGTAACAACTCAAATAAGAGAATTCTAATATAGATAAGTGAAGTCTTATACTTGGGGCCCAAAAATCAACCTCATAAATTCAAAATGGGAGAGACACGACTAGGAAGTAGCCCATCATAAAAGGGTCAAGGTTGTAATCAGTCTGGGATGTTTAAAAACAAGTTTTTTCACTTAATAAGCACTCATTTTCTTCCTTCCACCTCCACCCTAGCCCACTACCCTAACTGGAAAAAGAAAAAACAAACCCCTTGTAACAAATACACAGTCATGGAAAGCAAATTCCCATACTGGCCATGGCCAAAAATGTGTGTTGCATTCTGCATGGAGTCCATCACTTCTCTGTCAAGAAGTAGGTATTCTTCATCATCACACCTGTGGAATTAGGATTGATCACTGTATTATATTGATTAGAGTTTTCAAGTATTTCAAAACTGCCCCCTTTTTAAAAACAAAACAAAACAGAACAAAACAATGCCCTTACCTTCTGCCTTAGTATCATTTCTGAGGCAGAATTATGGCAAGGACTCGGTAATTAGGGTTAAGTGTCTTGCTTAGGGTCATACAGATAGGAAGTATTTGAGACCAAATTTGAACCCAAGTCCTCCTGACTCCAGAACTGACACTCTATCCACTGTGTGGCCACCAATTTTTTTTTAACAGTTTGGCTAATGTATCAAATTGCGTACACCAATGCAAACCATAAACAGTCCCTGCCTGGAAAGACACTACAGCAGTGATGACAAACCTTTTAGAGACTAAGTACCCAAAGGCACCCTCACTTGCATGTGAACCCCCCACCTTACCCCAGACAGAGGAGGGAGGAAGCACTCCCATTGGGCTGCTGGGCAGAGGGGCGGGGCATGTGAGAAATGTCCTCAGCCCAGGGTGGAGAGGGGGAGGGGAGCAGCCCTCTCCGGCACACGTGCCATAGGTTCACCAACACGTCACTATCATGTGAATGACTAACTACGTATAAGGCGTATAGAGAATGGATGGGAGGTCATCTGAAGGAAGGGACTAATTGTGGGGGGGCATTAGGAAGGGCCTCCAGCACAAGGTGGGATTTGAGCTGATTCCTGGCAGAAACCAAGGAAATGGAGAGGCAGAGGTGTGTGTGGTGTGCTGTGTGGGGAGGGCGTGTGTGTGTGTGTGTGTGTGTGTGTGTGTGTGTGCAACGTGAGTGTGCTGCCTGCATGTCACAGAATGTGTGTGTCTCTAGACTGTGCTCACCAGGAGGTGTGTGTGGAGGTGTGTGCAGGCAGCCATGCTGAGACATTTGTATCTTCTAAGCGTTAGTAAATAGGGAGTGTGGTGTGGCAGGTGTGTGCCCTGCGCCACAGCGGGAGGGGCTCAGGAGGGAAGAAGGTGTGCCCCACCTGTCTGGTTCTCCTGGGCTGGGACATGCAGCAAGTGGCAGGCTGTCACATGGGTCTTGTTTGTGGGATAGAGGCCAAGGGTGGGGGCGGGCTCTGTCTGTGTCAGGTCTGTCCCCAGCATGTCTGTCCTACCTGTAGCCTTGAGAGGCAGATCCAGCTCTTGGAGAGGTAAGGCTGACCCACAGAGAGGGCACAGAGGGACGACGGCACTGGTGGAGTTTTACTAGCTGGGATACCAGGGCTGGGTCAGGTCAGGAGAAGGACTCCGGGCTACCTGGCTTAGTGACTGGCTGGGTGGGGTACTCCCGGATGTCAGGCGCTAACTGGTCTAGGCTGTGGTTTCCCTATTCCCACATGAGCCTCTTAAAACCCCAGGACTCTCCCTTCCCTCTCTTGTGGACTCCTATCGGAGTGTGGCACTGAGAGGGTCTTTCTGTCCCTCAGAGCCTTCTCCTTTGCCCTGGAGCTGTCCCAGGCTGGAGTCCAATGAGAAGAAGATCAAAGAGCATGATCAGAATGTTAGACCTGAAAGGCACTTTTGAGACCAATTAGTCCAACCCTCTCATTTTACAGGTGAAAAAAATAAGAGGGAAGCAAAGTGGCTCCTTTCCCAAGGTCACACAGCTAGGAAGGGTCAGAAGCAGTACCAAAACCCAGATTTCTTAAATTCAGTGCTCTCTCAACTATACTGATACAGAGAGGATTCATCAGTACCCAGCTATTGTTTTTCCCTCCCTCCTTCTCTCCTTCCCTCCCTTCCTCCCTCTCTCCTTCCCTCCCTTCTTCCTTCTCTCCTTCCCTCCCTCCCTCTTTCCTTCCTTCTCTCCCTCCCTCTTTTCTTCCCTCCTTCTCTCCCT